>NC_092345.1:16753253-17372172 GCF_963676685.1 Mytilus edulis
ACTTCAACGTGTTCTAAATAAGAAACATTGCATCCACTGACCTTAACCACCAAATATTAAGAGCGGTGTTTGAGTCTAAAAGTAAAAAAAACAAATCTTGACCACTATTTGCGTCAAATGGACAAACATTTTCATATATATATACTTAAGTTTACAGTTATCATCATATATTACATCTATACACTTTTACAAAAAAGTGTCTAGTCTTCTCTCAGTTGTAATAGTCGACAATGTTTTTGCATAAAAAAAACATTCATACAATTTAACCAGATAAACATATATCATTTATAATAGTACGTAACAAACGTATAATGCAATAGGGTAGTAAGGAGAAAATAAAATGTAATGAATTCCTTATGTTTAGTTTAAAATATAAAAATGTGATTGTCATTTGTAAGAAAACACAATTATCAAAATGTACTACCGTTGGTTTTCCCGTTTGAATGGTTTTATACTTGTAATTTTGGGGCCCTTTATAGCTTGTTGTTCGGTGTGAGCCAAGGCTCCGTGTTCAAGGCCGTACTTTAACCTATAATGGTTTACTTTTTTTAATTGTTATTTGGATGGAGAGTTGTCTCATTGGCACTCACACCACATCTGCCTTTATCTATTGTTTAAATTCTGTTTTTATATAAATAAATGCATCTTTTTCAATTTCCGTAGTTCTGATGTTCATTCAGCAACTGTTATATGGAAATGGTTTATATTTAATGTTATTTTAGTTTTTGCTCAGGTTGTATTTGTTTGTAAACCAGTTAACGAATTTGTTGTCAATGACCTGTCATTCTTTTTAGAAGTAATATTTCTGTATTTATATTATTCGTGTATATTATTACTTACGGATTGTCAATAGTTTCTGTTGAATGACAACTTTGTCTGTGAGATACTTTTTTCCAGGTTTTACTTCTTTCGACAAGAGCGCCAATATCAAGTAATCCAAAACCAAAATATGAGATACTGCATTCGAAAGATTTTCAACCAATTAATAAAAGTTAAAAGCTTTCAGGCTGCTTGTGCCCGAAACACTTCAATCCTTCATTTATTGATAGATAATTGTTGTTCACTAAGGCCAAAGTTGCAAAAGAGGGGCGAAAAAAATCAAATGGACATTCAAACTCATAAAACCGAAAATAATCTGACAACGCCAAGACTACAAAAAGTAAAAGACTAACAGTTAAACAATAGTAAATAAACCACAAACTAGAAAAATCAAGACTAAGCAACAACAAACCAACTAGAAACTTGGGGTGATCTCAGGTGCTTAGAAATGGTTATGCTTAAGATGTGGCAAGAATTTAGTACCGACATTGCAAACACAAACTAATAATTTAAAAAAGAACAGATTATCTACCTTATCTTTGCATTTGAATAAACATTCTAGTTGACTAGACCGGCTTTGTATTTCTAAATCCCACACAACCAATTGTCTGATTTAGGAACTCCGTGTGATATTTCTTTACAAAAGCCAATCCTAGGAGTTTTATGTTATATAACAGGTAAATTTCTAAATAAAGATTAGATTTATTTTTATTTTTGAAACGTTCTCAGATATAAGATTTGGATTGAGTTGAAAGTGCCAACCCTGCTCCTAACCTGGGATAGTGGCATAACGACATAACACAGGAATAAACTATGCAAAGCACTGTAAATCAGATTCGAGAAACAGTAAAAAAAGATAACCACTCAATCATAGGTTATTGAGTTCGAACAGGAACATAAACATGGTCTAGAATGTGTTTTGGTGAAACAAGTTTGGAAAACGGCGGTAATATACTGGTTTACTGATAAAGTAGTTATCAAAGGTACCAGGATTATAATTTAGTACGCCAGACGCGCGTTTCGTCTACATAAAACTCATCAGTGACGCTCATATCAAAATAGTTATAAACCAAACAAATACAAAGTTGAAGAGCATTGAGAATCCAAAATTCCAAAAAGTTGTACCTTATACGGCTAAGGTAATCTATGCCTGGGATAAGACAATCCTTAGTTTTTTCGAAAAATTCAAAGTTTTGTAAACAGGAAATTCATAAAAATGACCACATAATTGATATGCATGTCAACACCGAAGTGCTGACTACTGGGCTGGTGATACCCTCGAGGACGAAACGTCCACCAGCAGAGGCAAAGAATATTTCTCGAATATTAACTTGACGTGAAAAAATGCCTTTTTTTCCAAATTTTATATAAAATGTATCAATAAATTGGAAAAACTTTATTGTAGCAGTCTCTGCATTACAATTTCTCGGTGTATATAATGGTCATTTATGTTGGACACAGTGTAGATAGTAAAGACAATACAGAATCCTTGTCTGACTAAAAAGACTTGTCAAACTAGCACATATATATTTGTTTTAAAACAAAAGCACTTATAGTTTATTTGTCATTTTCGATCCATTATGTTTATCAACTATTTTTATTTTTTAAATACCTACCGAAATATCCAGCAGTATTTTTAAGGAACTTCTTTTTGTTTCTATTACCAGTAAATGCATAATGTCTCGATATGTTAAAGATGGACTGAAACAAATATTAATTACAATCAATCAAATTCAAATGGAATAGCTCTTTAGGTAAATATTTATTACAAAACATATGTAACTGATTCCATTTCTAAAAGGGAAAATCCATTTTTTTTCCTTTTTTATCTTTGTAAACCAATTTAAGATTAATTTAATACATTAAATGCTTTTTTTAATAATTTATTACTAACTTAAGTATTAGATTTTTCATATTGGCTATAGAACTTTTACAAATTTTACAATATCTTGTAAATTTATTATGAAATGTTTCCTTCAATATACTAGTCCAAAGACCATTTTTAACATGTACTCATAGCATAAAATTTGCTATCTGGTCGTTAGACCAAAACTGGAGAAGTGATTTTTTATTGTTGTAAAAAAAAAACATCAATACAAACTTAATAAATAACAAATGTTTAATCCACAAATGTTTTGAATAAATATTGTGGTCTTTCAACCAAAAAGAATGTTGTCAAACGATATTGTATTATTCTGGTCTATAGACCAAATATTCATGTATTTTCTTATTCATATAGAAAAAACAACCAAACAATTAAACCAATCTATAGGTTGTTTGATAATCATAAACTGGTCTTTAAACTAAAAAAAAAAGAAAAGAAGAAGAAAATGATTCGGTAGAATGTTTAGTATTAATTATTTGGGTCTCTCACATGTTATCAATAAGTTACTACTAAGATATTTTGGAGAATAAAACAACTTTTATTAATGAAATATTTAAAATGTGTTCGAAACTTGTAATTACAACTGACAACTTTCTGAATAATATATAAGTTGGTTTGAAATAGAAGGATAGATATGTGATGTAACAATTCTTTCCCAAAGACTTAGGAATATTTTGAGGTAAAATATCAACACTAAATGCAAATATTCGTCTATCAAACAATACATGAACAATGATTCTAAAAGAAAATATATCGCTAAGCATAATCTATGTTTTTGGTAATAACTTTTAGTTTTAAAAAAATAAATATATGAAGAGTAAATTTTTCTGGAAATTTCTTTAACATTCTTCTTTCTTTTCTTTGCTTGGCATGTTTTCTCTGAAATAGAAGAAACGATATATTTACATAAATTTGCTTGATAAAATTGAGAATGGAAATGGGGAATGTCCCAAAGAGACAACAACCCGACCGTAGAAAAAAACAACAGCAGAAGGTCACCAACAGGTCTTCAATGTAGCGAGAAATTCCCGCACCCGGAGGCGTCCTTCAACTGGCCCCTTAACAAATATATACTAGTTCAGTGATAATGAACGCCATACTAATTTCCAAATTGTACACAAGAAACTTAAATTAAAATAATACAAGACTAACTAAGGCCAGAGGCTCCTGACTTGGGACAGGCGCAAAAATGCGGCGGGGTAAAACATGTTTGTGAGATCTCCCCTCCCGTAAATTCAGGTGGGCAACAAGACTAAACAGTAAACTAATTTCATCGTCATCTTCTTCATAAATTGCTTCATGAGTAAGATAATTGATACATCCCTCAGACCCACCACACGATCCAATATTTTGACAAACCGACCTCTCTGTGTTGCATACACAACATTTATTTCAAGCTCTGCCCTTGGATGTAAAAAAAACAAGGTCTTAGAGGAAACATTATGACATAGGTCTCTCGAAGAAAACAGGTATGTGTTCGTAAAGTATGATTTTTATAAACAGTAAAGAAATCGTCAATGCCTATGTTTTTGGCTAAGTCAAACAATGTACTTCGACAGTTAGGGAACGCCGTCGATACATTAAATAAACTGTTATCACAGAGATATATCTCGCCTTTTTTGTAATTTGGATATGCAAATGTTGAAATTAGAATGGCAATGCTTTAACGTCTTACATACGTTATGTACATAATTTATGTAAATATTCAAAGTCAATGAACCATGACTGAGGTGCATGGAGAAACAATCTCCATGGAATTGAGATGTGCCAATGCTATTACAACTGCATACAAAATAAAATTTACTTATTATAAGTTGTTCCCTAAAAAAACCATAAACACAAACATGAACTTGTAAACTATATGTAAACTAGGGACAGTCAAACTCATAGATTAAAAAGAAACTGACAACAACATGGCTTAAAAAGGAAAGAGACAAACAGACAAATAATAGAACACAACACACAACATAGAAAACTAAGGACTAAGCAACACGAACCTCACCAAAAACTTAGGGTTGGGTGACCTCATGTGCTCCGGAAGGGTAAGCAGATTCTGAACCACATGTGGCACGATAATTTCTGAATTACAGTATTACGTTTTGTTTGAAACAAGTAAGATTAATATCCTTGTTTAGGTTGTTGATTGGTAAGCATGTCATAAGGTTGGTATTAGATCTAGAGTCATCCAACATCAAAGATTTGTTTAGTTCAAGTCAATTTTTAAGGGATAAAATTGAGAAAGGAAATGGGGAATGTGTCAATGTGGGAATTTATTATAGCGTTTGAAATGTATGTTTTCTACTGAAAGATATCAATAAAGTTGGAGAGAAAATTATTTACCATCACTTATCTCAACATTGTTGTCTATATAACTAACAACCTTTTTCAGATGCAGCAAAACCATAAGGTAAATATAAAATATTTATATTCATCTCACGTATATATGATAATGTCCCTTTATTGTAGCGGTAAATTAACAAAACTTCACAATTTTTTTTTCGAAAGTCACAAAGTTAAAATGCGCTTCGATTACGATTTTTGTATTTCAGTCTAATATACGGAGGAAAGGATTGTTTCTCCCTTAAATCTCTCAAAGTTAGAACATTGAAAAAAAATCCCAATTGTCAACAACAAACTATCAAACGAATTTAGTGTTGAAGTTTACATTTTATAGTATGTAAAATGTGAGTAAGTGACAATTTCTTGAGTAACGAAAGGGGTAGATATAAAAGAGAAAATAGAATAAGTAAATATTGTAATATTACTGAGGTTGAAACCCATTAAAACAAATAAATCTTCACGAAAACAGCTAGAAGAGACAAAAATAATATGTGTCCAGAATTTTTGAAATTTTATGAAAAAAGATTACAACTACTTCTATCTTCTATCTTCATTTGATATTATGCACTGCAGATTAAATTGTTCCGCCAGTTTATAGTTAAAAAGTCATTTGCACTGAAGAAAGTGCATGGACATAACTTCTGCCGATAAATCTTTTTAACCACTAATTGACGTTGTAAAAAAATAGCTATCGTTTAAAACATTGATGGTAAACTAGTATATCAGTTCCCTCCTGTAGCTATAATGATCAACTATTAAAAATCATAATCAATTCTTACTGAATACAATCTGACAGCTTTTTTAATAACCCATATTAGTGTAGAGACTGAGCCAGCAAATTTTCAACTTTAATGGACCACAGCTAATTGCAGGCAAAATTTTGAATTTCGGTTTACAGAAATGATTAAATATTAACTTTTGCTTGGTCGAAGAGTCAATAAATTGCTTCATGAGTAAGATAATTTTTACATCCCGCAGACCCACCACAAGATCCAATACTTTGACAAACTGACCTCGCTGTGTTGCATACACAGCTTTTATTTCAAGCTCTTAGCCCTTGGATGTAAAAAAAGCAAGGTCTTAGAGGAAGTATTATGACATAGGTCTTTCGAGGAAAACCAGTATGTGATCGTTATTCTTCCGTAAAGTATGATATTTATAAACAGTAAAGAAATCGTCAATGCCGATGTTTTAGCTAAGTCAAACATAGAACTTTGACAGACAAGGAACACCGTCCATAAATTGAAAATGTTTCTAATAAAGGAGCCATAAGATTATCATAGGGCAGTATTAATTCTAGGACACTACAATTAAAACGTTTGCAAATATAAATATGCTTACTGTTTTGCGAGCATAACCTCTAGAGTTAACACATATGTCATATAAACCAGTTGAAGCTAGTTAATAACTGACAAACTGCTGTTATAAAAAAAAAAAAAAAGCCTAATATACATTCTCATATTCTTATAATGTGGGATTATAAAACGTCTGCCATTGACAATATTGTTTTATCAGCATGCAATTGCTGGTCAATCAGCTCTTTTTAGAACAAATCCAAACATTATTGCATGATTGTTGGTGTTTTATTACCACTTTTAATCGCCACGTTTGAGCTAGTTCGTGATGGTCAACTTTTATGATTGGATGAAGCAGGAGTGCCCTGAGAAAACAACCGATCTTTGATAGGAAAACTGACTGGTATATAAAATATACGGTTGTTATGTTTGATGTATATGACAGGAGTATAAGACAGATAAAGGCAACAGTAGTATACCGCTGTTCGAAATTCATAAATCGATAGAGAAAAAACAAAATTCGAGTTACAAACTAAAACTGAGGGAAACGCATCAAATATAAGAGAACTACGACACAACAGAAACACAACATCAAAATGTAATTAACACACACAAAAACGAACTATAATATAAAAACGGCCATTTCCCTGACTTGGTACAGGGCATTTTAAGATATAAATGGTCGAATGAACCTGAAACATATATACAATTTTCAATCGTATTGCTTTTTGTAAAAGCTAGTCCGAATCGGGGGAATTGTTGTCAGTGTTTGCTGCAGACATTTAGAAATATTTGTTTGCATTTATAATTGTGATTTTGTTATTTCAGACTAAAATGCAATTTTAATTTATACGATATTAAGAATAATCCTGTTTAATTCATATAAAAAAAATAAGCAAATGCGAGTTTAAATAATTGCAATTATAAGCTTGTTACATTTTTTCCGATCATTTCTGAATTACAGCATTGGATAAAAATTTAGTTTGAAACAAGTTGGATACATATCTGTGTTGATTGGTAAGCATGTCATTAGTTTATAGTTAATAGAATCATCAAACGTCAAAGATCTTTCTGGCTCAAGTTAAATTTTAAAGGGAACTTATAACGTTTGAAGCGTGTGTTGTCTACTGAAAGACATCCATAAGTTTAGAGTAAAAAATATGTATCCACTTTTCATTGAATTAGACGAAATTCGGCCCAACAAATGATAAATCTATATAAATGACATAGAAATAAAGTCACTCCAATTTCATAAGAGTTCAAAACCAAGGTCCTTTACAACACAGCTTGTTCTATTAATTTTTCAAAATAAAAATTTGATTTATAACAATTAAGGTGGTATGGGTGTCTTCCTCCATCTTGGATTGTAAAAAACAGAGAATCAAAGGTCCAGATTTTCCATCAAGTTGGCAAAATTTGATGCAGGAATGCAGATGTTTAATGTACATTTTCATTTAAAAGTACCAATTTATAAGAATATAACTACTAAATATTGATATTTTTGCAAATGTTAATTATTTTTGTTTGTTTTTATCTTTTTTTTTAAATTGACATTTTAAGGGGAGGTAACTCTAAAAAAGTGTATTTTCTGAAGGATTCTGTATGGAATTTTCCTATTTTGTATTTTAGCCGGAAAAAACGTACGGTGACCATATCTTTTCTTTTGATATTCTCAAAGCAGTGTCTGAAAGCTATCTTTTCCTGAAATATTTAACAATTCTATCATTTTGTTTAGTTTCTAATCACAAAATGGTGTTTTTTTCCTGTATAATCAATACAAAATGTGTCATTTTGTCCCGTCCTGTAGCTTGAGAAAATGCGCGGTGACCTATCATTTTTATTATATTTTTCAACATGTATCAATAGATACAACGTTTTGGCAAAGTATGAACAAATTCTTTCATTTTTATTTTAGACTCCCATACCACCTTAATTGAATGTTTAACATGTACGAGAAAACTGCTCGTTGCCTGTTTGGTGTTATCTTTATAGTCTTACCCTGTGCACAAAAAAAACTTTGTCTTTAAATTTGGTAAAATACTGATCAATACTGATAATTCCTAATTTATGAATTAAAAACAAAGTAAGATTCAGCCAAACAGTAAAAGTTTGAAAAATTAACCGTTATACGGAAACAAAAAGAGCTGTAATAATCAAGTGTTAGGTTTGTTATTACCAAAGCCCTTTGAGCAGCTAACTATGTAAAATGCTGACAAAAATTGAAACTGAAATTGGGACACTAACTAACAATGAAGACCAAAAAAAAAAATAGGAATGGAAATATGTCAAAGAGGCAACAACCCGAACAAAGAACAGATAACAACAAAACGCCACCAATATGTCTCTAACGCAGCAAAAATATCCGCACCGGAGGTGGGCCTCAGCTGGCCCCTTACTAAAAATGTGTACCAGTTCATTGAAACTGGACGTCATACTAACTCAATAGCATATAAATGTACTAAAATTTGAAAAAAAAACATACAAAACTATTAAAGGTCGAAGGCTACTAACTTGGGACAGGTTCAACATGCGGCGGGTTTAACATGTTTTGTGAGATCTCAACCCTATCCCTATACCTGTAGCCAATGTGGAACGAAGAAGCACCCAGCAGGACGCACAGTAAAACACAATTGAAAAAAGTCCGATGTCAGAATAAGTAACAAAAAACCTAAGTAAAATGACAATGATACACAAATTAACAAAGGACTTCTAGCAGTGACTGACATGCCAGCTCAAGATCTCAATTAAACTGATTGAACGATTTTGTTTTCATCATCATATGAAAATCAAGGACATTCTCTCCCTGTAAGGGTTTAATAGCCTACCATCATGAAATATACGAGAAGAACATAACCCGTGTCATGCCAAAAACTGGTTTTAGAATAAATGTGTTTATTTCCGATCCAAAGACCGTATAAGTGAATCAATATTAAAACCAAAATATGCCATCCTGAATGACCTGACAACAGTATCGTAACTATATCCCTTCTGAATTAGCCTCTTTTAGGGTTTGGTTTGCTTTTGATGTGAAAGGTCGGATGTAAAATACCTCAACGTATAAGATGTCTGCATGTTGACGTAAATATTTTGACCATTTCGTGTTATCGAAATAATTTTTCAGTAATACCAATATTTTTTTTCGTTAAAATTAAATACGTTGTTACATACACGAAAATGCTGAGATTTATAAACACCATAAGATGGCGACAAGGGAACGTCATCATTTAAAATGTTAAACTTACTATGTAACGTATGGCCTGATCGGTTAACAAATTAATAAACAAACAAATTTTACAGCAACAAATGACAACAAGGGAATAACAGCCTGGCGATTTGGGGCAGTATATACTAAATTAAGTCCTAGTTTCTATAATGAGTTTATTTATGAAGTAGACACACTTGAAAATATTTTTTTCTTTGTATAAATCGAGATTTTCATTAATAACTAAAATAAAGTGTCATCTTTATCTAGCTTGTTAAGGTCATTTTACATGGGAAATGTAGGTTCATGGAAAATTATGAAAATGCGCTCCCATCGTAAGTTTTTATTTGATATGTTAATATACATATTTATTTTACTTAGTTGTGGTCATTCGATCATTCTATGTGTACAAACTGACTGACTGCCTAAAATTTTGAGTTATTTGCAAAACTTGTGAATCATCCGTATATAAAAAATAATTATATGTTAACAAGTATTGTCGTTTGTTTATGTAATTTATACGTGTTTCTCGTTTCTCGTTTTTTTTTAGATAGATTAGACCGTTGGTTTTCCCGTTTGAATGGTTTTACACTAGTAATTTTGGGGCCCTTTATAGCTTGTTGTTCGGTGTGAGCCAAGGCTCCGTGTTGAAGGACGTACATTGAACTATAATGGATTACTTTTATAAATTGTTATTTGTCTCGTTGGCACACACACCACATATTCCTATATCTATATGATGTTCCTTAAGCCCTTCAACTATAAGCAAAAAGTAAAATACCGATCTTCGGGGGGAATTCTGAACGGAAAGTCCCGAAGTTCATGGCAAAATCAAAAGCTCAAACATATCAAACGAATGGTTAACAACTATCATATTTTGAAAAAAAACAAGTCATATGCATTGGGGAAAAACGGGGCCTGTGGTGATGAAGTAAATACAAATAAAAAAAAATATGGAACCATTCAGGAAATTTCAAACTCCTAGGCATTCAATAGTGTTTGTCAAAAACAGATATATGTGTTGATAATTATTTAGAAGAAAAAAAAATCAAAAAGTAAAAAATCTCTTAAGTGATTGGTCATTTAAGAATATTACTTTATTTATGCACAAACTGTAGTTGTGAAAACTCTTGCCCTACCAATTATAATCCAATGTTTTATTGTTATACCAGATCCATTCCAAAATAAATTAAAGCAGATACAACCTATGCTATACAGATTTATGTGGGATGGTTAATTGGACCAAATTAAAAGAAAATACAGGGATTGCAGTGTAAAAATGCCGGTAGGCACTTAAAGTTAACCATCGAGAGACGTTAACCACCGAGAGTCGGTTTTTAGACCCGCCCAGTGCACCTAAGCACGCCTACTTTTGGAGCTCTTTAGTATGAAGATAAGAAAAATATACGAAATTACGGAACTATATACCCTGTTTTATCCTTGTTGTTGGTGTTTCTTGCGCATGCGCACAAAGCACGGTGATAGTTACGGTTACTGACTCAGGAACCTTGTATATTATATACCTCGAGGTAGGTTTACAGACGTTTAATAAACTGGATCCCTGTTGAGTTCACTTATCGGTACACTACGTTGGAATTACGGACCAGTTTAACATAAACATGGTAAATAGATATAGACAGCTGATAATCATAATTGATTAAGAAATAACCTGGAAGACGAAATGAGTTAACTATTGATTATAACAGAGACGAGAATGCCATCGTGTTTGTTCTGCTAAAAAAAGCAGGAACATTGGAGTTTATGGTTAGATTTTAAATATTTATTGTCTCCAAACTGAGTAAATTTGATATAGTAACAACCCCCCCCCCCTTTTTTTTTTTAAATAACTCGAGAACCACACATCGCGCTCGCTTAACAAAGTAACAATAAGAAATAATAATGGTTAGTTTCAAGAATAATTAATCGTCAAAACTTTTCCCCTCCCCGACATCAAAGGAAGTTAAATGTATTATCCCAAAATTAGACCAAATTATTATGATATAAGGACGTCTTGACAGGCTATTATTTTATTTTGTTTTGTTGGTTTTTTTTTTGCTATGACGTCTTCCTCCTGTATGTAAAAAACATAATAGACCCCCACCCCCCTTTTTCCCCATAATATAGCTTTTTAAGAAGTCATAATTATTTGGACTACCCCTGAATATATTTCAGACAGACTCTTCTCTAAAAAAATGTAAACATGATTTGAGAGAAATCTTTTGAATAGTTTTTTAAATGATTTAATTATTATGTCATGTATATAATTAACATTAACATAGTTATAATTTTTTTTTATTATTTTTTTTTTTTCAATTCAAATATTTATTGTCATATAAACTCTGAACAATAAGTTTGTGACAAATAATATAAACATACACAAAATACATTTAACAAACAAAACCATGAAAACAAAAAAAGCAAAAAAGCAAAACAATCTATCTATATGATATATAAATATATTTTATAAATAAATCAAGAGTCCCCTGTCCTCAGTTCTAAACTGAGACTACTAGTATAACACATAGTGTTATAGTAGTCTCAGCTATAAACTTTCCATTGTATTGACCAATATGACTAACTCATATGCTCTTTCCCATAAATGTCACAATATCAATATATTACAGTAAAACTGATAGTTTGATGACATTGTTTAAGACTATTGACCTCAGGTCAGCCTAGACTGAGTTTAAAACTGTAATTTATTCATTAAAACAGTTCAAGACATGTACCTTCTGAAATGTGATTGCATCATAATTAAACCTAAGGCATAACATACTTAGTGTGCAGGAAGTGCCACCAAATAAATACTGATTTGTAAAATTAGATGATGATATTTGTGAAGTCAAAGATATTATAGCTAGTTATAACTGGTTTTAGATATAAATCTGAGTAAAAGGTTGATTTATATGTGCTCTTTCATGTTTAGATTATAATTTAAATTTAATCTTTTGAAATTTTTTTTATAATATTAAGACATTAAAATCACAATTATTTATTTATACACAAAAAAATAATTTTTGTCCTTTTTTAGTTGAATGACTGTACACAAACATTATACACACATAATTTTGATAATTCTGTAATGTTTTTTTTCTATAGCCCCAGAATGTGACAAAAGACTTATTAATCCAAATTTACAAAAAATAGAAATAGTTCAGCTACCATAAGACTGCTATGACAAAAATTCTGCAGTTTCCAGAAATTGAGGTAGAGTATAGTTAGGAATAGTTTGATTATGCAGATGCTTAGTTTGCCATAAACAATTATGCCCTTGATACAAAAGCAGAGGAAACAAAAAAGTATGAAAATAGTTGAAAAAAGTAATCATTATTACCTAGTCATATACTGTAAATAGAAAAAGAGAAAAGCACTGGTTATGATTTGGTATTTTTAATAGCATTATCATTTGTCCATAACTTGGAATATATACTGGATTGAGCTTGACATTTATTTAATATCATTGACACATGGTTGCAAGAAATGGAGATGGTAATTTAAACCTAGCAATTTTATTAAGATTTAAACAAAAGTTATTGATTTGGTAGAATATGACTTTCTTTGTTTAAAGCTCGACATGTATGGATTTAGTGAGACTACTGTTAGTTTTTTTAAGTCGTACCTGAATAACAAAAGGTATACATTTGTAATGTTAACTCTGAACAACAACATGTAAAATTTGGTGTTCCCCAATGTTCTATACCTTGTCCTCTATTGTTTGTGCTATTTATAAATGACCTTCCCTTATGCATTAAAAATTGTGAAACAGACCTATATCGTTGTATATGCTGATGACACCACTATTCATAAATCAGGGGGAAACATCTAGAAAATATAAATGATGATGTTTAAGAAGATTTATACAGGGTTGAAGAGTGGTGTAAAATGAATAACATGTTCATAGATGCAAATGAAACAAAATGTTTGATTACTGGAACAAAGCAGAAACTATTCAGACTTTTCAACCAAACTTGATAATAAATTAAAGTATTACAAAATTCTTCATGTGAAAAAATATTAGTTTCAAAATTGACAGCCCACTAAGTAACTGGAGAAATCAAATTGACCAAGGTTGTGCTAATATATCATCCAGAATATACCATCTTTCTTAAATACATTTTTTTTTATATAACTGCAAGAAAACATAATACAATGGGTGTTATGCCCCTAATTGACTACTGTTGTATTATTTGGGATGAATGTAAAAATTGAGGGATAACAAGAATTTTAAAAAATCCAAAAAAGGGCAGCATGATAAATTCTAGATGCAGATCCGTTATCCCTCTTGGTATATAGGAGCACTATATTCTATGTTAACCTCCGACAGTAGGTATAAACAAATACTGTTGATAGACGGTATATAGGAGCACTATATTCCATGTTAACCACCGACGGTAGGTATAGACAAATACTGGTGATAGACAGTATATAGGAGCAATATATTCTATGTTAACCACTGACGGTAGGTATAGCCAAATACTGTTGATATACGGTATATAGGAGCACTATATCTTATGTTAACCACCGACGGTAGGTATAGACAAATACTGGTGATAGACGGTATATAAGAGCAATATATTGTATGTTAGGGACGACATCAAAAGTTCAATGAAGGATAAAAAACTTAATTCACATAGTTTTTTCACTGACCCCCCCACCCCCCTCTTAACTTAATTTGGGAAAAATTGATTGACCCATATGGATATATGTAAAAATCAATGTCGGATAACCAAATCTTGCAGCCGTTCAACCCCCCCACCCCCAAACTATTTGAATTAAGTTTTTTATCTTACATTGATCTTTTGATGTCGTCCCTTAAGCACCGACGGTAGGTATAAACAAATACTGTTGATAGACGGTATATAGGAGCATTATATTGTATGTTAACCACCGACGGTAGGTATAGAGAAATACTATTGATAGACGGTATATAGGAGCACTATATTCTATATTAACTACCCACAGTAGGTATAGATTAATACTGTTGATAGACGGTATATGGGAGCACTATATTGTATGTTAACCATCGACGGTAGGTATAGACAAATACTGTTGATAGACGGTATATAGGAGCATTATATTGTATGTTAACCACCGACGGTAAGTATAGACATATACTGTTGATAGATGGTATATAGGAGCACTATATTGTACGTTAACTACCGACGGTAGGTATAGACATATACTGTTGATAGATGGTATATAGGAGCACTATATTGTATGTAAACTACCGACAGTAGGTATAGACAAATACTGTTGATAGACGGTATATGGCAGCACTATATTGTATGTTAACTACCGACGGTAGGTATAGACAAATACTGTTGATAGACGGTATATAAGAGCACTATATCTTATGTTAACCACCGACGGTAGGTATAGACAAATACTGGTGATAGACGGTATATAAGAGCAATATATTGTATGTTAAGCACCGACGGTAGGTATAAACAAATACTGTTGATAGACGGTATATAGGAGCATTATATTGTATGTTAACCACCGACGGTAGGTATAGAGAAATACTATTGATAGACGGTATATAGGAGCACTATATTCTATATTAACTACCCACAGTAGGTATAGATTAATACTGTTGATAGACGGTATATGGGAGCACTATATTGTATGTTAACCATCGACGGTAGGTATAGACAAATACTGTTGATAGACGGTATATAGGAGCATTATATTGTATGTTAACCACCGACGGTAAGTATAGACATATACTGTTGATAGATGGTATATAGGAGCACTATATTGTACGTTAACTACCGACGGTAGGTATAGACATATACTGTTGATAGATGGTATATAGGAGCACTATATTGTATGTAAACTACCGACAGTAGGTATAGACAAATACTGTTGATAGACGGTATATGGCAGCACTATATTGTATGTTAACTACCGACGGTAGGTATAGACAAATACTGTTGATAGACGGTATATAAGAGCACTACATGTATGTTAACCACATACGGTAGGTATAGACAAATACTGTTGATAGACGGTATATAGGAGCACTATATTGTATGTTAACTACCGACGGTAGGTATAGACAAATACTGTTGATAGACGGTATATAGGAGCACTATATTCTATATTAACTACCCACAGTAGGTATAGATTAATACTGTTGATAGACGGTATATGGGAGCACTATATTGTATGTTAACCATCGACGGTAGGTATAGACAAATACTGTTGATAGACGGTATATAGGAGCATTATATTGTATGTTAACCACCGATGGTAAGTATAGACATATACTGTTGATAGATGGTATATAGGAGCACTATATTGTACGTTAACTACCGACGGTAGGTATAGACATATACTGTTGATAGATGGTATATAGGAGCACTATATTGTATGTAAACTACCGACAGTAGGTATAGACAAATACTGTTGATAGACGGTATATGGCAGCACTATATTGTATGTTAACTACCGACGGTAGGTATAGACAAATACTGTTGATAGACGGTATATAAGAGCACTACATGTATGTTAACCACATACGGTAGGTATAGACAAATACTGTTGATAGACGGTATATAGGAGCACTATATTGTATGTTAACTACCGACGGTAGGTATAGACAAATACTGTTGATAGACGGTATATAGGAGCACTATATTGTATGTTAACTACCGACAGTAGGTATAGACAAATACTGTTGATAGACGGCATATGGGAGCACTATATTGTATGTTAACCACCGACGGTAGGTATAGACAAATACTGTTGATAGACGGTATATAGGAGCACTATATTCCATGTTAACCACCGACAGTAGGTATAAACAAATACTGTTGATAGACGGTATATAGGAGCACTATATTCCATGTTAACCACCGACGGTAGGTATAGACAAATACTGGTGATAGACAGTATATAGGAGCAATATATTCTATGTTAACCACTGACGGTAGGTATAGCCAAATACTGTTGATAGACGGTATATAGGAGCACTATATCTTATGTTAACCACCGACGGTAGGTATAGACAAATACTGGTGATAGACGGTATATAAGAGCAATATATTGTATGTTAAGCACCGACGGTAGGTATAAACAAATACTGTTGATAGACGGTATATAGGAGCATTATATTGTATGTTAACCACCGACGGTAGGTATAGAGAAATACTATTGATAGACGGTATATAGGAGCACTATATTCTATATTAACTACCCACAGTAGGTATAGATTAATACTGTTGATAGACGGTATATGGGAGCACTATATTGTATGTTAACCATCGACGGTAGGTATAGACAAATACTGTTGATAGACGGTATATAGGAGCATTATATTGTATGTTAACCACCGACGGTAGGTATAGACAAATACTGTTGATAGATGGTATATAGGAGCACTATATTGTATGTTAACTACCGACGGTAGGTATAGACAAATACTGTTGATAGACAGTATATAGGAGCACTATATTGTATGTCAGCTACCGACAGTAGGTATAGACACATACTGTTGATACACGGTATATAGGAGCACTATATTGTATGTTAACTACCGACGGTAGGTATAGACAAATACTGTTGATAGACGGTATATAGAAGCACTATATTGTATGTTAACTACGGACAGTAGGTATAGACACATACTGTTGATAGACGGTATATAGGAGCACTATATTGTATGTTAACTACCGACAGTAGGTATAGACAAATACTGTTGATAGACGTTATATAGGAGCACTATATTGTATGTTAACTACCAACAGTAGGTATAGACAAATACTGTTGATAGACGGCATATGGGAGCACTATATTGTATGTTAACTACCGACGGTAGGTATAGACAAATACTGTTGATAGACAGTATATAGGAGCACTATATTGTATGTCAGCTACCGACAGTAGGTATAGACACATACTGTTGATACACGGTATATAGGAGCACTATATTGTATGTTAACCACCGACGGTAGGTATAGACAAATACTGTTGATAGACAGTATATAGGAGCACTATATTGTATGTCAGCTACCGACAGTAGGTATAGACACATACTGTTGATACACGGTATATAGGAGCACTATATTGTATGTTAACCACCGACGGTAGGTATAGACAAATACTGTTGATAGAAGGTATATAGAAGCACTATATTGTATGTTAACTACCGACAGTAGGTATAGACAAATACTGTTGATAGACGGTATATAGGAGCACTATATTGTATGTTAACTACCGACAGTAGGTATAGACAAATACTGTTGATAGACGGCATATGGGAGCACTATATTGTATGTTAACCACCGACGGTAGGTATAGACAAATACTGTTGATAGACAGTATATAAGAGCACTATATTATATATTAACCACCGACGGTAGGTATAGATAAATACTGTTGATAGACGGTATATAGAAGCACTATATTGTATGTCAACTACCGACAGTAGGTATAGACAAATACTGTTGATAGACGGTTTATGGGAGCACTATATTGTATGTTAACCACTGACAGTGGGTATAGACAAATACTGTTGATAGACGGTATATAGGAGCACTATATTGTATGTTAACCACTGACGGTAGGTATAGACAAATACTGTTGATAGACGGTATATAGGAGCACTATATTGTATGTTAACTACCGACAGTAGGTATAGACAGATACTGTTGATAGACGGTATATGGGAGCACTATATTGTATGTTAACCACCGACGGTAGGTATAGACAAATACTGTTGATAGACGGTATATACATTGTAGGAGCACTATATTGTATGTTAACCACCGACGGTAGGTATAGACAAATACTGTTGATAGAAGGTATATAGAAGCACTATATTGTATGTTAACTACCGACAGTAGGTATAGACAAATACTGTTGATAGACGGTTTATGGGAGCATTATATTGTATGTTAACCACCGACGGTAGGTATAGACATATACTGATGATAGACGGTATATAGAAGCACTATATTGTATGTTAACTACCGACAGTAGGTATAGACTAATACTGTTGATAGACGGTATATAGGAGCACTACATTGTACGTTAAGTACCAACAGTAGGTATAGACTAAAACTCTTGATAGACGGTATATAGGAGCACTATATTGCATGTTAACCACCGACAGTAGGTATTAACAAATACTGTTGATAGACGGTATATAGAAGCACTATATTGTATGTTAACTACCGACAGTAGGTATAGACACATACTGTTGATAGACGGTATATAGGAGCACTATATTGTATGTTAACTACCGACAGTGGGTATAGACAAATACTGTTGATAGACGTTATATAGGAGCACTATATTGTATGTTAACTACCGACAGTAGGTATAGACAAATACTGTTGATAGACAATATATAGGAGCACTATATTGTATGTTAACTACCGACAGTAGGTATAGACAGATACTGTTGGTAGACGGTATATAGAAGCACTATATTGTATGTTAACCACCGACGGTAGGTATAGATAAATACTGTTGATAGACGGTATATAGGAGCACTATATTGTATGTTAACGACCAACAGTAGGTATAGACTAAAACTCTTGATAGACGTTATATAGGAGCACTATATTGTATGTTAACCACCGACGGTAGGTATAGACAAATACTGTTGATATACGGTGAATAGGAGTACTGTATTGCATGTTAACCACCGACGGTAGGTATAGATAAATACTGTTGATAGACGGTATATAGGAGCACTATATTGTATATTAACTACCAACAGTAGGTATAGACTTAAACTCTTGATAGACAGTATATAGGAGGACTATATTGCATGTTAACCACCGACGGTAGGTATAGACAAATACTGTTGATAGACGGTATATAGGAGCACTATATTGTATGTTAACTACCGACAGTAGGTATAGACAAATACTGTTGATAGACGGTTTATAGGAGCACTATATTGTATGTTAACCACCGACTGTAGGTATAAACAAATACTGTTGATAGACGGTATATGGGAGCACTATATTGTATGTTAACTACCGACAGTAGGTACAGACTAATACTGTTGATAGACGGTATATAGAAGCACTATATTGTATGTTAACTTTCGACAGTAGGTATAGACTAATACTGTTGATAGACGGTATATAGGAGCACTACATTGTACGTTAACTACCAACAGTAGGTATAGACTAAAACTCTTGATAGACGGTATATAGGAGCACTACATTGTACGTTAACTACCAACAGTAGGTATAGACTAAAACTCTGGATAGACGGTATATAGGAGCACTATATTGTATGTTAACCACCGACGGTAGGTATAAACAAATACTGTTGATAGACGGTATATAGAAGCACTATATTGCATGTTAATCACCGACGGTAGGTATAGACAACTGTCAATAGAATGTGTAATGGAGCACTGTATTGTATGTTAACCACCGACGGTAGGTACAGACAAATACTGTTGATATACGGTGTATAGGAGCACTATACTGTATGTTAACTACCGACAGTAGGTATAGACAAATACTGGTGATAGACTGTATATAGGAGCACTATATTGTATGTTAACTACCGACAGTAGGTATAGAAAAGTACTGTTGATAGACTTTATATAGGAGCACTATATTGTATGTTAACTACCAACAGTAGGTATAGACAGATACTGTTGATAGACGGTATATAGAAGCACTATATTGTATAATAACCACCGACGGTAGGTATAGACAAATACTGTTGATAGATGGTATATAGGAGCACTATATTGTATGTTAACTACCGACGGTAGGTATAGACAAATACTGTTGATAGACAGTATATAGGAGCACTATATTGTATGTCAGCTACCGACAGTAGGTATAGACACATACTGTTGATACACGGTATATAGGAGCACTATATTGTATGTTAACTACCGACGGTAGGTATAGACAAATACTGTTGATAGACGGTATATAGAAGCACTATATTGTATGTTAACTACGGACAGTAGGTATAGGCACATACTGTTGATAGACGGTATATAGGAGCACTATATTGTATGTTAACTACCGACAGTAGGTATAGACAAATACTGTTGATAGACGTTATATAGGAGCACTATATTGTATGTTAACTACCAACAGTAGGTATAGACAAATACTGTTGATAGACGGCATATGGGAGCACTATATTGTATGTTAACCACCGACGGTAGGTATAGACAAATACTGTTAATAGACGGTATATAGGAGCACTTTATTGCATGTTAACCACCGACGGTAGGTATAGACAAATACTGTTGATGGACGGTGCAAAGGAGTACTATATCGTATGTTAACCACTGACGGTAGGTATAGACAAATACTGTTGATAGACGGTATATAGGAGGACTGTATTGTATGTTAACCACCGACGGTAGGTATAGACAAATACTGTTGATATACGGTATATAGGAGTATTGTATTTTATGTCAAACATCGACGATAGGTATGGACAAAATCCAACAAATACTGTATACAGACAGTGTATAAAAGTACTGTATTGTATGGTAAACACTGACGGTTGGTATGGACAATTTCTGTATCATGCATCAATTGTAAATAAAAGTATCATGTGAGTGACACAGGCTTATTGAAGCTTCTAGTTTTGATATTATTAATGTGGAGATCTGGTCTAATTTATCATTTTCTCTATTACATGCATGATGACTGCAACAATTGAATTGAAATAAAAGTGATAATATTTCTGTTGTAGGTTATCAAGATTTAGTGTTTCCATACAAGTGACAAAGATTGAACAACAAAAACATCTCAAACTTTACAGGACAGAGTAGACTTTTCACTGTGCTTAGTTTTGTCTTTATGTCTTAATTATGATACCTTTAAAAAAAAACCAATAAAATGTGGAATAACATTTATTTCTATCTTATAAAGTGGAGTGAAGAAATAAGGGGTCATTGAAAACATAAGAATATATTGCTATCATATATGCAGATCAGCAGCCCATACATTTGCTATAGCACATAAATATGGGACCAATAATTTCAAGTTGCCTTTTAAAAAAGACCTTATTAATGTTATGCGAGATACCACCAAAGACCACTAGGTGTTGATCAAATGATATTGTAAATAAGAGGGTTGTCCAAAATATTTCCAACAGCTGTTTGATATACACTACCTTAATCAAACCACAATGGTAAAAAAACAGTTTTGGTCAGTCTTAAAAGAAGCAAATATAATTTAGAAAAAGTGCAAGCTGTTGATAAAAACTACAAATAACTGCCAGTCCTAAATGTGGGTGGAGATTACCATTTAGCACAAATGAGTTTCTGGACTAAAGAAAGTAATTTCGGCACAAACCGATTATACCCTTTCAAAAACTATGTGTAGTCCCTTTTATAAAAGTGGCAGATTATCTTTCTATCTAGAGTATCTATGACAACTAACTGCTGCTCCTAGTGACGTTAGTCTTTGGTTTTTGAAAAGATTGGATATATTGTCACAATTCTTTTCTAAGGTACCGGTCTGATAAACAGGAAGTAGCTAGATTAGCTACTAAATATATGCACACTGAAATATAGTCCCTTAAAATTCCCATGGCTGTGTACATGTTCAGATACGAACTATGAAAATTTTGTTTAAATCTTTAGAGAAGTAAAATCAAGTATGTATGTCTTTAGTTTTGTCAAATTGCTGTCTTGTTTTGTCCTGTTATTAGGTAACAGTACTGACACAATACTGTAAAAATACGGAGATGTGGTATGATTGCCAATGTGACGCCTACATGTATCCACTCAAGTTCAAATAAAGTGGATGTAAGCAGTTATATGCAACCATACAGCCTTCAACAATGAAAAAAAATCATATCAAATAGACCCTTGTAAATAGGTGTTGATCAAATGATATTGTAAATAAGAGGTTTGTATATTTCATGACGGTATAATACTAAACCCCTAACAGGAGGGATTGTGCCTGATATTCATATGATGAAGACATAATCTTTCAATCAGTTTAATTAAGGTCTGGTTCTGGCATGTCAATAACTGCTAGTAGTCTGTTGTTATTTATGTATTATTGTCATTTTGTTTCATATTCTGACATCGGACTCGGACTTCTCTTAAACTGAGTTTTACTGTGCGTATTGTTTCGCGTTTTTTTTTTTCTACATTGGCTACAGGTATAGGGGAGGGTTGAGATCTCAAAAAACATGTTTAATCCCGCCGCAATTTTGCGCCTGTCCCAAATTAGGAGCCTCTGACCTTTGTAAGTCTTGTATGATTTATAATTTTAGTTCCTTGTGTATAATTCGGAGCTTAGTATGACGTCTATTATCACTGAACTAGTATACATATTTGTTTAGGGGCCAGCTGACGGACACCTCCGTGTGCGGGAGTTTCTCGCTACATTGAAGATCTATCGGTGGCCTTCGGCTGTTGTCTGCTCTATGGTCGGGTTGTTGTCTCCTTGACACATTCCCCATTTCCATACTCAATTTTATAGTATGATTTACATCTACAATAATCACGAAACAATCAGAGACAAGTTTGGGTCTAAATCTGTATGTCCCACATAATCAAATTGACCGAAGAGAGAGGCGAAAGATACTAAAGGCTTATTCAAACACATAAGTCAATAATAAACTGACAAAACCACGGAAAAAAAAGAGAAAGATTAAAAAACAAACAACAGAATGCAAAACACAACAAAGAACATCACAGACTGAACAAAACGAACCTCGCCAAAAAACTGGTGTGACCAAATGACTAATTTATCTCAGCCTTACATTATTTAGCAGACCCTTTATTATACCAAACCAAACAAAGTTCTTTATGGTACAATGTTTTTGATCCATCGGTCTGTCAGTCCTGTTCTCGTTATTGCAACTCCTCTGAAACCACATAACAGAGTTTTATAAATCTTTGTAGATAATGAGGAAATTATGAAATTATCAATTCATTGATTTTCTATATACTCCTACAACAGTTTGTCATAAAATCTGTCTAAAGACCACAACAGAGTTTCATGAATTTTTTAGATAGTTAGGACATGCTATGTAAATGTGCATATTGGCTGAAAATCATGATTAATTTTTTTATGCCCCACCTACGATAGTAAATGGGCATTAGTTTTCCGGTCTATGCGTCTGCTCCTTCGTCCGTTTTCTCGATTCAGGTTAAATGTTTTGGTCAAGGTAGTTTTTGTTGAAGGTCAGGTCCAATAAACTTGAAACTTAGTACATATGTTTCCAATAATATGTTTTTTTCTAAGCTTAATGCCAAAGAAGGTATTTCCCCCTATTTCACGGTCCACTGAACAAAGAAAATGATAGAGCAAGTGGGGAACGGTGTACGATGGACACATTCTTGTTTTTGTCGAGCCTGCGACTTTTATCGCAGAAAGCTCGACATAGGAATGGTGATCCGGCGGCGGCGGCGACAGCGTTAGTTCACTTCTTAAAAGCTTTATATTTTAGACGGCGAACGACCTGGATGCTCCATACTTTAAATACAGATGCCTTAAGTTTGGAAGTTTCCGTCTGTCACATGTCCATTGTCCTTGAACTCATTTTCATGGTTCAGTGACTACTTGAAAAAAAGTTAAGAGTTTTTGTAATTTCTCTCATATTATGGGTAACTATGTTTAGTATTTGCGTACCTTGGTCAGCATGCCCATCAGACAGTTTTCACTTGACCTCGCCATCATTTCATGGATCAGTGAAAAGGGTTAAGTTTTTGGTGGTCAAGTCTATATCTCAGATACTATATGAAATATGTCTTGTATATTTGGTGTATAGAAGGATTGTAAGGTGTACATGTCCAACTGGCAGGTGTCATCTGATCTTGACCTGATTTCCTTGGTTCAATGGTCAAAGTTAAGCTTTTGAGTTTTGTTCGTTTTTTCTAATACTATATGCAATAGGTCAACTTTATTTGGTGTCTGGAAATATCTTATGATGTCAGCCTCGCAAGTCTCATTTTACCTTGTCCTCATTTTCGAGGTTCATTGTTCAGTGTTTAGTTTTTGTGCCAAGTGTCATCTGACCTTGACCTGCTTTGCATTGAATGATTGTAAGGTGTAAATGTATTCCTCAGTTTGGTCATATGACCTTGATCTCATTTTCTTTGGTCATGTTATTAATAAGTTTATGTGATAATTGTAGTAAAACTTTATATTTAGGTCTATCAACAAAAATAAGGAGAGAAATTTCAACGTGTGTACTCTTGTTAGGAATTAGGAACTATGCCTTCTGAACTTAGAATTTCGGCCTAAATATACTTCTGCATATCTTCTGAAATTACACAACAGAATTTCATGCGTGTTTGAACTAAATAATCTGTTGAAATTTTGTTTGCTTAGTGACAATGTCGGGCTGTGAAGTATGTGAGCGTACTCACAAATGTTCTTTGATTACACACAGTCAATGCATTGTCTGTGCTTCCCAGATACAGTCTGTATGCATTTTCTTTGTTGTAAATTAAATTAAGTTTATGTATTGTACGTCGTTCTTAGTCTTTATACATTGTTTATATGCTTTGACTATGAGTCTAAGATACTTCTATTGTCGGTATATCTTAGATTTAGTCGGTTAACACTGTCTATGGATCAGAGACACAGTATGTATGCATTGTAAGTTGTTCCAAGTTGAAATAAAAGTCTGTTTGTTTTGCCTGTTACTGCAAGATAAAGTGTTTCACTGCCTGTGGCTCTTATATACAGTCTGTATGCATTTTCTGTATGCTTTATCTATGGGTCTAATTTTTAGATACAGTCTGTATACAAACTGTATCTCTGACCCATATACAGTGTCCAAAAAAACTCTGTTTTAAGATCTCTAACCCATATACAGTGTGAAAATGATCTTTGGTTCTAAGATGCATTTTGTTTGATTGGCTGAATGCTTAGTATATATTGGTTTCGATATATGGTCTGTATGTATTGTATGGATCTTATATATTTGTATTTTTTTCCATCTGATGAGTAAGCCTTTTTCAACTGATTTTTATAGTTCGTTCTTATGTTGTACTGTTACACCATAGTCCCAGATTATTTGAGGTTTGGGATCCCGCTAACATGTTTAACCCCGCCACATTCTCTATGTATGTGCCTGTCCCAAGTTAGGAGACTGTAATTCAGTGGTTGTCGTTTGTTTATATGTTACATATTTGTTTTTCGTTCATTTTTTGTATATAAATTAGGTCGTTAGTTTTTTCGTTTAAATTGTTTCACATTGTCATTTCGGGACTTGTTATAGGTGACTATGCGGTATGTGCTGTGCTCATTGTTGAAGGCCGTACGGTGACCTATAGTTGTTAATTTCTGTGCCATTTTGGTCTCTTGTGGAGAGTTGTCAGTAGTGTTTGATGGACAGAATAAACCCATAAAGGTGGACGTCGGACGCTAACGCTATATTTGGACCTGGGTGTGAACGCCGACGCCATATTTGGGCCTTAACGCGGACGCCATGGTCGACTATGAAATCGGGACGCGAATTTGAGGTTGGATCGTATGATTCGGACATCGAGACACCGACGCCATATTTGGGCTTTAAACTTGGACGCTATACCTTAATGTTGCATCAGACTACCCTTTAAAGTGACGTCATATCCTTAAAAGTGGACGGTATATTCTCGAAAATGGACGAGAATTTGTCTTTGATAAACGCTTACCCAACCCCTAGGTAATAAGTCTGTGATAATTCTGAAAAGAATCTTCTACCTCTTAAATAATTAACTGCTTATACATGTTTATAACAACTGTAAGAATTCTCCAAGATATACTATTTATATTAATCAGAAAAACTGTCACTTAATGCAGTAGGCGGAACTATTCCCGTGTAAAAAGAATTGGATTAAAATGTTTGATATCAATACATAAAATATTTGTCTTTATCTTTTTAATTTTTGGATTTCTTATCTTATTAACATGACAATCGTGAAACATTCAGTAGTATTGCTTTCTACGGAAGCCCATTTAGGACCTCCCAAAAGTATAATTTTAATTCGAAATCACGAATTTAAATTGTTATCACGAATTTTATAATTCGTTTTAACAGATTAAATTTGTGATAATGAATTGGTGGAAATCGTTATAACAGATCTTGTAATTCGTTATTAAGAATTAAATTCCTTATCACAATTTTGTGTAATTTGTGATAACGATTTTATCGTTATAACGATTTTATTTTATGATTTCAACCACATATAATTACTATCATATGATTAGGATTTCAACCCAAATGATTAACTAAAACCACGTCTGGTCATTTAAAATTGTTTCTCATATAACATAATCTTATCTATATATTTGAAAGTTCCACGGTCGTAGTTGGTTTTTATCTTCAAAAATACACGGATAATATATTTAATCAATCAATATGTATATACACGTAGTTTGGATTGGGTTTACAGAATAGAGAATAATGGACGAAAAAATAAATAAAGAATGATATGGGCGAGAAAAATAAAGAATAAAGAAATATGACCAAAATAAATATAAAGAATAATGAAATAGGGACTGGTAAAATATATCGAATAGAGAAATATACGGCTGCTTAAATATAAGGAATTAAGAATTATGGGATGTTAAACTATAAAAATTTTTATAGAGGAATACAAACAAATATGACTGTATATAATTGCAGTAGCATTTTTTGTTTGTTTGTGCACGTGCAAGAATTATGTCCGTGCATAGAAACAAGAACCGGTTTTAACCGGTATAAATGAGATGATTCTGGCTCTGTAGGTGGCCGGCTCTTAGCATACGGTCCAATCAAACAAGTTTTATGTCTATATAGTCCTCAACATAGAATTATGATGAAGATTACTAAATGCTTAAGGAAGAAAGATGATCAGGAGGATTCATTAATTATACAGAAACAAAAAAATTTGTATTGACTATAATAATTATTTCAGCCGTATAGAAGATGAAGTAGGCTACTGTACTTATATAGTTATACACAACACATTTTAGCCTATTGCAAGGCAAAATTTATGTTCCTATCCAATATATCCTTTATCCCGCGGGGTGGCCTCTTTTACAAGACCTATATATGTATTTATGGTTAACGTGTTCTAAACATTCATGAACTATTTGCCACTGGACGTTAAGCAATCAATTACTATTTCCGTTTATTTCCTTAAATACGGGTTTGAGTATAACAAAGCTATAAGAGAGATACTAAAGGTTTCACTGGAATTAACACTATGGACGAGTTCTGTTTATTTATTAATAGCGAAAACTGTCTTTCATCCATCGTTTGAAAATAACGTACGTGGCAATTTCAAGGTGCGCCTTCCAAAACGCGATACGTTGGATGGATCGTGGGAATGTGCATTCAGGGTGTCATCTTCAAATATGTCGTCTCAAAGATGACCATGTATTTCTCTTGCTATATTTTCGAAAGAAGTGAAGTAAATCTATAAGAGGAAACTACTCACTGTCATTTAGAAAATTACGAGTATGTTTAATTGCAATATTTGCCGTAAAGTATATGTGTGGCCGCACGATCTTCAAAGACATATGAGAAGTAAGCATTCTTCCTATGAGCCACTATACCACCCAGGTGTTACATAGCAGCAGCAAAAGCAGCAACAGCAGCAGCAGAAAAAGAAGCAGCAGCAGCAAAAGCAGCAGCAGAAGGCTTTCGTGTTTAGACACCATTTCACCATGATTGTGTCCGGTCCAACCTCCTACGGAAAAACTTATTTTCTTTTATTTGTTTCAACACATAAGAAGGCTGTGAAGTCCTAGTCTAGACAGGATCGTTTGGTTGTATAAAAGGTGGCAACCTCTTTACGAGGAAATACAACGAACAGTGCTTCCACGCGTTGAATTCATTCGTGGAATTCCTTTTGATCTTGAAAAGATGACCTCATGTCGACATCGGCCAAAGACTCCAGAATAAATGATTTGTTTACGGAAGGGTGTCACCATAGGAATTTATCGGTCGTCGTTTTAAATCAGAATTTATACTTTGGCAAAGACCCCACCCAGAGACGAAACTGTCATTATCTCGTTCTCTTTAATAACCCCATTGATCGACAGCCCATCGTGACTCTTGGCCGACAGATGTATCCTTCTCGAGGGGACTTCTTTCTACAGAAAATTTGAAGAGGCAACGAGGACACCTTTCGGGTACCTTCTTGTTGACCTAAAAGCTAGAACCCCAGAAGCCTCCAGATTGCACACAGAAGTCTTGCAGGTCGGTCAAGGAGAGACACCAGACGGACAGAGGGATGACGACCGTCTCTCGAATACTTTTGAAGACGATAGTTCGGTCTCATCAGACGAAGATATTGCCGACGAGACAACACATAGTTCGTCAGAGGATGCTGAAACACGAAAAGATCTCATCGCCTGTCAGGATTGCGGAGTAGTGTTTGCTCACCTACGTGGATTAGAAGCCCAACGTCAGCAAGGATGTGGGAATAAAAACGGCATTGCTCTCCCGATGACCGGAAAAGATGTAGAGGATGCTTTGAGTGGATTGCCCGTGACCGTTTGCTGTGCAGAAGACTTGCCTAGATATACGAGCGACGGGCGTAGAAGGTTTGTGGTCAATACGGACAACTGTGATCAAAAGGGGAGTCATTGGGTTGCATTTCATTTCCCCGCATCGGGTCCATCAGAATTTTTCGACTCCATAGGACGATTACCGGAAAAGTACCAACGCTATTTCAGAAATGTACTCATTGTCAATGGACCGAAATACTGTGTGGTTTGCAATCAAATCCAACCCAATGATTCAGATACATGTGGCCTGTATTGCATTTATTACGTCAAATTGAGATGTCGGGACTCGAGATGAAGGACATTATCAACAACTTTTCATCCACTGACACGATTCAGAATGACAGTAAACTCGTAGCCCTATTTGGTTAAATGAAAAATTATGATACAAAACAAAAAAGAATGAAAAAAGAAAGAAAAAAAACAGAAGAAAAGATAAAAAATCTTAAAACACCTACATGGGTGTGTAGCATGTCTGAAGTCTTGAAAAACTCTTTCTAGGGTCACTAATAGTATCCACCCTGGAGGGTAGCCTGGTCAAACATTAAGATATAGCGTCCAGGATTTAAGCCCAAATATGGCGTCGGCGTCTCGATGTCCGAGTAACTTGGTCCAACCCGAAGTTTGCGTCTTGATTTCAGGGTCGACTATGGCGTCCGCTTCAAAGCCCAAATATGGCGTCGGCGTCCGCGCCAACTTTCAAATATGGCGTCAGGGTCCGACGTCCACCTTAATGGGGGTCATTCTGTCCCACAAACACTACTGTTGTCTCATTGGCAATCATACAACATCTACTTTTTTATATTATATATATATTATCTATACGCATATATTTTCTATATACGAATTTTACATGTTTAGATGATGCAATGAAAATTCAGAAGATATGTGGTAATATTGCCAATTAGAAACTTATCCATCAAAGACAAACGAACGTGAATCACCCATGAGTTACACATATGTATTCATGTAAAATGCTATTAAAACCCATTCCTGACTAGATGTGACGAAAAACGAAAACTAACAGCCCGATTAATGCTGTAACGATAAACGTCAAAATCAATATCAAAGACAGCAACCAATAACAATACAGTGCTCCTATTTACCGGCTACAAACAGTATTAGTCTATACCTACCGTCGGTGGTTAACATGCAATTCAGTACTCCTATATACCGTATATCAGCAGTATTTGTCTATGCCTACCGTCGGTGGTTAACATACAATATAGAGCTCCTATATACCGTCTATCAACAGTATTTGTCTATACCTACTCTCGGTAGTTAACATACAGTATAGTGCTCCTATACACCGTATATCAACAGTATTTGTCTGTACCTACTGTCGGTAGTTAACATATAATGAAGAGCGCCTATATACCGTCTATCAACAGTATTTGTCTATACCTACTGTCGGTAGTTAACATACAGTATAGTGCTCCTATACACCGTATATCAACAGTATTTGTCTGTACCTACCGTCGGTGGTTAACATACAATACAGTGCTCCATTACACAGTCTATTGACAGTTGTCTATATCTACCGTCGGTGATTAACATGCAATATAGTGCTCCTATATACCGTCTATCAACATAATGTATCTATACCTACCGTCGGTGGTTAACATACAATATAGTGCTCCTATATACCGTCTATCAACAGTATTTGTCTATACCTACTGTCGGTAGTTAACATACAATATAGTGCTCCTATATACCGTCTATCAACAGTATGTGTCTATACCTACTGTCGGTAGTTAACATATAATTAAGAGCGCCTATATACCGTCTATCAACAGTATTTGTCTATACTTACTGTCGGTAGTTAACATACAGTATAGTGCTCCTATACACCGTATATCAACAGTATTTGTCTGTACCTACCGTCGGTGGTTAACATACAATACAGTCCTTCTATATACCGTCTGTCAATACTATTTTTCTCTACCTACCGTCGGTGGTTAACATATAATACAGTGCACCTATATACCGGATATGGACAGTATTTGTCTGTACTTACCGTCTGTGGTTAACTTACAATACAGTACTCCTATAGACCGTCTATCAACACTATTTTTCTATACTTACCGTCGGTGGTCAAAATGACATATAGTACTCCGATATACCGTATATCAACAGTACCTGTCTAGACCTACCATCGGTGGTTAACAAGCAAAACAGTACTCCTATATACCGTATATTAATAGTATTTGTCTGTACCTACCGTCGATGGTTAACATGCAATACAGTCCTTCTATATACCGTCCATCAACAGTATTTTTCTATACCTACCGTCGGTGGTTAACATACAATACAGTCCTCCTATATACTGTCTATCAACACTATTTTTCTCTACCTACCGTCGGTTTTTTACATACAATACAGTACTCCTATATACCGTATATCAAAAGTATTTTTCTATACCTACCGTCGGTGGTTAACATACAATACAGTACTCCTATATGCCGTATATCAACAGTATTTTTCTATACCTACCGTCGGTGGTTAACATGCAATACAGTACTTCTATATACCGTATATCAACAGTATTTGTCTATAACTACCGTCGGTGGTTAAAATATAATACAGTACTTCTATATACCGTATATCAACAGTATTTGTCTATACCTACCGTCGGTGGTTAACATATAATACAGTGCACCTATATACCGTATATCAACAGTATTTGTCTATACCTACCGTCAGTGGTTAACATACAATAAAGTCCTTCTATATACCGTCTATCAATACTATTTTTCTCTACAAGCAATACAGTACTCCTATATACCGTATATCAACAGTACCTGTCTATACCTACCATCGGTGGTTAACAAGCAGTACGGTACTCCTATATACCATATAACAACAGTATTTGTTTGTACCTACCGTCAGTGTTTAACATACAATACAGTCCTTCTATATACCGTCTATCAATACTATTTTTCTCTACCTACCGTCGGTGGTTAACATATAATACAGTGCACCTATATACCGTCTATCAACACTATTTTTCTATACCTACCGTCGGTGGTTAACATGACATATAGTACTCCTATATACCGTATATCAACAGTACCTGTCTATACCTACTATTGGTGGTTAACAAGCAATACAGTACTCCTATATACCGTATATCAACACCTACCGTCGGTGGATAATGTATAATGTAGTGCTCCTACCAAATGTATATACTGTCTATTAAAATTATGTGTCTATACAAACTGTCGGTGGTTAACATACAATAAAGTGCTCCTATAAACCGTTTATCAACAGTTTTCATTTATACCTAACGTCGATGGTTAATATAACGTATTATATGGTCCATATTATATAGTGCTCATATATACCGTCTGTCAAAAGTATCTGAATTTACCTACCGTCGGTGGTTAACATACAATATAGTGCTCCTATATACCGTCTATTTACATCATTTCTTTATAAAATTGAGAATGGAAATCGGGAATGTGCCAAAGAGACAACAACCCGACCATAGAAAAAAAAACCAACAGCAGAAGGTCACCAACAGGTCTTCAATGTAGCGAGAAATTCCCGCACCCGGAGACGTCCTTCAGTCGGTGGTTAACGTAAAATATAGTGCTCCTTTATATACAGTTTTTCAATAGTATTTCTTTATACCTACTGTCGGTGGTTAACATAGAATTTATTGCTCCTATATACCGTCTATCAACAGTTTTTTGTCTATACCTACCGTCTGTGGTTAACCTACACAATTGTGCTCCTATATACCGCCTATCAACCGTATTTGTCTATACCTACCGGCGGTTGTTATCAAAACAAACGATGTTCAATCGGCAGTCCAAAGTTTCGTATCTATACTTCACTCTGAATGACCGATGACATTTATTTGACCAGTAACATTCCCTATTGTATTCATTATTTAGTTTTCTCCCTGAACTTGTCTGAAATATTTGCGGCTGTACTGATGGCAAACAACAATCAATCAATTTCTTAAAGTACTTCTTAATGTAAAAAATATATTTTTTTTTAATCTAACCAGTAATATGTGATTGGTGAATGTACGTATGACAATTACGCCAATTTTGAAAAAGCAAATTTTTTTTCATTTGCGCACATTGACATTTTTTAATTTGCGCCAAATTGATTCGAAAGGTTAGGTCTGATAAATTTAGATGTTAAAATTAAACTTTTTTTAACCAAACGCAGCAGTTCAATGAACACAAGCTACAATATAAATAAATGTGTATATAGACACATGTTGAGCTCATGCGTATCATCATTTAATCACACTTCTGGTACCCGAAAATTTACTTTCATATATGGAACCGATGCCATAAAGAAAAAAACAGGCATTAACTTGTAAAAATGATAATCAGATCTCTCAACGTGGCAGCAAATGTACCATAACATGAAAAAAAAATTTAATAAAAAAGGGGATGCTTTATTGTAGGGAAGATATCACAAGGTTGCAGTTCAACAGAAGTGTTGCATGACAATACTCAGTTAAAAAAGATTTGTGCATATGCAAATGTGCTTTTTATGTCAAACTGTTACAATCTTATTTTATAAAGTGCTACTTCAAGTGTGATGTACACAGTTTTTGCAATAAACTTATCCTGCTTTCAATCCCCCTCCTCCTCCCCGTCACGTGTGAGCAAGTGGCAGGTGGCAAAAGGCCAGAAGGAATATTTTTGTTATTATTATAAATAAATTCTATACATCTTATATGCCTCATGACTTGTGTTTACCTGTTAATTTGTGCAAATGAAGAAAATAAATTTGGCGCAAAGAAATAAAAAAAATAGGCGCTAATTAAGTGCAGATTGGCTCAAATGGAAAAAGCCGAAGCAAAAATAATCTTTTCTCGTATCAGATCAAATTGGTGTTTTCTTTCTTTTTTTCATTCAGTTTCATCTAGTCCATTTGTTCATTTGACTCTGTCTCCATCACGACTAGGATACATTTTAATTTATGATGTAAAGTCGTTCAGGTTTTTGTTTTATTATATAAAAAAAGAAGATATGGCATGATTGCCAATGAGACAACTCTCTAAAAGAGACAAAGTGACACCAGAATTAACCATAAAAAAACCTTTAACAGATCACGGTACGCTCACGGTACAGATGTCTGTAAATTCAGAAATTAATGCGAGGTTTTTATTATTGCGACAATAATTAAGACTCGCATGTTGAAATATTGCGTTTGAATTAATCAGGATTTTTTCTTAATCGTTGTAATCAAAATCTCATTTCAGGCTATAATGACACTCACCGCATTAAATATTTAACAATTGCACGCAACAAATTTACATTCAAAGACTATGATTTAGACGTATATTTGACAAGATCAGTTTGTAAAACTTGCCAAATATTCTATAATTAGTGTATTATTCTCCCAAGTTTATTTGAAAAGGTATAATTCCTCTATACAAATGGCAAAATCTTCCATAAAATATCCAGTAAATTGAATAAACGTTTACCAAATCATCCCAATACAGTTTGATATATATATTCAATTTGCTATTCCGTTCTTGCACAGTGATATAGTTCACTTTGCGTCATCTCATATTCTAGCAAAGGGAGATTATCTCAGCATCACCGTTACATTAGTAATAGCTCTCGTACATAAAATAGTTAGCTCGAACTGTATGATCCTGTGTGAATCTGATCTTTATATTAAAAGTGCATAAATTATCCACATATAGGTCTTATTTAAACATTAAACAGTATCAAAAACAATTAGTGCATTATAATATAACCAAATAGGCATGCAAAAAAGAATCAATAGGCAAAATATGCTTGTCTACCGTCGAATTCTAATTGCTAATATTTACTGTATTGTACATAGCTAAATTCCATTCCATTCAATTTTATTTATTTTTTAATTTTCAGCAGAAAACAGTATTTCTAACAATTGAATTGAATTAATTTGATATGACGTTGACACACGGTAATCACTCTCATGTTTTTATTTACATCGCTGTCAATCATCCGGTAAAGATGAATATTCATTACTACCCTCGGTAGTTAACGACCCTCGATGGTTAACTTTAAGTGCTTACCAAAAATGCCACATACTGAATCCTTTATAGATGGATAAAGAAAAAAAATATATTTTCATAAATGATCTCATAAATGAAAATAGAGAATAAAATGTGATGGACCCAACTTTTTGGAATTTTCGATAAACAGTATCCGGAAATTCGGGTCTGTCAAATTTTACCGAGTTTAATTCATTTTCAAATATTTTCTGTGCGATCAACCTTACAATTAATAGCTTTTCAAATAGCTTGTCGTATTTGAACTGATAATATTGAGACGGTGGTTAGTGATCGGTTTGTGGATATAGGTTTTTTTTTATTGGAAATTGTGTAAGCCAACATGAAATATGTTATGGGAGAACTTTTTCACAGACAATTTCTATATAATTTGTTCCATCTCTAGGAAATAAGTTCCACACTTTACCTGGTGAAAAAAGTACCGGGTTGGTGAAATTGTTGCTTACCTAGTGAAATACGTTCCAGGTTTGTGAGATTTGTTCCTCACCTGTTGAAATATGTTCCACACAATTAACAAGTCTTAAATGTGAGCACGTGTCATCAGTGAGTTTAAAGTCATTATAAAAAAACATGTATTATATTGATAATGTACTTGTAATAAATAAAAGTGTAAACATCCAATTTGGATCCTGTGGAGTAAAGCAAAAGTTTAGTAACACTAAAAATGACACTTATAAACCAGGAAAGAGTAGAATAACAAATAATCATAAAAGTAATTCCGAAAAAAACGTATTATTGTTAAAGATAAACTGTGTACTAATTTGAAAAGGACACAGTGATCAACTATATTAAAAGACCTACAGAAACAAAAGACACGCTATTAAAACTTTGCCATGAGCTTAGCTAAGTACATGTATAATTAGTACACCCATGACAGATCAACAAGAAACAAGGAAGTCGAATACCACATGAATAATAAAACATAAATACAAATTATGATACATTATCATCGCTTTTGTTTCTTCATCTTACAGTCATGCCTTCAATTGCAAATGTACCACATGCAAGCACAGTACAGCATCCAGCTTGCATTATAATTTTTTAAGTGTAACAAGAAAATATTTCGCTGTACAATATGTTAACGTTACGTATTTTCTGAGAGGTAGGTTCGCGCAGAACCTATTCATTGATTTCTGTAAAATACCTTTGTTCAAAACTAATATCACAGGAACTTATCTAATTTTTTTTTTAATTTTAATACTGAAACAAAACTCATGGAGCTGTGATTTTTGTTCCGGAACTTATTTCACATTTGGTTAAAAAATTAGTTCCGGAACAAATTTTACAGTGCTGGAACATATTTTCTGTTATATAAGTTCCGGTGGAACATAGTTCTTATGAAATTTGTTCAAGTGGAACAAATGTCACGTCGGAACAAATTTGTTTGTTACAATTAATTGCACTCCAAGCAATATGAATATATAGTGATTTTTATCCTGGTTTTTTTATTTTAGTTGTAGAAATGGTTGATCAAGGTTTAGATAGAAGGAGTCTATTAGTCACATATGATAATATAAAACTTTAAAATATATCATATGTGATATCATCCAACTTGTATTTATATAGAGTAGCTAGAGTAGCATTTCGAGATCTTTTTGCTTTGTTTTGTTAGGTTGGGCATTTGTTGTTTTATCTAAATCTGATAACATCAGAAACAAAAACAAACACCCGCATTTTCGTGCATTACTTTACCGAAATGAATAGATACCACCTTTCCGCATTTTTGACTGTTTTTCACCTGTAAAAATGGTTATAATGATATATAAGACTGTATGTCATTATAGTATTTTTTATTTGTTTTGTAGATGATATTAAGGCAGTTACTCAACAAAACAAAAAATATATGAAGTTTCCATCGCAAATATGGGCATCACCTTGCGACACATAAGCCAAAATACCACTAATGGGCCGGAATCGTTTCATTCACATTCAAACTCTTAGTTGAATGCATGTCAACAAAGCATATTTATCATTATGGACGTTTTGCAGAAGATCCAAACAACAACTTACATCAAAATTCGGTCTTTATCACCAATAGCACCAGTTCGTAAAAATTACCGCGAACGAATTGAATTCGTAGACGAATAGTTTGTGCAGGGGCCACAGTTTTACCTGGCAAACAGAAGAGGCAAACATTAAAAATTAGATGCGGAAACGTAAATAACATTTGACAAAATCAATTTAAAAACAATGCCAAAAAGAGTACTATATTATGCGGAAACGTATGAATTTTAATGAGGAAACATAGTATAATTTTGGAAAATGAAATAGGTTGTGTTAGATGACACAACAGTGCAATGAAATGGTACAAAATGTTTCCTGATTGTGAGTAATAATGTAAATCATAGAATATTTTAGCGAGGAATTATCTTTTTTGTTTATTTCAAGTTCAAATAAATAAATTAAAAATGTTAGTTACATCTCAATTTTATATTACTCCCAATTTGTTAATCCAGTCCTTTACATTGAATTTAGAGACAAAGCACCCACTCCGTTTTTGTGGCAAAAATTGTTTGATTATTTATGGAATAACTGGAGAATGACTGGAGCAGGCGCCCTTTTTGGTAGCAACTTCACTATGTACACCCCCTTATAAAAATTTCTGAAACCGCTACTACAGGCTCGCCGTCTAAGTTTTGTCAGAGAAATAATAACATGCAATGCTTTTAAAAGAGTTAAATCTATTCAAAAGTTAAACTAAACTTCATGTCTTTTTTAGAATGTTTAACAGAATGTTGGAAATTACTTTTCTCCCTAACCACGAATCCAGTAATCTAAGATTTAGAAAAAAGAGTAGAAGCTTAAGAAAAAGATTTTATTCAATCTTAACTTTTTTCTTGCATTGCTTTGATATTGTTTATTATGTACTTTTAGTAATTTGAAGGTATCAATACTCTCATTATAACGTTAACGGAACCAATGTCACTACACCAGTATACTTATTTTTGATTTTTTATGTTTATTTAACAATTCATTTTTTTTTTTCAAGTTGATAATGTGCATCTTGGCATTTCTAACTCATTCATAGAAACTCTTTGTTTGGTTTTGAACTGTATAAGTACACCTAAACAAAAGGTTAATTCATTACTAAGAACATGATTTCATCCATTCTTCACAATTAAAAAACACCATATCCTACAATTTCATTGGTCGAGAGCACTTTGCTATATTCTAAGATTTAGATTGAACTAATACAGTAATAAGGTTTATAACTATAAAAGGTCGATTGTCACACTGACCTATGAAACCTCTATGTTATAATTCCTGAATAGCTGTATGCACAAACTTGGAATTATTTAAAGCTGATACATTGTTATGTTAAAACGTAGACGGAGAAATAGAATAAAAAGGTATCTAATAACCATCACTTAAAGTGTCAATTCTATAATAATAAGCACCAATATTTATCCAAATTTGATTATTTCTCTGCACCTACCCTTAACAATAATATAAGTACCATCTTGCTCATATTCCAAATAATCATGTGTAAGAGTTGGTTCAGACAAATTTTCTAAAGCACTTGATTCAAAATCATCTTTTACAAAACTTGTTTCTTATGTGTGATTCTGCTGTCTTGGTGTTTTGGAAGGGGTAGTTAACTCTCCTGTGCTTAGAGGATTCACAGTTGAAGCCTGGTCCCCGTTGAGATTTTCCAGTGGACTGGTCTTGTGCATTCAGCAAACTTCCATACCAAGACGAATGGCCCCTCAAAATGGCTGTTGTGGATTGAAGGAAGGTGGCAAGAATTTGCAGTTGTTTCGCTGCTGGTTTGCCCTTTGTCTTTTTTCTTTCTAACGGTTCTTTTTTCAGCTCTGATTATCTTAAATTCATCTTCTGAATCGCCAGCAATTGTGCTTGCCTCTAACTGGTGAGCGGTATTCCAGTCTTCATGAGAAGTATCCGCGATCTTTGTTACCTTGTTTCTATCTTTAAGCCTCTCAGTACATGATGCACTAATGTATCTAGAAGAGTCAATCTTGCCATTGTCAATAGCCCAAAGAGCTTGGGTTAAATCTTCCAAATGTTTGGTATTACTATTGAAAGGAATTGTGTTACCTTCAAAATGCCATTTATACTGGGAGTCCGACTTCAACTTTTTGACTTGGGACTTTATACAATGGTGTGTGCCGTGGATTTGTCGCGCAAACTATTTATCATTTCGCTGACTTTGGTGTTCACTACAACTTCACTACAAAAATGCAGCATTGGATATAAACCTATTGTATTTCTTTAATTTATAGGTTGTTTTTTTCTCATTTTGTATATACATTCGGCTGGGTTTTTTTTTTTTTTTTTGTTGTTGTTGTTTGAATTGATTTATCATATAATGCTAGTATATTTTGAACTCTTTATAGCTTACTTTTTCAGCATTGAACCTATGGTTGCTTTCTTCACTATATTGTGTCTTGGGTGGTAAGATGTCTCATTTGGAACTCATACCTCATCTTTATATTTCCATATACAAAGTAGTTTTTAGAAAACCTTAACGGGCAATATGGCACCCACTAGGATCCAGAGGACGTAATTGATTGAAGATATTTCACATAAGTATTGGACAACAGCCCAACGATAAAATACCTCCGATAAAGAAATAACGTTTATCAAAAAAGAAAAATGCCATCGAATTACGATTATCACCCGAAATTTTTTTACGACAGTTTTCTCAGCGCTTAGACAATTATAGTGCATCATTACGAATCAAATATGATAATAATGGTATAGAAAAACGTTGCAGCTGAATAACTCTTGACGACAACAGCTACATTAGAGAATAATGACTGAAAAGATTTTACCTATTTCTGCCGTCGCTTATTGAAATTGTTAATAACGATTATCAGTTTAACATAAGTGTTTATGGAGTTCAACTAATTTTTATTTTGAATTTTTGGTACTTTTGGTTTAAAGTTATTTTAATTATGCAAATATGCTTTTTTTTTTGTTTTTTTTTGCTTCTTTATTCTTGTTTTATCTTTATTATTCGCTCTCTTTAAAAATTCAGCATATAAGCAATTATGATGATAATGGTAAAGAAAACCCTTGCAGCTGAGTAACTCTTGACAACAACATGTCCATTTGAGAAAAATGACTTAAAAGATTTTACCTATGTCTGCCGTCGCCTAGTGAAATCGTTAATAACGATCATCAGTTTAACAGAAGTGTTTATGGAGATCAACTAAAATATTTATTTTAATTTTTGGTACTTTCGGTTTAAAGTTATTTGAATTATGCAAATATGTTTTTATTTTTTGCTGCTTTATTCTTGTTTTATCTTTACTTTTCGCTCTCCTTTAAAATTAAGCATATAATTAATCCATTTTTGTATTATTTTGCCTATTTTTCTCTTTACTTGTTTTTTGTCCCTTTTTCTATACTTTATTTTTGCCAACTATTCTTTATTGATATTTCTGAAACCCCATCCATAACCTCTACCATAAGAGACATCTAATAAATGTTTCATATTTATTGATGAAGGAATGTGATATGATTAAATAAAAGAGGGGCGAAAGATACTAGAGTCACAGTCAAACTCATAGATCTAAAAAAACTGACAACGCCATGACAAAAAGGGAAAAAGACAAGACACAACCTAAAAAAACTAGTTTAAGCAACAGGAACCCATCAAAAAACTGGAGGTGATCTCAGGTGCTTCGCAAGGGTAAGCAGATACTGCTTCACAGGTGGCAACCTTCGTGATGGTCGTGTTATTACAAACCCGGTAAATAGTCTTTTTCGGTAGGTCACATTCGTAAATAGGGAATGGGATTATAGTTACGACACTAGTAGGAATATATTCGATATCATCTGTGAAACGGTAATTCCATAACAGTCAACCAACTCATGATGGCGTCCGTAAAATTTACGAAGTGGTGATTTCAACTTTATTATTTGGAACTCGTGGTTTAATTGGCTCCTTGTGAGCAGCAACCCTCTATCAGGGAAATCATGATAGAAAATACAAGCCAGGGAATATCGTATCCATTGGGAGATATATATACCGTGTGCAGACTATATGATTATCTGTTTCTTGTATCACTGTAAAATCGTGTTCAGCATGCTCAAGCTATTAACTAGTTGTATACGCTATTCCTGCTTTACAAGTAGCACTAATATTACAACACATGACAAGCTAAACATATATATAGACTTAATCGATGATTTTAAATTACAAATAAACAAAAAAACAGGGGATCACGCTGGGAAAAGCGTTACATATATGTCTGCAGAATTGACTTGTAACTCGGTAAATGCGAGTAATCGCAGATATGAACATAGTGTCTGTTTTTAGTGGAAATGTAAAAGAACACTCTTTCATCTCAGATATCCAAATATTCTTATTCGACTTCTTCTTCAGCAAATAAATAGTTATAAACTAAACAATACAATATGATAAATAACACAGCGTATTGTTTTGTGCAGGTTCCTACTGATGACGAATCACGATGTCAAACGCCCAACAACAAGTCTTTACCAACAGCAGATTCAGTCCAGATACTATAACCGATTCAGACTTTGAGGAAGTGACTACAGGAACTAATGAGGCCGATGAACTTAATTCATTGCAAACAGAAGATCCTGCTGATATACTACTGATCATTACGCCAAGGCGGGCTTGTCTTATCATTATTTGTTCTATGATTGCAATTGTTCTAACAGTTGTTGCAACAGTCTTTATTACAAAGGAAACATTATCCAACACACAGTGTGAGTATAAACTTGTTAAATTAGTTAATCGCACATGAACTTCCCACATATTGTGATTTTAAACATCAAACCGATGACTTTGCGTGCAATTTTAATAAATTGTTTATGTACCATACAGAAGGAAAATACAGACTTGCATATTCAATATTGAAATTTTCTATTTTCTATTTTTCGACAAGAGCTTTATGCAAAACATTTTTGATGCTGAATTGCATTTTTTTTTAGATATACTGCTTTATGTTAATTCAACAAGTAAAAAATATAACTAGTTTGCATATTATAACTTTCACAATCTTGATAGGTTTTCATTCATGCTTATTCTCAAATCCAGATGCAGAGGTAAGAAATTGTTCCTGGTCATTCTGGAGCTCTTGGTCAAAATGCAGTATAACTTGTGGTAACGGAGTACAAGTCAGAATACGGAAACAGATGAATTATACAATGCTATGTAGTTACAATGAAACATTTGACAGTCAGACCTGTTCCAGAAACACATGTGCAGGTATATTCAATATAAAACACTTTAACACCAGCTTCTGATGCAGAAACTTGTAACAAAGAAAACATGTAATTAGTGTTAATAGAGTGATCGAATGTCTAAACAACTTATTAGTATTCAAATAATATTTTGTTCCACAAACACCTGTGCAGGTATATTAATCATAAAACGCTTCATCACTTGCTTCTGATGCAGAATTTTTTAACAAAGAACTATATGTTATTAGATTTAATAGAGTGTATGATCGAATGTCCAAGCAACTTATTAGTATTCAAATACTATTTTGTTTCAATTTTGAAAACTCTGATTATGCTTAAATATTTGCAACTGGTCTTTACGAAAACAAATGTAATTCATCTTTTATTTTAGGGAATGGTAGCAACGTTTACATGACCCACAAATTATAATCGTATTTTCACATGGTGTCAAACTTTGCGCACGATGTTGGTTGGATGTTGGTAGCATGTTGAAAGGAATTCAATTTTGCTGTTATTTATATTTATTTTAATCTATATAGTAAAAGGGAATTCGTACCAACATCGTGACAACGTGTATCAATATGTTTATAATATTTGGGTCATGTAAATGTCGCATGATTTGCATTGTATAGCTCAATTGTTACATTAAATCAAAAGCTGTTGCTTAAAAATATGATCTGAAGCGCCCTGAAAGGGAATGCAGATCATGATCAACCAGTGACGCCTTTCTTGTAACTGGTTGATATGGTTTTCGAGGTTTATATTAATGCAGATCATTGATTTGTAGAATATTTGAAGAAGTTTAGGTATCCCTTTATATGGTACACTTGGTGGTTTCAATGTATCTCGATTACTTTTTCATAAGCGTGTATCCAACATTTCCTTTTTATACGACAGCAAAAAACATTCTTGTCGTTTAAAGCTATGATGTTATCGTCGTCATCGTCATCGTCAGCGTCGGTTTCGTCCAAAGACACATTTGGTTTCTGGACAATAACTTTAGTTAGGATGAATGGATTTCTAACAAACTTTACCAGAAGGTTCAATACTATAACAGGAAGGTTTGGAATTGATTTTGGGGGTTATGGTAGAAACAGTTTCGGTGAATGGATCTCTTACAAATTATACCAGAAGGTTCAATACTATAACAGGAAGGTTTGGGATTGATTTTGGGGGTTATGGTAGCAAAAGTGTAGGAATCACTGGCGTCAACGTGATGATCGTAACTGCAATTACGATCATCCCAATATGGTCCGAGTACACAGTTATCGTCCCTTGATTTTCGTTGTCCATATAGTCCCTAGTGTGCACAGTGTGTTACTTGTCATTTTTTTTTTATACCCCTTCTAAATTTATTTCTTTATGTTTTATGCTTCAAGTAGCAAGAAGGGGTATAAAATTACATTGTAAAAAAAATTGGAATCATGAATTATAATGTAAAGTAGTGATTTGGTCCAGTTGAAAAAGGTCAAAAATTAGCATTTCGGAAGCTGTCAAACGATTTCAAGACCCCCTTTACATAAAATTGTCCATATTTTGAGTTAGAGCTGATGAAGTTTTCTATAATTTTGATATAATTTGTCCCAAAAGTAGTGCAACATACTATGAAAATATTATTGAGAAAGCGCAGGTGGGATATTTTTATTTCCATTTATTGTCTAAAAGAAATGCACTACGAAAGAACTTTGTACTCGGACCATATGGCGGACACAAATTTAGGGAAATTTTAGAAGGCCGATTTTTCGACCAGACGAACGACCAGAAGAACGAAAATCGAGATCCAAAAAAATACGATGATGATCGTAACTTCGTCTATGGAATTTAGCATATTTACCTGACGATATCAGGATATTGGTATTTAGTCAATTTTAAACCGGAATTTGTGACACAATTAGAATTTTAAAATTTATAAAATGTATTACTAAATAACATGTCGAAATATATTAAGGCTTGAAATAAATATATTTTTGGATAAGTTAATGCAAGCACACGAGGTGTATAGTGTCTTATACGATTACAGGTTTGTAATGTTTAACAACCATATTATATCAGTGTGTAAACACGTTACTTATGAGCTTTGAAAGTCAAGTAGTTCGAGCATTTTTCTGAGTAAGTGTTAAAGAATTTCAAACAAATATTCTTTACTGTGGTTAGCGTTTATTAGTCGTCAGTATCTATAGATTAACAACTTGTGGTTATATTGATAATTTAGAATCTTCCTTGAAGGTGGCGCACAAATTCGCAGCTAAATAATTCCATTGATGTGTCATTTGTATACAAGAGTTATATTCCTTTAAACTATGAGTCCATGTTCAATTTCTAAAGTCAATATGTTAATTGTCTACCTTGAACAGGGTTATTTTTTATCTTATACATGCAGTTTTTTTTATTGAATTTAAAATCGTTACAAAATCTGTAATGTACTAGATACTCGTATTTTTCATTAGTTTTTCAAAGACATTTATGGATATCTATAATTTCTTTTATTTGTTTTGAAATAGTTAAAATTAATCTATACCAATATAAAGAATTATTTTGTTATCTTATAAATATGTTTTTGTTGTCTGTTAGTAATCAACCCGTGTTTATACGTAACAAACAAGCAAGTCAAATCTGCCTTCATCTTCATCTTAGAGCGATGAGACAAACTGCTCGAAATCACAGATTACAGGCACTCGTTTCACAAAAAAAATTCTTTATTTATGAATTGGATGCTTCTTTTTGTAACTTCATTTGGGTTTAAATAAACTCATCATAGAAACCAGGACTTAATTTTATATATACGCCAGACGCGCGTTTCGTCTACAAAAGACTCATCAGTGACGCTCGTATTCCAAAAAGTTAAAAAAAAAAAAAAAAAAAAAAAAAAAAAAAAGCCAAATAAAGTACGAAGTTGAAGAGCATAGAGATCCAAAATTCCTAAAAGTGTTTCCAAATACAGCTAAGGTAATCTATGCCTGAGGTAGAAAAGCCGTAGTATTTCAAAAAAATCAAAATTTTGTAAACAGTTAATTTATAAATATAACAATATCAATGATAATTCATGTCAGCACAAAAAGTGCTGTCAACTTGGCTTGTGATACTCTCGGGGAAATAAATCTCCACCAGCAGTAGCATCGACCCAGTGGTTGTAAATGAACTCATCATAGATACCAGGACTTAATTTTATATATACGCCAGACGCGCGTTTCGTCTACAACATGTACAAAGACTCATCAGTGACGATCAAATTCAAAAAAGTTAAAAAAAAATTAAAAAAAAAAAAAAAAAAAAAAAACAAGCCAAATAAAGTACGAAGTTGAAGAGCATAGAGATCCAAAATTCCTAAAAGTGTTTCCAAATACAGCTAAGGTAATCTATGCCTGAGGTAGAAAATCCTTAGTATTTCAAAAAATTCCGAATTTTGTAAACAGTTAATTTATGAATATAACAATATCAATGATAATTCATGTCAGCACAAAAAGTGCTGACTACTGGGCTAATAATACCCTCCGGGAAATAAATCTCCTAAAGCGCTGACCGAAGTACATTTTGTATGAAGCGCGGAAGCGCTTCATTCTAAAAATGTGCACACTGTCAACGCTTTTACAACCCTATGAAGTTACAAAGTTAAGCATTCAATACTTATAATTACATTTTTTAGCTATGATCATGAAAACACGAATTTTATATTAATTTTATTTAATTTACCTGTGCACTTTATTGTGGGACCACGTGTTATCATGAATGGTAATTTTTATTGAGTAATGCAATTGCTTAAGGAATAACACGTGATGTGCAGTTAGCTAATTAGAAATAAATAATGAAACATATATATAATGTAATAATTATACCTTAATATACCATTAAGTTATATAGGGGGAAATATTCTGCAACAAGTGACTAAGTCACAGAAAAAGCATCTTCCAAGTATTTATGAAATTGCTCTTTATTAAAGCAATATCTGGAAATTATTTTAAAATAACAATTTTTCCTACTTTGAGTTTGAGGTACAATATGCCGGTGAAAAACATTAATTGTGCTGTCAAGAATACACTGTTTCAAGTTGTGGTATGCATAAAAAAATGTCCAACAGCATTCGTCGTAAAGGTATTTGTTTCTAAGATCGATATGGTGTATACCATTATGCCAGAACTTAAATGAAGCAGAAAGTAACTTATCTGCTTTACTCGATCCATTAATACAAATACATGAAAGAAGTGTAATAACGCCTAACACAAACACAAAACATTACACCATAACCACCACTTTATACCAGAAGCTTCTAGCTGATGCCGAATGCTAGGGTGTAAAATTGTAATTGTGACCTACCCAAAACAATTATAATCCAGCAGATAGGTGCAATATATGAAGGAATTGTGCACTTCGTGTTCAAAGCACCAAATTTTGCTCAAACATACTTTTATCTATACTCTTTAATTTAAGATATGGCGGCAAGCTGAAAATATAGTTAAAATCCAAAATGGCGGATGCATGTTAAAATTTCAACTTTTCTTAATTCTCTCTCAATTGTTTTAGTTTTAACTACAAGACCTGATGTTTTAATTGATCTATATCACATTAATTGGTTTTCAGTATTGTTCAAGCAGCAATTAGGTGACGTTTGGTCAACTTCCGGTCAAAATTTCATGTTAAAATTCAAGAAAAATGTCTACTTTTAATTTGCAAAAAGTGAGAAGAAGGATGTAATAGAATCATGTATTTATTCATTTATTTGGAGACCATTAAAATTCAATTCATATGGTGAACAATATTGTTTCATTATAATATTTGAATGCAGATAGACATACACTTTATAAATCAAGAGTCTAAATAACAATTCAGAGATGAGCTCTCAAAGATTTAAACATATTGAGACATCAGATGATCAAAGCCCAAGTAGTTCTTCCTCAAATGTTGTAGAGGTTTGCTGGACTTTATTTTAAGTTCATTTAATATTTTTTGGAGTTTAGTGTGACATCCATTTTCACTGAACTAGTACACAATTTTGTATAGGGACCAGCTGAGGACCACCTCCAGGTGTGGGAATTTCTCGCCTCATTGAACAACCATTGGTGCAATCAGCTGTTGTCTGCTCTTTGGTCAGTGTGTTGTCTCTTTGACATCTTCCCCATTTTATTCTCAATGTTAAATGTTTAATTTGTCAAAATATGACAGACGAATAGCTGCAATGCCCTACACCCCCAAAGTGTATAAATATTAGTGCCGGATATGTTACTTTGGCGGAAAATCTTGTTAAATACATAGAACTTCGATGTTAACCGTCTATGACCAATCTGTATACACAATATTATGGCAGTGTTCTTCCTTGTACCATGCACAAAAAAAACAATGCCACATGGCATAAGGCCTGCCATTTAACACAGAACTAAAATTAGACATCAAAAAGATATAGATGATATGTAAAAAAAAAACAGGCAATCGCAGCTGCAAACCAGCTTATCATGAAAATTAGCAATGAAAGAATGTGTATGTCACTTTTGTTGTTCGTATAAATCAGATGAAAACCTCCACGAAGAAACAACACATAATGTTGATATCCCTTTTCGTCGATGTGTACTAAAGCTTCAGTACACAACTTTATTAGAGAACATCAGTGCTTGGGACCTTATTGTACAAGAAATGAAATATCATGTCCAATGACTTGCTAATCTTTATCGGCAGGCATCAAAAGTATCTAGTGAAGATGAGACTGAATAAGGAAGAGACACACGAATAAGCCATGGAATCGCATTAGCTGAATTCATCAGCTACATTGAAGATTCCATAACCGAAAAAGATTTAGCACCATTATTCAAGATGCCTTGGCGAATAAGGAATCTAGGTGTTGACATTGAAGACAGAGTTCATAGTACAAGATGAAAGAATAGAATTCTTTCATTTTACATTTATGGGTTGTTTGCCTGTGAGAGAGCTTTCACATGCTTCCAAAGATGATATAGGACCCTCGTTTCAGAAAGGAGGTGACGATGACTTTGACTCAAACTAAATGCAGATTTATAAAGCAGTAACAATTATTCGCAGCGACATGTTTATTGTTACATTTAGGTTTGACGGTAGTTTTCCAGTGCACTGTGAGGAGAATTCTGTTCCAAGATCTCTCGTAACTCTTGTTAGTTTGTTGTTGTATGTACAAGCTATAACAACCGGGTACTTATTAGCAAGAAACACTATCGATTGCTTAGATGTTAATATTCAACAGCTACAAACGAATCTTTAACGTTTACTCTCCAAAGATCCGTCAACATGCATCTAAAGAAACCTCTGTCATATGGACCTAGGAATAATGATTGACTATCAGACAAACAACATGAAATAAACCTGTTGTTAAGTCAGATTGAGATTAACAGAAAACCCATAAAAGAGGGACGAAAGATACCAAAGGGACAGTCAAACTCATAAATCTAAAACAAACTGACAACGACATGGCTAAAAATGAAAAAGACAAACAGAAAAACAATAGTAAACATGACACAACATAGAAAACTAAAGAATAAACCCCACGAACCCCACCAAAAACTAGGGGTGATCTCAGGTGCTCCGGAAGGGTAAGCAGATCCTGCTCCACATGTGGCACCCGTCGTGTTGCTTATGTGATTACAAAATTTTAATCCGGTAAATAGTCTAATTCGGTAGGTCACATTCATGAAAGGGAAGGGAATTGTAGTTACGACGTAAGGAACATATCCGATATCATTTGTGAAACGGTTATTCCATAACGGTCAACCAACTCGTGATGGCGTCCGTAAAATTTACGAAGGGATGATTTCAACTTCACCATTTGGAACTCTTCGTTTAAAAGCTTCCTTGTGAGCAGCAACCCTCTATCAAGAAAATCATGATAGGAAATGCAAGCACGGAAATATCGTATCAATTGGGAGATATATACCCCGTATGCAGGTGCTGCGAAGATGGATGATAGCTTGACAAGAAATTGCAAGACTTGCTAAAGAGTTTGAGAAGAGAGGCGAAAGATACCAGAGGGACAGTCATACATCGATTTCTTGATGAAGAGGACACAACTGACCATGAACAGAAACTAAGTGCTCAAAACTGTTTATCCATAATGTAGCTTCTGTGATAGAAGAGTTAGGAAATCAATTTCTTGAAGACAGCAACGAACTGCTTGTTCTGTATACCAATTAAATATATAGCTCCCTCAGCAGTTGTTGATACTATTCGTCTTTCGTTGAATAGAAATAGATGGACAGTACCAGTATGAAAAGTTTATCTAAGAGTCCTTTAAACAAGAAAATCCCACCCATCCACCAGCATTTAGTCTCATTTAGTTTAATACAAAGTCTTTCGAAACATTGACAAGATGTAACTATTGTAGACAATATAACGATTGACAATACAAAGAAACGTTATCAAAGGCAAACATGCTAACCACGAAACTGATAGAGTTTCTCAGGTGTAGATAAAAACAAAACAGATATTTCTGTCAAATTATAAACTGATGGATGAACACATTTTCGGGAAGATAATTATTGCTACAGTTGATACCGATGTAGTAGTACTTGTTGTGTCCTGCTTTCATGTCACAAATGCAGCTGATATTTATGGGTTTAAGGACAAGAAAACACTTCGGATGCATTTCATTTCAAGAGCTTGCTAACTTTTTAGGACAAGATAACGCATATATGCATTGCCTCTCTTCCATGCCTTCACTGAATTCGACACTGTGGCATCGATCGCTGGTTAAGGGAAAAAACAGCATAGGATACATGGATATCATTTAATGGTGTCACAAGAGCATTCATCGTTATAAGAGACCATGATTGCGTTCAATATCGTAGCAGCTAGCCTACGTAGTGCTACGTACATGTTTGTCTACAGAACTAGTAGTGTGCTAGCTGCTTTCAATATCTATGTAGCAGCTACGATAGCTTCACGTTCAATAGTCATAATTTACGTACCCCTATTTAGCCGCTACGATATTAATCGCAGCCCTGGCGAGTACTCTGAATGTCGAAACTACTATTACACAATTTATCGAACGATTCGTTATTCTGATGTATGATCAAACAAATATATATCAGAGAAGGTCAATGATATTAAACCTTTTTTTTTTGACAACATTGCTTATTTTTATTAATAAATAAAAAAAAATCCGACCATAGAACAGACAACAGCAGAAGGTCACCAACAGGTCTTCTTAAACATATGTATTTCGTCTCTAAATTACGTTTTCGTGTGATATTTTTTACCGGAAGTGAAAAAATTCTGAATAAAACACCATGAGGGTTTCAAAGAAATGATACATTATTTCAAACCATGAATACACAATAATATTATAGTCTACACAGCAAACTTTGACTACCAGTTGTGAGAATTAAATAACCATTAATCAGTTATCAAATGCATGTCCGCCTTTTGATGATAAAACCGGAAGTGGATAAAATCAAGCTTGCCTCCATATCTAATTTTGTTTAGAACGGATCAAACTATGTTTCTACCAAATTTTATGCTTTTAACACAAAGTGCACACTTATTCACCTATCTGCTGGACTATTATAACTTTTCTGAAAAAGACTATAAATGAAAACAGAACTATATCATCTTCCCATAATGATTGAATGCTAGGACAATTGCCTAGAGTTATCTTACTTTAATCACAGAGAGGGGAAAGGAAACAATTTTTAATTTAAGCCTAATTAACATTAAAACAGTTTTCCACTAACAAATAAAGTTACTTTATTGAAATATAAGGACTGTGTTAATGTTGTTAGCCTAATCTCTTAATTTTATTAGATATAATGAATTTTTATGACAATAGAGAAACATGCTATATAATAATAATGGATGATCGTAACTTGGACTTGTTTTTATAAAAAGATGATCGTAACTGAAAATGTACGATGTGTTTTTTCTTTGAATGACCATCATATTTAGCAGTCACAATATATTAGTATTACTGGAAATAGTATGATATAAAACTAGACAAAATGAGCTTTAATGATCACCGCTATTTGACAATAAACAATGAAATAAGGGGGAATTAGCAGGCTTATATGCACATGTCCTCAATATTTGTTTCTTATGAGTAATTTAGTTAACATTCAAAATGGAATACGTTTATATAAAGTTAATATAATTATCATCCTCATGATACAGTTTTAGAATACAGGCCAACATTTTCACTGAATATTTTAGAAATAACTTAAGTAATGGTAGGCATAAAGTTGTGTTTCTATCGATTTTAACTTGTTGCCTGGTCTTGTATTTTCTTAATCAAACTATGACTATTAAACATTGATAGACTACAAAGGCGGATTTAGAGGGAGCGCTAGGGTGTCTGCATCCCCTCTTTGTTGTGAAAATTTGGTTGATTATATAGGGAGTCAATGAAGCATGACTGTAGCGGGCCTACTCTAGATCTGAAGCAGTCAGTCCCCTCCCCTTTATGGAAATCTCGACATCCGTCACTGGACTACTTTGCCTATATTTACCACAGGTTGGCTATGTATGTAAAGAAGGGAAAGCTGAAATAGATGGTATACACGTTCATATTAGATTCCATGCTTTTTTCAAGCTATTAATCCTTACACATACGGTATATCCCATGTGTTATAGACGTTAGTCGAAGTTGTTTAAGCCAAAAATATCAATAACGGAGCTACCATTTGCTTTTTAAAGGGTTGGGTGAAAATTGGAAAAAAAGACAGGACAGGAGGTTTGAGAAAAAAAAAATGCCAGAAAATCCTAAATCTGTTAATAAAAAACTATAAAGTTTGAATTCCCGAAAAATACCTGGTTCTCGAAAGGCACTATTTTCCCTACAAAGTGTGTGTGTATGTGGGGGGGGGGAGAGAAAACAAATCTCTACTTCTACCAAACTGGCCATTAATATGAAATGTCCAATACCTTATCTATATAATATATATGTAATCAATATAAAGTTGTTAACCCCAAAGGTATTTTAATATTGAACTAAATAAAAATAAACAACGAAATCTCGCAAAATCATAACCATTTGTGCAGTTACCAATAGGACGTTACCCACCCTCCAGTGATCTTTTTTCACAATATTAGCTGATAATGTACACTTTTGTGCATACCAGACAGCTTTATTTATCAATAAATGCTTCGTTAGAACAGACAGTTACTATCATCTTGAATAAAAGGTACGATCATCGTTGATAAAAATAAATAAAAGCTACGATCATCATCGTGATTTTTTGTATCTCGATTTTCATTCTTCTTGTTGCTTTTTAATCATAAACGAAAAAATATTTCAATGGCAATGCTTATAAAGATGTTTCCTGACATTTAACAAATCTGAAAATAAGCAGTCAAAGTGAGAAATCAGCCTTCTAAAATTTCCCTAAATTTGTGTCCGCCATATTGGGATGATCGTAATTGCACAATTGCACACGTTGACACAAGTGATGAATTAGGGGACAAAAAGGGAACCAAAACAAGCATTTATGGACAATTTCTTGTGTGTAAGGTGAAGGACCTCTCTGAAATTATATCACAAGGCTCCATATCACAAAGGGAAGGGTGGGATTGAGTATGGGTGTATTTGCCCAAAACGTTCATGAATTAGGGGCCGAAAACATTTTTTTATATTAATTTCCAGATAATAACTTATGTTTAAGTGCATGAATCTCTCCATAAAATTATTCTTCATGGTTCTGTACAACAAAAGTAAGGCTGGGATTAAGTGGGGGTGGGGGTGAATTACTTCAACAACAACAAAAGTTTGAGGAGATTTTTCTCCAATTTTTTCAGGGGGTTAATGTTTTCTAAAAGAAAATTGAATTTCATATAGTTGCTCCGTATTGAGTAATAGTAAGTAATATTCAATCCACAGTATTGGGCAAAAGCAAAAAAAACTTCAATTGCACAATATTGCGCAATATCGCTAACACAGTATTGGGCAATAGCAATAAATCTTACATGGCACAGTTTTGCGCATTAGAAAAAAATCTTAATTTTTAAGGACAGCGCAATAGCTTAAAAAGTTCAACTGCTCAGTAAATCGTAATTGCACAGTATTATCCAGTCTTAAATTTCACAGTATTGTACAATAGCATAAATGTCTTCATTTGCACAGTATTATGCAATAGCAAGAAATCTTAAATTGCACAGTATTACACAATAACATAGTTTTGTGCAATAGCAAAAAATCTTCAATTGCAAAGTATTGCACAAAAGCAAGAAACCTTCAATTGCACAGTATTGCACAATAGCAAGAAATCTTCAATTGCACAGCCTTGAGGAATTGCAAGAAATCTTCAATTGCACAGCCTTGAGCAATTGCAAGAAATCTTCAATTGCACTGTATTGTGCAATAACAAAAAATATTCAATTGCACAGTATTGCGCAATAGCAAGAAATCTTCAATTGCACGGTATTACGCAATAGCAAGAGATCTTTAATTGCAAAATTAAAGTATTGTGCAATAGCACAGTATTTTATGATAGCTAAAATCCTCAATTGCACAGTATTGCGCAATAGCAAGAAATCTCTACTTGAAAATAAATACAAATGTTTTAACAAATTTCAATGTAATAAATTCAACGTGTTCAATTTTTGGGGTGTTCTAGCCTTAAACACGGAGCACCAACCTGACTTAACCGAGTTTCATCCTACATAAAAGAGGTAACTTAATCATGTTAATCAAGGTTAAAGAGTCAAAAATGATTAGCATCTGTAGAAAAGAGCGAAAAACTTAGTATTTATAAGAATATAAAATTAGAATTTAGGTTTGAACATTATTTCGATTGTTGTTATAATTCACACTAAATTGCTTAGTGGAACATAGAAAAAGGAAGATATTCTGACATGGCTATAGAGTTACGTCAAACACTTTATGCAAATGGTGTAATATGCAGTGTGTTGAAAACGAATACCACTTTTCATTAGAATGCCCTGCCTTTTGATCAATTAGGCCTAAATCTTTTCCAAAATGCTATTGTTCGTGGTGGTTCGTGTTGTTTATTCTTTAGTTTTCTATGTTGTGTCATGTTTACTATTGTTTTTCTGTTTGTCTTTTTCATTTTTAACCATGGCGTTGTCAGTTTGTTTTAGATTGATGAGTTTGACTGTCCCTTTGGTATCTTTCGTCCCTCTTTTGTTCTTTGTCAAATATTACTAAATTACAGTATTAATTTAAGTTAATGTCTGTTTCACACATTAAAAATTGGGTAAATACATAAAATATGCCCGGTTAATCAAATCACATATTGTTACTTAATGTAATTTGTTTTCTTTTAATGATTTATATGGATTGATCTCAGCTGTTTATCATTTGTCATGTTGTAAATATGTTTTCGTTGCTATAGCATGTATATGCTTTTTGCAATAAAATTTTCTTTCATTCATGCATTCAGTTTTTCTAGAGGCATATAATCTTGGATTTACGATGAGTTATGAACCACTGTTATCTTCTTCTTGAAAAAGTTAAGGAAGGATTATAAAATAATTTTCATTTTGTTACTTTGTCCACGTCCATAATTACATTAATTAAATCTTGAATGTTATCGAAAACGAGTGTAAACAAATACAGTTCAGTTCTACTTTTCAGCAACTAAAAGTAGTATAGTAAACTACATTCGTATAGACAAACATAGTTTAAACAATATAATTAGTTATCAAAGATACCAGGATTATAATTTAGTTCGCCAGACGCGCGTTTCGTCTACATAAGACTGATCAGTGACGCTCATATCAAAATATTTATAAAGCCAAACAATTACAAAGTTGAAGAGCATTGAGGATCCAAAATTCCAAAAAATTGTGCCAAATACGGCTAAGGAAATCTATGCCTGGAATAAGAAAATCCTTAGTTTTTAGAAAAATTTAAACTTTTGTTAACAGGAAATTTATATAAAAAAAAATGACCACATTATTGATATTCATGTCAACACCGAAGTGTTGACTACTGGGCTGGTGATACCCTCGGGGACGAAACGTCCACCAGCAGTGTATAAAGTATTCGAAGTCAATGAAAAATCTAGGATTCTTTGTATTGTAGAGTTTGAGAGAATAAACACATGCTATTCAGTGTTCCAGCTATCCATTTACATCGCCTTGTTATATGGAAACAAAATGTGAAATCAAGTCCGGTTTCCATATTTATACTGAGTTTTAATAAAAATTAAATTATATACAATATATATATATCATCAAAATGTATGGAAATTTGATATGACATCAAAAATTTCAAATTATTTCAAAAGATTCTTAATTTATGTACTTATGGTAGTTATTTCATAATGTGACATTTTATTTCATTCCAGTGTCAAATGGTCAGCAGTATCAGGTAACTCTAATTAAACAAGAGGAATTTGTTATGGTTGGTGCTTCACCTGAGTATAAATGCACTGTAAATCAGAATGCTAACTTTCTGATAAACAATCCTTTGAATTGGGAGAAAAGAGGACGAGATGGTTCTAACGTTGTTATATCAGTGCTAGCCAATGTAGAGACAGGACTTGAAGACGAATATAATGTACAACTAGATGTTACAGATTTTTCCCATTCTTTTACTTTAAGCTTTCGGCAAGGTTAGTAGTAGTCCAAATAATTATGACGTCTGGCAAGACGTAGGAAGGCGTCCCAGAAAAAAAAATTAAAATAGCCTTGCCAGCCGTCATAACTATTTGGACAAGGTTAGTAGTAGAAATGATTTTTTATATTGTATATATGCATGCGCAAGTTACAAATCATTTATCAACATTAAGTTTTCATGGTTAGGATGTTGTTTCTCATATACTATAAGCAATAGATCAACTATTTTAGTGGATGGTATCATTGTAAGGTGTATATGTTCATTTGGCAGTTTATTTGACCTTATCTTCAAGGTTCATTGATCAGCATTATGTTTTCTTGGTAAGGTTCAAGTGTCTCAGATAATTTTAGTTAAAAGCATTATGATTTCTAATCAGTTTTCGTCTTTCCATTTATTTGTCCTGTATCATCTCATTGGATTAAATTGTTTTAAATTTCATTATTTTCATATATTATTGCAATTGGCTTTAATTGTTTTAAATTTTTATCATAATCCCTATTTACAGGAATAAAAGACGAGTATGATGGGCATTTTGCATGTGTTCTGTATAACAAGAGTAATACAGTATTAGCAGAGAAGGCCGTAAATATCCATGTCATACGTAAGTTAACAGTTAGTTTGTACCAATAAAAGAGGACAAAATATCTGGGAAAAAGATATATATTATACAGCTTTACATGAGATATTCTCAAATGGTAAAAAAAGAGATATTTTTATAGGAAAATGCCTTCCTAATGCCAAATGAAATACCATATATGTGATTGCAAACATACAAAGCCTGCGGTGGCTTGGTGGAAGAGAATGGTCTTCAGTTATATTATTTTGTGATAATTTTCTTACATGATTTGTCCAGAAAGCAAAATTGACAAAATTGTTCTATGTTGTGATATTTTACTATTGTCTCAGTAAAAGGGAAAAGGTTTGGTACCATTAAAACATTTAATCCCGCTGCAAATGTTTGCACCTGTCCTAAGTTGGTAATCTGATGTACAGTAGTTGTTTGTTTATGTAGTTTATACATGCTTCTCGTGTCTCGTTTTTTTTTATATAGATTGGACCGTTGGTTTTCCCGTTTGAATGGTTTTACACTTGTAATTTTGGGGCCCTTTCTATCTTGTTGTTCGATGTGAGCCAAGGCTCCGTGTTGAAGGCCGTACCTTGACCTATAATTGTTTACTTTTATAAATTGTTATTTGGATGGAGAGGAGCTCATTAGCACTCAAACTACATCTTCCTATACCTACTTGGGGAAACAAATAAATATGTAATACCTTTAGTAATCTTAAATATCCAACGAATGCACTAGCTTGATTTTTTTTATCATTTTCATTTGCTATGTTCCTGTTAAAAATGTGGTATTTAGAAGAAATGCTAATGAATGGTTGGCTCTAATTGTTATCTTGTGTAATAGCAATTAAAAAATTCAGCTCAGTATGTTAGTCTAGTACATAGTCATAAACATATGTCATTAACATTTTATTGTCCTAATACACATCTAATATTTCCCACTGATTTACAACACCAACACATCCAAACTTCCAGTACTTGCCATATTCCTTTATTGATTTCTTTTTCAGAAGTCTTCATGTATCAAAACCATTGTAAAGTAGTTTTAAATGACTGCATTGTTTTAAAGGAACAAATTTTGAAATAAAGTAGCGTTATCAAAATACATTGATGTATATTTGTTACAGGAACAATTCAAAAAACAGAATTTGAAATAGACACAAAACAGACAGTATCAGGTGAACCAGCCTTGTACATCATATTAGAGGAAGGAGTTCATAAACCTATATGTCGAACAGAAGGTTCTAACCCAGCAGCCGTTGTACAGATTTACCTTGATGATACACTACTGGTTGGCGATCCTCAGGTAGAGGTACCAGATACAAGCAGGACCAAACCACCAACAGTGTATAATGTAGAGAAAACAGTAATCATCAATCTCAAACTAAATGATTCCAATAAAATACTTAAATGTGTTGCCAAGGTTCACGATGATGATACTATGAAAACAGAAATCTCATATAAACTTGAAGTTTTAAGAAGTAAGTATCAGAATTGTAGCTAGAGTAGACCTCTGCTGGTTTTAATTGCAAATTAATTAAACTGAAAATCTCACTTATATTAATCCTGGTATCCTTGCAATACTTAGTCATGGTAATATTAAAAAAAAACATCTTTAATATTAAACTAGAATGCAAAATACAAAACAGTGCAGTTTAAAATTATGATTATTGAAATATACTTTTGACTTGAAGTTTCCAGAACAACCGTTTAATCAAGGAATATACTTAAACCCTTCTCTCTGAAGCAAATACATGTATTATTCCTAGTGCCACATAAAATATTTGAAGTCACAGATTAAATGTGATTGGTTTTTTTTCAAATATCATAAGGTCAATGTTACAACAATTAGGTCAGTTGAAGTAAAATAAAGAAAGTCTAAATTAGTAGTTAAAAGATACATAAACAATGTCCTCTTTTAATAGCCACCAATAGCCGTACCCCTTTTAATAATTTTCATCGTTTTTAACATAAGGATAAAACCATCTTAAAAATAAACATGATACATAACTATCTACACAACTGTACACATTAGTCTAAACATCGCGCACCTGCTGAGGGAAATCCCCTTTAGGCAACATATATATTTTCTCCTCTATTTGTAGTACCACTTAGTAATTAAGCAAATGTACTTGTCCAATAAGTCTTTAAAAAAAATGACAAATAATTGTTTTCTTCTTCAAAATTGTTTATATCATTTTTAAATCTCAGGATTCAAGCATAAGAACTCCATAATGAAATCCTTGCCGCTGATCACACGTGTCGAATACACCCTTCGACACGACGGAATATTGAACTGTCATAAAATTCTTAATTCCTCTTTAAATTTCTTGTATAAATAGAAAAAAAAAACATAATATCAACCAGTTTGGTAATACAATATAAAATACAAATATTTACTCTTATTTACTCATTTTCACACGACCTCGTGTCGGGCTTTACCTATCTAATAATTTATTATATCTTCTTGGCCCTGGTCATTTTCTATTTTTCAAATTATACATCATGCCCCTTGCTATAATTCTTCAATTATATCTTAAAAATTCTTGATTCTCAAATAAGATATACTATTTCCAAATAGATGTAATCTCCTTGGCCCTCGCCATGTTCAAAAATCCTCATGGTCTCTTGCCCATTTCCACATAATATTGTCCTAGCCATTCACAAGTTATATGACCTCTTGTCATTCTAATATCATATGGCCTCTTGCTATTCATTAACATTACCTTGTAAAATGGAAGCACAATGGGAAATGTAGTTTTAATCAAATTATATTGTATACAATATACCAACAAAATATATAGAAATTGATATGTTGTCAGACATTAGAACTATTTCTAAATATTCTTATGTTATGTACTTATGTTAGGTATTTCATATTGCATCATATTATTTCATTCCAGTGTCAAATGGTCAGCAGTATCGGTTAATTTTAACTAAACAAGAGGATTTTGTTTTGGTTGGTGCTTCACCTAAGTATAAATGTACTGTGAATCAGAATGCCAACTTTCTGATTGTACATCCCTTGATGTGGGAGAAAAGAGGAAGAGATGGTTCAACAGTTGTTATATCAGTGCTAGCCAATGTAGTGAGAGAACTTGGAGACGAATATAATGTACACCTAGAAGTTACAGATATTACCCAGTCTTTTACTTTAAGCTTCAAGCAAGGTTAGTAGTAAAAATGATTTTTTATATTGCAAATATGCATGCGCAAGCTACAAACCATTTATCAAAATCAAATGTTCAGGGTAAGGACGCAGTTCCTCAGATACTATAAGCAAGAGATCAACTATTGTAATGTGTATATGTTCATTTGGGAGAGTTTCTCTAACCTTATTTTCAAGGTTCATTGATCAGCATTATGTTTTCTTGGTAAGGTTCAAGTGTCTCAGATAGTTATTGTTTTAAGCATTATGATTTCTGATCTGTTTTCGTATTTCCATTGATTTCTCCTGTATCTCATTGGCTTAATTTTTTTTATAATTTTATTATTTTCATAGGTCATTGCAATTGGCTTCGATTGTTTTAAATTTTATTATTTTCCCCATTAACAGGAATAAAAGAAGATTATGATGGGCACTTTGCATGTGTTCTGTATAACAACTTCAAGCGTAAAATAGTCTTAACAGAGAAGACAGTAGATGTTCATGTCATATGTTAGTTAACAGTTAATTTGAACCAATATAAGAGGACAACACATCGGAAAAGAAGATATTTATTATACAGATTTACACGAGACATTCTCAAATGATAAAAATAAGATAGTTATTCATATATAAAAATGTCTTCTCAATGTTAAATGAAATACCATTGATGTGATTGCAAACATACTAAGCCTGGTGGTGGCTTGATGGCCTTAGTTATGTCTTTAGTTATATTTTATTTTGATAATTTTCTTACTTGACTTGTTCAAAAAGCAAGATTGACAACATGACGTGTTTAGTTACATGTATGGTACTTTTTGAAAATAAATATTAATCCATTATTATTCTAATCTATTAATGCACTTACAGTTACAGTTTTAAGTACATTTTGTCAGGTTTTTTAATCCAGTTTTGATGCAGTCAACTAGTCGTAAATTTGTCTGAAGTTTCTGTATATATAGGTAGATCTTTTATATTTTAACATGGCTTACTGGCTACTATCTTTTAAGTATAAAATGTAAATGAGTTTAAAACTGCATTTCCTATGAATATATCAAAGTAATCTACCTTGTAAAAATGACAGTAAAATAAATTATTTCTTGTGATATCCATACCTCGAGAAACAAATAAATATGTATTATCTTTAGTTATCTTAAATATCCAAGGAATGCACTCTTGGGATTTTTTTTATCATTTTCTTTTGCTATGTTTCTGTTTAAAATGTAGTATTTACAAGAAAGCCCAAATAATGGTTGTGAAATAGCAATTAAAAAATTCAGCTCCGTGCATTGGTCTATATTTACTAAAAAAAATCATCGATACAAGGACATCATTGGTTATTATAATTCAATATGCAGATATCTTTTACGTTCAGGTATTTCACATCCAATTTTTTATGGTAACAAGTCTTGTGTGGACGAGGCGCGTTTCTGGCGTATTGAATTTTAAACCTGATGCCTTTTTTTAGCTATTCGGTCCGAGACCACAATTATTTCGTAGTGCATTTCTTTAAGAACATAAATGAAAATGAAAAAAAAATCCCACCTCCGCTTTCTCAATGAAATTTTTACAGTGTGTTGTACTACTTTTGGGACAAATTATATCAAATTTAAAGGAAAAAAAAAATCGGTTCTAACTCAAAATATGAACAATTTTATGTTTAGGGCGTCTTGAAATCTTTTGACAGCTTCCGAAGTGCTAATTTTTAACCTTTTTCAGCTGGACCAAATAACTACTTTCCTTAAAAATTTGGAACCCAAATTTTTTTACAGTGTAATTTCACCCCCTTGTTGCAATTTGAGGCATTAAACATGGAGAAATAAATTTGGAAAGGGTAAAAAAATTAATGGCAAGTAACCCACTGTAAACACTAGGGACTATATTCGTGAATAACGAAATTTCTTTGTCTAATATGTTTTCCTATTTATTTGTATTGTAGTCCTGTAATGTTATGTTGTCTTTTTAATGTTATATTTAACATTGCTATTAAAGTGCGAGGTTTGGCATGCCACAAAACCAGGTTCAACCCACCATTTTTGTCTTTAAAAATGTCCTGTACCAAGTCCGGAATATGGCCATTGTTATATTATAGTTCGTTTCTCTGTGTGTTAAATTTAACGTTGTGTTTCCGCGGTGTCGTTTGTTTTCTCTGATATTTGAGTGTGAATTCACATTACTATAAGACGTGTTACGGTACTTTTCTATCCCAAATTCATGAACTTGGTTTCGATGTTATATTTGTTATTTTCATCGGATTTTGTCTAATGCTTAGTCCGTTTCTGTGAGTGTTCTATTTTAATGTTGTGTCGTTGTTCTTCTCTTATATTTAATGCGTTTCCCTCAGTTTTAGTTGGTTTCCCCGATTTTGTTTTTTGTCCATCGATTTACGAGTTTTGAACAGCGGTATACTGCTGTTGCCTTTATTTACAGAGAACAAAAATGACGGCATTCACCTCAAAAGCTAACCAAACCTTTTTAGCTTTAATATTGATTCACGAATAAGGTCTTTGTATCGGAAATAATGACATTTATTTCAAAACCAGTTGTTGACATTAGACCGATTATGTTCTTCTCATATATATCATTATGGTATTATACTAAACCCGTTACGGGAAGGATTGTGCTTGATATTCATATGATGCAGGCATAATCTTTCTATAAGTTTAATTGAGGTCTGGAGCTGGCATGTCATGATCAGTAATTGCTAGTAAACCTTTGTTCATTTATGTATGTATCATTGTCAATTTGTTTAGTTTCTTTTGTTATATATTCTGACATCGGACTCGGACTTTTTTTAATGATAGATCATAGACTTGTATAATCATGGTGTTATGACGATTTGATTATTCCCAGATGTTAAATGGTGCTGATGAATTTTCTTAACGCGTTGATGCATAACCCATTACTCGATATTAAATATCGGTTAAGAGGTCACAACACATATAGGATAGATAACATTGCGTGATTGCAGTATAATAATAAATATAACTTATTCTCAAAACACTGTTTACAAAGATATAATTTATGCCTCCTAGTAAAAAACGGAATCCGACGGAACAAAAATCCAGTTTCCAGCCATATAGTTGTGGCGTGGTCAACTTCATCAATTTTTTTATGGTCAATAATCAGTTTAATGATATTTCATCTTGATAAATGTGACAGTTTATACGGTACACGGCCGGATTTTTTGTTGTTGATTAAAATATTCAATTTTCTATATGTATAAATACCTGAAATACATATCTAGCACTTCTGTGCATGTCTCTAATTTCGAGTGATTTAAACGACTCAGAGAAAATACCCAATTTTTCTTAGTATTGATTGTAAAATTGGGTAATTTCTCTGAGTCGTTAAAAAATCACTCGAAACTAGGTGAGATATGCACAGAAGTGATGGGTATGGTTATAAATATAGAAAATTGAAGATCTTAAAATCAACAAAAAAATTTAAAAAAATGAAATGTCTTTATCATATACCCAGGCGCCTGTGGATAAAACAAGATAGCTGACATGGTTTAAATCAAAGTAAGACCACCAATTTCCCGGTATTTAATCATTTGTTGACATAGCTTTTACATTAAAGGGTTAAATTTGCATTAAGCCGTGTTCAGACCCATTAACAGAAGGTAAAGGAATATGAAGTACACGTACACGGCAGCTAATCGCACACAATTACAAATGATCAATGGTCAAAGTTTTTATTCCTGTTCTTCTTCTTGATATTTGCTGGAGGGTCTTCAATAATGAAAGAATCATAAATACCGTAAAAAAAGGTCAATATGGTCCATAGTGTCGACTTAATCAGTATTAGTTCTTTAAGTATATTAATACACTGTCACTATATTTAAATCTAGTCATAAAATATAAAGCTCAGAATGCACGATTTTGCGTTAATTTTATGTTTTCTTGAAAATTAATAGAATATAAAGCGGTTTAAAAAAGGTATCCCTAAATAATTAAACAATGACTAGCTTAAAGGTCAATTTTCATACATTGCAGTTTCGGAATCTACAGTACTATATAGGTAGACTAATGTATTATGAGTCACTAATGAGTCTTATGTAGACGAAGCAAGTGTCTGGCGTATTAAATTATAAGCCTGGTACCTTTAATAACTATTAGCTTGTCGTAATGTTCTATTGTATTGTTTACTTGTGTGTTTCTCTGCCCTGTATGTTCTTCCTTTTATTTGTATTGTATTCCTGTCATGTAAAGTTGTCATTTTAGTGTTATATTTATCATTGCCATTAAAGCAGGAGGTTTGGCTAGCCACAAAACCATGTTCAACCAACCATTTTTTCTTAAAATTTCCAATAGAAAGTCAGGAAAGTGACTATGTTATCTATATATTATCTTATAGTTCGTTTCTGTGTGTTGCATTTTAATGTTTCCGTTTTGTCTTATATTTGATGTGTTTTCCTCAGTTTTAGATTGTAATCTGGATTTGTTTTTTTTGCAATTGATTTATAAATTTCGAACAGCGGTATACTACTGTTCCTTTCATTATAGGGTTTAGTTACGTCCTGGAATTGGGAAAATATCTATGTCGTTATAACCAGTCAGCTGAGTCAATTTAACGAGTCAGTTGAGTTGTTTAATCGAAATAGATAAGTTGTTTAAACGATTTAGCTTAATTGTTTAAACGAGTTAGCTAAGTTGTTTAAACTAGTAAGCTTAGTTGTTTAAACGAGTTAGCTAAGTTGTTTAAACGAGTTAGCTAAGTTGTTTAAACGAGTTAGCAAAGTCTTTATGATACCGTGTGTTACATATAATGTTACATGTTTAACAAGTTAGATCAGCTAAGTCGTTATAGCGAATTAATAAAATTAACGGTACCAATTTTCCTGCACCAGATGCGCATGTCGACAATACATGTCTCTTCAGTGATGCTCGTGGCCAAAATATTTGAAACCCAAAGCTTATATAAAAGATGAAGAGCTACAATTCAAAAGGTCCAAAAAGTATAGCCAAATCCGTAAAAGGAATCAGAGCTTTGCATGAGGGAGATACATTCCTACATTTATAATTATTTCAGCAAATTTTAATAACACAAAAAAATCCGTATTTTCTTGCCAGTACCGAAGTACTGGCTACTGGACTGGTGATACCCTCGTTAATTTCACAACTTTATATCTTCGACAATCTGTATAGTGGATGCATATATTAAAGTAGCTTAGTTGCACCAATACATATACTTGAGAAAATTTACCCTTTTTTTATTGGACTTGGGAACTTTTCTAAAACGGTATGAGTTTTCTTTTTATTTTACTACTAGTGATCTGTTCATATTCATAAAACTTCAATGAACGTCTTAACTGTTAAAGAAGTTGAAATTCCTATTGTTGACATTTTAAATAGATTTTCCCATTTTTACATTAAATTTTCCCTATTTTCAGATGTTAAGGTGTTCATTTGACATAGAGACAAATATCCATCAGAAATCAAATGACGAATACAGATATGAGTAACTACAGGTCAATGAGCGTTTTTCAACCACGATCAAAACACTATCTGCATTCCAATCTACATAACTACAACAACCTGACAAATTGTAAATCCAAAATTTCCGGGGAACTAACTGCATGATTCATGCACAAAACAATAAACAAAAAATATGTACAGCAACAAACGACAACCAGTTTATAACAGCCTGGTGACTTTTGACAGACACGTAAATAAATTTATACGGCAGACTTAAACATGTCAATCACCTAGTATTAAGAAACGGACGTCATCAGGAAAACACATTTCCGAACGTTCGATCGTTTTTGTTTATATCAAGTGGGCACACTTGACAAAATTGATTCCTGGTATAAACGGGTTTTCATTAATAACTAAAGTATAGTAAAAACGTTAACTTTTAGTCAAATTAACTTTACATAGGAAAATGATATAATGCGATATCCCATAGGTTTTTGTCTAAATTACATGCACAATAGCAGCATGAAATGGTATGAGATTATCTACAATATCTATATTACAGAGATGCAGTCATTCAATCAAACTATGTGAACATGTGAACAAACTGAATATTTTTTCAAACGTAATAAATTTATATGCCTAATGTGGCAGAATGAGGCGACGCAAGAAATATTGTTTAACAGCATATTATCTTGGTGGAACAGCATACTATCTTATGGGAACAACATTTTATCTTGTGGGAACAAGAACACTTTCTTGTGGGCACAAGATAAAACATATTTCTTGCATGGCCCCATTCTTCCACCGTAAATTAGTTATCAAAAGGTACCAGAATTATAATTTAATACGCCAGACGCGCGTTTCGTCTACATAAGACTCATTGGTGACGCTCAGATCAAAATAGTTATAAAGCCAAACAAATTCAAATTTGAAAAACATTTAGGACCCAAAATTCCAAATAGTTGTGCCAAATACGGCTAAGGTAATCTATTCCTGGGATAAGAAAATCCTAGGGTTTTTTTTAAATTCAAAGTTTTGTAAATTTATAAAAATGACCATATACACTGTAATTGATATTCATGTCAACAACGAAGTGCTGACTACTTGGCCGGTGATACCATTTGATTATGGATCAAAACACATTTTGAAGTAATATAAAATGGATTAAAATTATATTAAATTTAGCATAACCATCGACAAATGTATAAGATTTTAAAGTAGTGTCAGAAAAGAGGGACGAAAGATACCAAAGGGACAGTCAAACTCATAAATCTAAAACAAACTGACAACGCCATGGCTAAAAATGAAAAGGACAAACAAACAAGAGCACACACGACACAACATGGAAAACTAAAGAATAAACAACACGAACCCCACCAAAAAACTAGGGGTGATCTCAGGTGCTCCGGAAGGGTAAGCAGATCCAGAAGTGTGTTTTCATTTATCTTAATACGAACAATGTTACGAATACTTGTTCTGAAAATCCGTTTAAACTGAAACACATAGTTCAAATATAAGACTATTCTACTCTTTTATGAATGACAACGAAGATCCAATGAGAGCAGTAAATCGGTTTCACGTATCTTTAATGATCCTGTCGTGTGTTTTATAAATTAGTGTCAGCATTAGTCTTCTCCCTAAAGTTAAATAAAAAAATAGAAACCATCCGCTTTATATATGAATAATGATCCACTTGAGAAATGGAGTAGGTACAAATCAAATTTACTATTTAAAGTGTTCAGTCAGTTCATGTTTCAAAATGAAAGGCATAGTAAGCACTTGGTATACATTTGGTTGTTCTTTTAGGCACTACGGATTCTTTAACCAACAATAAAATAGCAGTCGCAAATCGTCAATGTGCTGAAAGTGGCGAAAACACTGCAAATGAATCAAAATAATTCAATATAAATATCAAATTAGGATTTATTAACAACTCTTTTTCATATCTTCATTAAGTTTGAGTACAAAAATTGTTTAACAATACAATTTATACAATTTATGGCCACTATAACTTTTTTCGTCAAAGCGTCGCTGGTAAGTCTTGTGTGGACGAGGTGCGCGTCTGGTTTGTTAAATGTTAAACCTGATACCTTTTGTAAGCTATTATTCGTGTGTTTTTCTGTCCTATATTTACTCCCATTTATATTTATTGTAATCCTGTCATGTAATATGTTGTCATTTTATTGTTATATTTAAATAAAGGCAACAGTAGTATACCGCTGTTCAAAACTCATAAATCCATGGACAAAAAACAAAATCGGGATAACAAACTAAAACCGAGGGAAACGCATTAAATATAAGAGGAGAAAAACGACATAACACTAAAATGTAACACACATAGACAAAATCCCACGAGAATAACAAATATAACATATATATATAACATCAAAACCAAATACATAAATTTGGGATAGACAAGTACCGTGACACGTCTTATCTCAATGTGAATTTACACTCAAAAATAAGAGAAAACAAACGACACAACGTTATAATGTAATACACACAGAAACGAACTATAATATAACAATGACCATATTCCTGACTTGGTACAGGGCATTTTTAAAGGACATTGCCATTAAAGCGGGAGGTTTGTCATGCCACAAAACCAGGTTTAACCCACAATTGTTTTTCTTAAAATGTCCTGTACCAAGTCAGGAAAATGCCATTGTTATATTAAAGTTCGTTTCTGTCTGCGTTACATTTTAATGTTGTGTTTCTGTTGTGTCGTAATTTTACTCTTATATTTGATGCGTTTCCCTCAGTTTTATTTTGTAACCCGGATTTGGTTTTTTTTTCTCAATCGATTGATGAATTTCGAACAGCGGTATACTACTGTTGCCCTTATTTACAAAATATCACTGAATTGAGTTCTCTGTGTAAGTGTTATATTAAATTATTTTTGTTTGTTTGTGATGTGTTGTACTTCAGTGTTCTGTTGCTTTGTTTTTATTTTCTCTTATTGTTGATGTGTTTGCGTCGGCTATAGTTTGTAACCCGTATTTGTTTTCTCTCAATCGAAATATGACTTCTGAACAGCAGTATACTATATATATATATATACGGTTGCTTTTATTTTGCTAATTAATCTCTATTATGTAAACCCCGTGCAGACCCTCAACGAATTCGAAAAGGGGCATCTATTTAAGGTTTCAGATTCTGCCTCAGTTTATATTCATTGATGAAAGGATATGATATGATTAAATATATAATTGTCAATCCTGCTTTGAACTGTTAACTTTTTTATACTCTATGACAACGTACGATAGATAATACTAAGAAAGTGATAATAAAAAAGGGAGAAAGAAATTATTCAGAACAAGAAAAACTAACAAAAAGACGACAAGCAGTCTTCAAAAAGTAAAATAACAAAAATACCGAACCCTAAGGAAAACTCATCAAGGAAAGTCCCTAATCAAATGGCATAATAAAAACCTCAAACACATCAAACTATGGACAAAAACTGTCAAATTCCTGTGTGGTTGCTAGCATTTTCTTATATAGAAAAGTGTGGACACTCAAAGTACTTAAATAAAACTGAGAATATTACCGTAGCTGAACAAAAGTATATTAGTTGTTTAAAGAATGACAAGAAGATCATATTAATAGACATATTTGATGATTTAATAATCAAGCACGGTATCATTTTTTTAACGATTTCTGTTTTGAGGTATCATTTTTTCTAATGTCCTTTTGTCTCAATACAATTCTGAAATTGTAACAGAATAATTTTGTTATCCTTTTATTTGAAAATGTTTTGTTGGTAACACAATCAAATGTATTCAAATGGAAAGAGACATGATTTTATTCTAACTGTAATAAGAAGTGACATCGGATCCTTTGTTAGGTTTCATATTCCTCGTATCCTCTATCTCAACAGATGTTGGTCAATCATAAAGGTTTTACAGTTGGGGTAAGTTGTATTATGTTGTAATTTCTCTCTTATTGCTTAGCTGTATACTGTGCTCTGTTTCTTAAAATAATGTCGCTTCCATCATTTAAAGTCAGGTTTGATCTGCCTTAAGTTTCTTATACTCATGTCGGTTCCATAATTTAAAAAAAGGTTTGATTTGCGCTAAGTTTCTTATGATTTCTATGAACAAGTCATCAACATTTAAACGATATTCCTTTCACAAATTTGGCTATACTTTTTGGACCTTTTGAATTATAGCTCTTCATCTTTTATATAAGCTTTGGATTTCAAATGTTTAGGCCACGAGCATCACTGAAGAGACATGTATTGTCGAAATGCGCATCTGGTGCAAGAAAATTAGTACCGTTAATTTTATTATAACAAGCAATTAAAACTATATGCGATATACTTCAACGAGTCAGCGAAGGTGTTTAAATATGTCATATAAAAAAGAAGATGTGGTATGATTGCCAATTAGACGACTCTCCACAAAAGACTAAAATGACAATAGAACATTAATCATGATAATGGAACACGTAGACGGCTCTCTCATCAGCAAAAAACTGTAAAAATATAAGGGCATACACTTCAGACACGGGGACACATTCTACTGCATCCACACAGCAGGAATCACAAACTCTGCAGTAAATATATAAAAAATAAGATATGGTATGATTGACAATGAGACAACTTTCCACAAATGACCAAATGCACGTTTGTATTACAAACAAAATAATCTGGGCTGGGAAAATTGCACAAAACAAGACTGCAGAATAGACTTTCGGAACAGATCATGGCATCTCACTACAAAGGGCCATTGTTTTTATCTTTCCAATTCTAATATGAATCTATAATGTTACTTGTCAATTATTATCTATATCATGATACACGGATTCAACATGTTAAACCCGTTTTACTTCTAACAACAAACATTATAGCCCAATTTCTCGTATCAAACACAAGCTAAATGAACTCGACAAGGAATTTGATTTTGTCCTGGTTGATAAGGCGGCTAACAATATCATTATTGTTTAACGTAAATTTTACATTGATGTTCTACAAAAGGAAATCACCAAATCACCAACATTCTAACTGACTCCATTTTCGGAAAAATGACATTCTAGAAAAAAAACTTTTAGCTACCTCTTTACAAGCAGAGCCAACTACAATGAACATTCCAACTATGTTCTGGCTTCCGAAGCTACACAAAAAACCTTACAAAAATATATTTATTTCGTCTTCAAGCCATTGTTCTACTACTAAACTATCCACTATACTTACTAGTACACTTGGTACAATCAAAATTCTAGTAATACACCTGATTAAATGGGCATTTTAAAGTCCATGAAGTCGGCATGCGCATAAATATATGTTCAATATCTTTAAAGTCATTTTTTTAGTAACAACAAACAAATAAAAGAACTATTTCAATTGAAATTGCTTCGATACTATTACTGCTCTTGAATGTTTACAAGATATTTTTTTGTTCGCTATGGAGATTCCGTATATCGTAAGGTTATCAGTATTTCCATGGGGTCTAACTGTGCATGCACCACTTATTGCGGGCCTGTTTCTGTATTGTTGAGTCACAATTTATGACTAAAATCAGCAAAGACCCATCGAAACTACATCGGATTCAAAAATTTAATAACACTTTTAGCTATTTAGATGATATATTAGCTCTCAATAATGAGGACTTCAGTATGTACACTAAAGAAATTTATCCTGACGAACTGACTTATAAAAATAAAGCTAATACTAATAATGAACACTGCTCGATCATATCTATATCTTGCAAAAGTCAAGTGTATTTTTATTCAGATAATACACGTAATTCTTTGTATATCTATGAGAATTGTGATAATTGTCTGTCTCTGACTAGCACATCAATATTTGCGACCCATCCTGGACTATCAACCTGTAAATAAATAATTTTAATAATTATTTATTTGGAAAAAAACCTCTAGAACACTTGACTGCAATGACTGTAAACTTTGATAAATATAAATCTTAATATCAAAATTTATGATAAAAGAGATGATTTTTCATTTCCTATTGTTAATTATTCATTACCTTGTCACCATCTCGTGATGTTTATTTATCTCAACTTATTCGATTCTCTTCCGTTTATATTCATCTCACGTATATATGATAATGTCCCTTTATTGTAGCGATAAATAAACAAAACTTCACATAATTTGTTTCGAAAGTCACAAAGTCAAAATACGCGTCGATGACGATTTTTGTATTTCAGTCTAATATACGGAGGAAAAGATTGTTTCTTCCTTAAATCTATTAAAGATAGAACATTGAAAGAAAAAAACAATTGCCAACAACAAACTATCAAACGAATGAAGTAAATTACAGTTTGCATTTTATGAATTGGAGTATATTTCATTGAAACACGGTATCGTCCGGGTTGATATTTTGAAAGAATGATCTATCGATCGTTCTCATGAATGAAAACAACATATATTAAATATATATATATATATATACATGAGAAAAAAAATTTGGCACCAAAGCCGCGGGTGGTATCAAACAAGAGAGATGTATTGGTCTATCATTTGTTTCAAATATTCCTACAACAATTGTTAACATCCAACCAAATTCCTATTTTATGTCACAGGGACTCGGTTAGCGGTTTTAAATTTTCTTAATCAATGTTTTTCATGCACATTTTTTTTCACAATTCCTGGCTAGTTGTGTTACATAATTTAAACCGTTAATAACGTTATAATCAATATTTGTTTTTATCATATACTTAGCATTAATATGATAGCTTTTGCATATGTGTAATGGGCGGAAGTGCACAAGCCATATCTTCCCACCCGGGCTGATAACCCATATCAAGTGCCTCTCGTGCAAAAAACCCATATCAGTGCCTCTCGTGCAAGTTACTTCCGGTGTTTCCGGTATCGGTTGTTTACTTTTCCATTGTGACGTCAGATGTTTTTTATGACGACGTCAAAATTTACGGGAACTTTTGTGGGGATAGTTTAATACTTGCTAACAAATGCCATTGACAATTATGAATCATTTTATAGTACAACAAACATGGAGTAGTAATGATCGTAAAACTCTTCCAAATTTTCAATGTTTCAAAATGCCTCTATAGGAAATGTTACCATAAATATATAAGGAGTATAATGCTGTTGTTGGACAACTATAGTATATTTGATTCATAATTTTAATTTTCTTTATAAAATGTTTTTGACTGTTTTAGTTATTGCATTAGTTTATTTGCCTTACATAAAACTATAGTCGAAAGTATATGATAAAGCGATTAATACATGGCCTTTTCCATATCAGCCTGGGTATCATCCCTCGACCCATATCAGCACCTCGACTCCGTCTCGGGCTGATATGGGGGTCTCGGGATGATACCCAGGCTGATATGGAAAAGGCCATGTATTAATCTCTATGTTTTCTAGCAATGTGCAGTTTACTAACCACTGTATGTATCCGTATAGTAAAAAATTCCTGGCTAGTTGTGTTACATAATTTAAAACGTTTAAAATAACGTTGTCATTAATATTTGTTTATTTTCTAGCAATGTGCATTTTACTAACCACTATAATATACGTATCCGTATATATAGTAAACGGATATGGATCGTAAAAGAAAAGAGGGACGAAAGACACCAAAGGGACAGCCAAACTCGCAAATCTAAAACAAACCGACAACGCCATGGCTAAAAATGAAAAAGACAAACAGAAAAACAATAGCACACATGACACAACATAGAAAACTAAAGAATAAACAACACGAACCCCACCAAAAACCAGGGGTGATCTCAGGTGCTCCGGAAGGGTAAGCAGATCCTGCTCCACATGCGGCACCCGTCGTGTTGCTTATGTGATTACAAAATTTAATCCGGTAAATAGTCTAATTCGGTAGGTCAAATTCATGAAAGGGAAGGGGATTGTAGTTACGACGTAAGGAACATATCCGATATCATTTGTGAAACGGTTATTCCATAACGGTCAACCAACTCGTGATGGCGTCCGTAAAATTTACGAAGGGATGATTTCAACTTCACCATTTGGAACTCTTGGTTTAATAGCTTCCTTGTGAGCAGTAACCCTCTATCAAGAAAATCATGATAGGAAATGCAAGCACGGGAATATCGTATCAATTGGGAGATATATACCCCGTATGCAGGTGCTGCTGGAATGTTGCTACTTAGAAATGGAAAGTTCACAATTGGAAAGCTGAAATCATCTCTTTTGTCGTAAAGTTTTGTCTTCAACCGACCCTCATTGTCAATTTCTATAACTGTGCATTGCTCCTGTATTCATGGCGAGACTCCTTAAAACGACAAAATAATTGGAGTTTTGTATTCAAACTGTGTGTGTTTTTGTGTCGAAAACACGATGATCTGATATGTCATCGTTTGTTAATTTAGTTTTAGAATCTTTTCCATTCAGCATTCAGGATTTGGATACTGATAACCGGACTCGAGACTGCACGATCTGCTTTGTCATCACTTATTTGCCTCACTGGATCAAAATGGAAAATCGATTGAGTTAAGCGATTATTGATAGGAATATTCCAATTACCTGATACCAAGATACAATTTTCGTGATTTTACATTGAGCGAAAAAGACAAAAACATTCTTAAAAATAATTTTGAAAATTGAAAAAATAGTATTTAAAATATGAGTAAATGACCATTTCTCGAATAATGAGAGTGGTAGATATAAAAGAGAAAATAGAATATGTAAATATGGTAATATTATTGAGGATGAAGATGAAACCCATTTTTTTTTTCTTAATATGTAAAATTAATTAATCTACACGAAAACAGCTTGAAGAGAGAAAAATAATATGTATCCAGAATTTTAGAAATTTTACTGAAAAAAGATTACAACTATTTCTATCTTCATTTGATATTATGCACTGTAGCTTACACTGTTCCGTTAGTAACAAAGTCATTTGCAATGAGGAAAGTGAACATAAGTCCTTCCAATAAATCTTATAAATCGTTTTAACCACAAATTAACAACATAGCAATCGTTTAAAATAAGTACATGTTGTTCTGTAGTGGTTATTCAGAACAATATATAAAATCTAAAAATATAATGTTTGCTATAATTATAGATTATCGCTATTTTGTGCATTTTTCCTTTGATCTTTTTTTGTGATAATTTTCATATCATGCTACTCGCTTGAGATGGAAAATTATCGCTAGAAACTAAGCATGCACGTGGCGTTGCTAACGAAATTGACATGAAATTGACATGAAATTGACAACGTCGTCATAGGTAAAATAGCGATAAAAAGATTATCATTGTTCATCTCAACTCGATAGCCTTTCTCGCTTTCGCCGTCCCGGCTCAAGCGAGAAAATCAATCTCGTTGAGATGATCACCGATAATCTATAATTATCGGTGATCATCTCAATGAGATTGATTGTCTCGCTTAAGCCGGGACGGCGAAAGCGAGAAAGGCAATCGAGTTGAGATGAAGAATGATAATCTTTTTATTGCTATTTTACCTATGCATGACGACGTTGTCAATTTCATGTCAATTTCCTTAGCAACGCCACGTGCATGCTTAGTTTCCAGCGATAATTTTCCATCTCAAGCGAGTAGCATGATATGAAAATTATCACAAAAAAAGATCAAAGGAAAAATGCACAAAATAGCGATAATTGCATTATCTCTGACTTCATCATTTGTGATAGTGTTATAATTAAAATTAGAAAATAAATATAGAAAAAAACTTGAAAATATAAAATGGAAAATGGAATTAAATGGGGAATGTGTCAAAGATACAACAACCCGACCAAAGAGCAGACAACATAAGAGACTTTTTTTTTTATCTTAAGCAGAGCCGTGCACTTTTGAAAGGTATGAGGCACTATATATATTCAGAAAGATCAGAGACCTCGAGTCAGAGACATCTATACACATATATACATGTTATAATTTTTATATGAATGAATATAGAGGCCCCTCATGGGGGGGTCCTAGTAATCACATAATCACCATTTTTTTGCCAATATAATCACATAATCATTAAATATTTGCTTATCTTTAGTAATCAAATAATCATAAACTAAAAATACAGTCCTAGGTAATCAAATAATCATGAAATATTTGGCTTAATAATCAAATAATCATTAAAAAAAACGGCCAAGTAATCACATAATCAAAAACCCCATGAGGGCCCTCAATATATAAGCAACATGAACTGGTATACGGACTGACATGATTAACCAAGTGGCGAGATCAGAGTATGTTTCTAAAACTTGTAGCATATTTAGACAATATACGTATAGTGTCTTGAAATATGAAATTTATTTGTATGAGGCTTAGAAACGGGAAAATGCGAGGTTCTACCGAGCATTTTCCCGTTTCGTGCCGAATACAAATAAATTTCATATTTCAAGACACTATACGTATATTGTTTTTATACTGAAATCGATAAAATAATTAAAAAAATACTAAAAATATGAAACAAATATTATTAAAAAAAAAGTGTTTGGAATTTCCCCCTTGGGGTACAATTTTGGGGTATTTCCCTATGAGCGTAGTCTAGGCGGTAAGCATTGACAATTTAAGGAATTAGAAAGGGAAAATGAATTTAATTAATAGCATTTGATAAACATGGTATATAAATTACCAATTTGAAGACATAACAGGTTTAAATTCATAAAAGTTTGACCATTGTTACTACACGTTGTCATGGTTGTGACGTGACGTTGTAAGTAGGCGGGGCTTATAGGTGAGTTGAGGTCATTGACGTATAAAGCTAACGTTTATACGTATAGCTTTATCTGTATAGTAAAATAGCTGATTGCAGTATAAATATATATATCAGTGATATATATGCCATTGAAGTATTATATTGCCGACTCTATCATTGACAGGACTGACCGACTCTGGCTAAAATAAAAGTTTCAATAATACATCATTATAATTATTCCCGTCCCCACTGATATCTTAAGAAAATAAAAGGTTCCTACTCATTTTGTAAAGTTTCATTTAAATAGGCATAAGAAAAAATCTCTACTTCTCAGTTGACTATTTTAAATTTTGTATTTCCAAAAACATACCGTACGTAAATGTTGAATAACAATTGATGAAATTGATAAGATTCGAATAACTGTTTCATGATGAAATCAATGGTAATATATTAATTCTTTGATGAGATGCATGATGCAATAATTAAAGGGGATGGAGAAAGTACTCTTATAATTACAGTATGTATGTATGGTAAAAGTCTGTAGCACATCGAATGACTGATAGGTTATCTCCCCTTCTGTACCTCGGTTGTTTTCCCTGAAATAATCCACGTGTAGTAAATCTGATCAGATCTACACTAATTTTGCTTATATTACTCAATGCGTAGGGAACAAAATGGAAAACAAAGAAAACTCGAGCGGGTAGGTAAACGAATCGGTATTTTTGAGAAATGAAGGCACCTTATAGAGCCCCTTTACAAGGTGTAAAAAAATTTACAGCCACCGGTTCAAAAAAATTATGATATATATATAGATCTGTTCACACTAATACTAAGTACAAGTTTGCACTAGGTCAGTATGTCCAAAGATGATATTACATCTATGGTTTTTCACTCTAGGTCTGTGTGAATACGTTATTGATACCAACACTGGGTTTTCAAAATACAGTCAGAGATATAACTGAGGGGGGATAGGACCTTTATCGGGACTCTGGGAACGGGTGTTTTAAAGTTCGGGATTTCAGGATTGACCCTTTCGGGATCCGGGAATTCTTTTTTTCTAATTTCGGGATGTCGGGATTAAGTTTATTTAATTTCTGGACCTCAGGATTTCGTGTTTTTAAGCCCGGGATTTTGGGATCAGGACCCCTCCTACCCTCCCTCATAACTGACTATAGGGTAATTCCAGAAAATAACATTAACTTGTGTGTGTTATTACAGATACTTTCATGAGTTATTCTTAAATTTTCTAAATCTGTAATAACATATGCTTGTTATTTGTAAAATTATTTCATTAAAAGTGTGCTCTAGGGAACTCTTGAGACTTTGCACAGAAACTTAATGCATAGCCTTGATAACTAATTTTTTTAATTAAATTAATACATTTTTGATTGACCATGTTGACCATGGTAAATCAATGAGTCGAGGCTATTAAGGGATAAACTTACCTGTGATAACAAGGCTCAGTTATTAAAGGAATGTAACTTATTATATTTATAAGACACTTGGGAATTACTGAGAAACTTCTTACAATAAATTAAACTACATTGTAAATAAGCATGATGTATGTATGAGCAAATAAACTATAAAAAGAAATTAAAAATAAAATGTTTTTGTTGTGAAAATGTTTGTTAAAATTATTCTGCCAACATGTGTTTGTCCTCTTGCATCGTGGAAAGAATAATACAATTAGTTGTCAGGCTGTGTATAGACTGTATAGGTTGTGTGGTCTGAATGTTCTGTTAAATTTCTTCCCCAAAATAGACGACATTTTATCAGCAATTCCGTACCATTTCGACTGGCTTCCCTTGGCCAGAGGTACTGCTTCCAATCGCGTCAGGAATGCTGTAAAATGTTTCGGTCGCCGAAAGTAAAGGACAAAGTATAAATATCACTAGTCTATGTTGAATTTTAACTATGTTTTCCAGGGCCGTAACCAGGGGTTGAATTCAGGGGAGGCATTGGTTTGGGGCCGCCGATTGAGGCCCTTAGATAGGGGGTTGGGGGCACAGCCCCGGCGGATTTTTTTCCACAATAAAATTGCTAAAAATTAACTGTTTTCCTTAAGACTCCTCAGTATCGCTTGAACCTGGGAGCAATTTTTATGCAAAAACAAACTGAGATTGCTGTTAGGGGTTAGCCAAGGCTGTGTCTTGAAAGCCGTACTTTGAACTATAATCATTAACATTAAATATATTGTGACCGCCGATTTTCTCACTCTCTCTCAATAAAATGGCTTAAAATTACCCGTTTTCCTTCGATTTCCTTACTTTCAGACTCATCAGGAAGACTTGAACATGGAAACAATTTGTTTTGCAAACGATTATTATCTGTTTTTAAAGATATTTTTGTAAAAAAATCAAACTGGTAAGTTAAAAAAAATTATATAGGCCTAAAGCAAGATAATCAGTAGAACGCAAGATATTTTTTTTTTATCGAGGACCTTGAATTTCAATATCGTAGAAAGCTGAACAGACATGTATAGAACTACAACGAATGTGAGTGTTTTACTACTAATTAAGGCATTTACCATAATGTTCTCGTACGATCGGGAGACGTAAGTTGTATAACTAGACACGCTACAAAAATATCCAACAGCTGATTCAGCCGGTAACGAATTTCCGATATCATAAAAGATTCACAATACAAAGGGAACTGCCTCTGCTTAATTGAGCCTCTAAATAAATGTGATTAGTTTTTTTTTAAATTGTGGAAAGCCAAGTTTCTTATGCGTTCTCGTACAACATAGGAAATATTGAATAACAGATGGAAGGCCACATAACACAAAATACTGAAACAAATACTAAAATGGTTTACCGTTTCGATCAAAAATCCGGAAAATGACTGATACATCACATATCATGATATCACTGTTAACACTGTAAACATGTGTATTCAAGTTCTTCGTGTAGGACTACATATTGTTAATATTTCATTTAATAAAATTTTTGGTGTAGAAAATTCAGGGGAGGCAGTTGCCTCGCCTGCCTCATAGGTAGTTACGGCCCTGTTTTCGTTCATCAAACTATCGGGAATGGCCAGTAATCTGTAAAAGTGGTTGTATCTCGAGGGTTGTATGTTTGATTAACGATTTTTTACTTCAACATGATTTTATGTATTGTTTTTATCCTGATGACGGTGCCCTAGGCACCGAAACATGTCGATCAATAAATTTTCTGCAGCAGTCCCTAAAGTGTTGTTGTTATAAGACTCTCTACATTTTAAATAGTTAAGTATACATATATAGAAAAAAGTAATAAAAATAGAACTTTTATACATTTTAACTAAACTAATGATGTATGTTGTCCCTTTGAAACATGTAACATACATATGTTATCACAGTTCTTTGATTTTTTAGTCCACAATAACAAATGTGTGTTATCTTCCTGTAATAACCCTATAGAGTTATATCCCTGACTGAAATTTTTGCTGTCACAAATTATATATGTCATGATAGTCCAAATAATTATGACGTCTTGAAAGCTATGATATTTTTTTTCTTTGACGCCTTACATCAAAGCAGGAAAGCGTCAAAGCAAAAATTAAAATAGCCTTTCAAGACCTCATAATTATTTGGACTAGACTAGTGTCATGACACAATTTTCCTGAGGCCAAATAAAAATATATGTGTGGTTCCAGTAACCCTACTGATGTACTGTCCCAACTTTTTCGGCTTAATAATAGCCTACCCTAAAGATTTTATTGTCATTTTTCATTAAGCACTGTTAAAGTCAGAATGTTGCTCCCATAGACTCAATGTAAAAAAAAAACATAAAATAAATCCCTACCTACCTACCCTAACTTTTTTTCAGATGTAACTGGAACCACAAATACTTTTTTATTTGGCCTGAAGACACCGTCGATCTTGTCCAAATAATTATGAGGTGGAAAAAAATGCAAGACGTCATTATTATTTGGACTATATCAGATTATGACTTAAATGTCATCAGATATTACTTTAATGGATAATTGAAACATGAGTGCAAGAGTAGGCGCTAATTTTGATGATAACTCTTTTAGGAGGCGAAACAATATCAGGTCTGGTCCTGTTGCCAGTTAGCTGTGAAACCATGACTCTAATCATGCTAACGGTCCTCGTTATATTCTTTGATTTTTGCAGGCTATACATTGTAGACGCAAATTGTAAAAAAAATCAAAAGACTTAAAAGTGATAAGATCTACAGATCCCCAGCTACAAATGTTTCTAAAAATACAAGTATCTTTAGCTGAATTTAAGTCAATAAAGATAATAGTTCAAATGAGACCTTATGCTGAATGTTAAGTTAAAAACATTTGGTAATCCGAACCACTTGTTTGAACAAAACGTTCATATATTAATGTTGTTTTGTAATTTATTGTTAATCGGAGCAGACATCAAAAGAATGGTTTACTTGTGTCCAATCCATTTTACTTTGAATAAATAAAATGTTTAAACTAAACTGAATCAAAATAGTGAATAGTACATGTAGCCAAAATTTATGACATGTTTGGTAATGAAAAAAATGTACCTTAATACTTATTTTGGCATGTTTGAGGTCATGGAGGTATCCCTTTCCAAAATCGTGGATTTGCATTTTCTGATTAACATGATTTGTAATAGTATATGGGCCATTTTCAAAATAATATCATGAATATTCTAGATTTTATACATTCTTCAATCTTTACATGAACATGGTGAATATTCACTAAAATCTTAAATATATAAAAATATATCTAAATGAAAATTAAAAAAATATATCATCAGATAATGTGAAATTAGATAATCAAGAAAATTTTATTTCAACTTTTGGCTACAACACAATACAAATGCAATTAAAAACAAATTGTTCAGAAAACCATTCTTTCCACCAGTTAAGACCTTTTTTATATGCAAATATTAAAATTTGGTTTTAAATGTCAATTTTAGCTTCAAATGACAGCTTATTAAACGCTTATTCCGAAAATATATGGTTGCTATACAAAAAGATATAAATAAGGGAGATCATTTTTTACTTCCGGTTTAAAATATGTTACTTCCGGTAATTTTTTATTGTTTACTTGACACAAAATATATGGTTCTATATACTTTTTCATTAATTAAGTACAAAATAAAGCTACTTCCGGTTTACAAAAGGTCACTTCCGGTTGTCTTTTTCTAGATCACATTGCTTGCAACCTAATTTAAAAAGTCCCATGTCTTGATCATGTATACATATGGGTAAAAGCAAAGGTCAAAATCTAGAACGTTACATTTACCTATGACCTTGAGCTCAATTTCGAGGTCATCAACCAAGGACCTCAAATCAAAAGACTCTGGGCCTCTACTATATATTGCTAATGAGTTGTTTTACCTTACAACTAATATTAGATATAAAAGGGGGCAAAACTGGCATCAAATGTCTACATACTCTTTCGACTAAAATTTACATGTTACGACATGTCGCAACTAACAATTTAGTAAAAATAATTTGTCGATAAGTTATACGGCTTTTGAAAATAAGTGAAAATAAGCCAAAATCAAAATTTATAATATGACCTTGACCTTATTTTCATTTTTTTGGACCAAGGATCTCAAATCAAAAGACCGTAGGTCTCTATCACTTATGGTTTACCAGTTAGAAATGCATATTCTTATATCAAACATAAAAGGGGGGATAACTCTCATATGGAATCTATATACGGCTTCGGTCAAAATAAAACAGAACATCTTGAGGATATAACGAGCAATTTGGAAAAATAAATTTGTCGGTTTCTTATACGGTTGCCAAGCCTTAGAGATAACTAGAAAAACAGTGTTTGGGGAGATAACTCTTATTTGGGAAAGTATTCGGTTAAGCAGAGTTGGTTTCAAAAGCGTATAAACTGTTCGACATCATATTCCAAAAATCTAAGTGACATCTTGCGAAACAAAAAAACAGTGAAGGAAAAAAATTAGGCGAAAGAAAAAAAAATTAATAATATCGGAACTAAACGCATTTATTATTAATAAACCAGTTGTTGGCATGACACGGGTTATGTTCTTCTCATATACATGTATGTTATGATGGTATGATACTAAACCCCTCACAGGGAGGATTGTGCCTTATATTCATATGATGAAGACATAATTTTTCAATCAGTTTAATTTAAGTCTAACGCTGGCATGTCAGTTAACTGCTAGTAGTCTGATGTTATTATGTATAATTGTCATTTTGTTTATTTTCTTTGGTTACATCTTCTGACATCAGACTCGGACTTCTCTTGAACTGAATTTTAATGTGCATATTGTAATGCTTTACTTTCCTGCATTGGCTAGAGGTATAGGGGGAGGGTTGAGATCTCACAAACATGTTTAACCTCGCCACATTTTTGCGCCTGTCCCAAGTCAGGAGCCTCTGGCCTTTGTTAGTCTTGTATTTTTTTAACTTTTAGTTTCTTGTGTACAATTTGGAGTTTAGTATGGCGTTCATTATCACTGAACTAGTATATATTTGTTTAGAGGCCAGCTGAAGGACGCCTCCGGGTGCTTGAATTTCTTGTTGCATTTAAGACCTGTTGGTGACCTCCTGCTGTTGTCAGCTATATTGTCGGGTTGTTGTCTCTTTGGCACATTCCCCATTTCCATTCTCAATTTTATGATAGCTTTTAATTACTATTATTTATTGTCCATGGTTGCTTCTGTTGTTAGCCGTGTTATTTAGCTTATTTAAATTTCAAATAGAGTTACTTTTTTGGGGCTATGAAAAAAAAGCTGTACAATTTTCCCACAAAACATTAATGGTCAATTACCAATTACATACCTAATGTACCTATATCATGTATATAGCAATTGTTTAGAAGTTGATCATTATGTCATGCAAATGTATGTAGAGGACACAATCAAACATTAATGTGTTTCACCAAAATCAAACACGTATTGATCATATGATAGCTATATATATAGATAACTCAAAGTGGAGCCGTGTAAATTAAGTATGGAAAACCTCTTTTTATGTCTTCATAATAAAAATTCCAGGTACATATGTACCAAATCATGCAAATGGACGACTAAAAAAATATTGGGCCACATGTCTCTATTTACTTAAATGCCAATAGACATGATAGAGGTGCTAACAATTTGAAGTTTATGTCTTAAATAATTTAACAGTATGTATCTAGAGTTAATGTTGACTTAAGGATGTACTTAGGTGAGGCTAGGTAAAAATTAAGAAATTAAGAAATTAAAATTGATACTTTAAGCTGGTAGAGCATCTATTAAGGATAAAGATAAGCTAAAAATATTGTTATGTCATGGACCTCCTTTTCAAGATAATTGAGATTTAAAATATGGCGGGAAAGGCTGTCTTGGACTTTCGCCTTATATTTGACCCGCCATGACATTTGCAGGCTTATGGAGGTAGCACGTCATTGTTAGAAAAATTATAAACATGATAAATATCGTGATTCAATGAAATAGGTATTTGTGAGGAAGAGATAAACACTTTCCTTGGCTTCTGTTTTGCTGACGCCGAACTATACATCATATATAGTTTTGAAGAAGTCTTACTTTATCGTTTGAAGTGAAAAATATTTGAATCTACCATTTTAAATTGATACCAAAAAAAATTTAATTTCTGCTCTATAGATTTCCTTTCATAAATGAAATCTGAAATATATCCCTAACGAATGTACCGTATCCAAGATCTCATATAAGATAATACCTACTTATAAACTGTTACGCGTCGCATACTACATGTACTAAGTATAGAGACGGGCATAATAAATCTAAATTAAAAAAAGGAATTCTTAAAGCTTACTTTGACAAATTTTAAACTAACTTCATTTCAACAAGTTTAAATTACATGTTCTAAAATAGAGCTACAAAAAAAAAATGTTCTGCATTATAAATTTTCTTTCATAAATGGAGTCTGAAATATATCCATAATAAATGCACCATATCAAATGCATATATGAGAACACCTACTTATAAACTGTTACACGTCGCATACTATGTTTAGAGACATGCATGAAAAATCTAAATTAAAAGACGAATTTAAAAAAAAGAAATTCTTAAAACTTACTTAAACTTTGACAAATTTTAAACTAACTTCATTTCAACAATTTTAATTACATGTTCTAAAATAGAGCTAAGAATTGTTTGTATTGTAGTAAATTTAAGTCTTTGAAATTTTATTCAAATACGCTATTGAACATTACTACATGTACTAAGAGCCAATAAATACAATAATTTTATATTTTATAAATTAGTGCCTTCAATAAATTAAAGCCGTCATAGAACAGTCTCATTTTCATACCGATATTCGAAATGACTCGTTTCATTGCCATTAAAACAAATATGTCATAACAACATGACAAAGAGTTTTGTTTCGGAATATTCTAGATAAATATACAAAAAGCAAATTTTAGACAATGTACCCTCCTAAGCCTGGAAGTGGCTAGTCACATATAGTTAACGGCGTTTTTTCACAATGACGTTCTACCTCCATAAGCCTGGATATGTCGTCACTGGTCACATATATGCATTGGTACTATTTGGGTCTCAAAACAAAAGAAAGAAAATTAAGAATCTTCTAAAATTTTGGTAAATGACCTTCCATGAGCTATAAAGTCTAATATGAAAAAGAAAAAGGGTTTTATGGGGCAAAATATTTTCATTGTATTGTATGGAAAAAACCCAAGAAGTCCGAACATTTAGCACAAATTCGAAAACCTCACCTAAGGTCATCCTTAAGGCAATTACTTTGCAACATGGCCATGCTCAGTCATCGTCTTCTTATTAAATGATTAATGGATTACTTATCTTCTATGACCTAATTTTAATCCCTTTGAAATGTTTTGAAATGTTTTCAGATTTTTACTTCCTCTTTACCGAAAATTCGTTAAGCAGTGGTATCATAAGTAAGCAGTAACTTAAAGTTTTTAATTGTTTTCCCATTATTTACTTTGTAGTGGTGAAAACCAACCATCTAAGAAAGGTCTGAAGAAACAACAAAAAGCAGCAGAAAAAGAAGCAAAGAAAGAAGCAAGGAAGCAGGCCCAGGGTGAACAACAGGTAATTATTGGATAATTACAACTTTTGTCTCAGAAATCAATAAAAAGTATCAAACTTTATCATTTTTCCAGCAAAAGTATGATAAAATAGCAATATTCTCCTAATTATTTACATGTACCATGTTAACCATGTAAACCAGTCAAACTAAAGAACATGTTTTAATAAAAAATAGGAATAAAAGGAAATGTTGGTTTAACTTCTATGAGGCAGCAATCTTAAAACACAAATAGTTACATAGAATTGAGAATGGAAATGAGGAATGTGTCAAAGAGACAACATTGGACAACAATCCGACCAAAGAGCAGAAAACAGCCCAAGGCCACCAAAACAGCGAAAAAATCCCTCACCTGGCCCCAAAACACTAATGTGTACTAGTTCAGTGAAATTAGACCATTTTTTGTCGACATAGTCTTTAACAATAGACTGGTTTCAACAAATATAATACATGTATAAATTAATATTGCTTATAAACTTGCACTAGTCTATTTTTAAAACCATGTACATGAATAAATGAAACAGAGACTTTGATATTAAAATTTTACATCACCACAAAATTCATATATATTATTAACAAAAAGCATTTAAAAAGATATAAATCAAAATTGACAACATGAAAATTATTAATTAAGTGTTTCATTCATTTGCCTTATTTGACACCTGGTGTACGAAGGTATCCACTTCATAGACTCTACTGAAAGGATTCAGTCAGGTGTTGTTTCACCAAACAAAGTATAATTTAAAGATATTTTGAAAAATAAAAACACTGACTTGGGACTAGCACATGAATGTTTGTGGTGATAAACAAGTTTAAGTCAATGTAAATGGTTGTATCTAAGCATTTTGTCTTTCTTAAAGTTATGTCATTCCGTGTCAATAAAGTAAAAATGTGATTTCATGTCCAAAAGATTTTTAAACTAGTAAATTTAAGAAATGGTATGGTATATCTTGATGACAAGATTTTTTTGAATATATTACTCTTCAGGTTTCACAAGAAGAAGATGTATCAAAAGGTTTCTATGGCAACATGCCTATGATCCAATCAACAGAAAGACCTGACAGAACCATATTAGATCTGAAAGATTTAACACCAAGCTTAAAAGATAAGAAAGTGTGGGTTAGGGCTAGGTTGCAGACAAGTAGAGCAAAAGGTAAAAGTTAAATATCATCTCTGTGATTAATTAGAATTATGAAAACAAAAGACAAAAAAATCATGGTTAAATATAGAACAAATATCTTTTTATCTTATCTATAGAATAATAGAACAAATATAAAACTTTCTGTTAATCTTCTTGTATAAAAAAAAACCCAATAGAGGTGACCTGTAGTTGTTAACCTACTGTAGTACATGATTAGTTTTTTGGTGGAGAGATGCCTCATTGTAAACCATACCACATCCTCTTATTTTTATAGTAAATAACAATCTGACTTAATTATTACCTGTTAGTGGTACATGTCTTAGGAAACAATGACAAAACATTCTGAACATGCTGAATGTCAAGATCTACCAAAGTGTCAGATGACTCCTTATGGAAGTTATTGCCATTAAATGATTATTTTATTAGTTTTATTTTTGTTTTGCTTTTTTTTTAAACAATAATATATTTTTTATCTGTTTTTGTTTTTTTGTTTTGTATTCTGATACTTGTTTGAATTTGATATGCAAAACATGAAATATTATTTTGGTTTGGTTATAATTTCTAGGGAAGCAATGTTTCTTTGTTCTAAGACAACAGAAATGGACTATACAGGCCCTCGTATGTGTTGGACCCAATGTCAGTAAACAGATGGTGAAGTTTTCTGCTGGGTTAGTATGGCACTGAAATTGCTCTTTGTGTTGATTCAGACTGAAAAGACCAAATGATAAAGTATATACTATAGTACATGTAGAAGTTTGGATGGATTATAACAGGGATTTTAAATTCATTACATGTGCCAAGGCTGTACACCATAAAAATTATAACCTTATATCAACCATGTAAGTTAGCCAGGAGGACGCGAACATGTAAATGGTCAAATTGAAAAAAAACAATGATCACATGTGCTTGGGTTATATACCCCCCTTTTTTCTTACAAAAAAAGTGTTTTACTTTTTTTCAGTAAAAACTCTGTAGTATTTTAACTTATAAAATTGAGAAAGGAAATGGGGAATGTGTCAAAGCGACAACAACCCGACCATAGAGCAGACAACAGCCGATGGCCACCAATGGATCTTCAATGTAGAGAGAAATTCCTGCACCCGTAGGCGTCTTTCAGCTTGCCCCTTAAAAATATGTATTTTAGTACAGTGATAATGGACGTCATACTAAACTCCGAACTATACACAAGAAACTAAAATTAAAAATCATACAAGACTAACAATGGCTAGAGGCTCCTGACTTGGGACAGGCACAAAATTGCGGCGGGGTTAAACATGTTTATGAGATCTCAACCCTCCCCCTATTCCTCTAGCCAATGTAGAAAAGTAAACGCATAACAATACGCACATTAAAATTCAGTTCAAGAGAAGTCCGAGTCTGATTTTAGAAGATGTAACAAAAGAAAATGAATAAAATGACAATAATACATAAATAACAATAGACTACTAGCAGTTAACTGACATGCCAAATATAGTGTCCTGTTATTTTCTATGAATGTTTGACATGATTGGCTTGTATACTTTATAGCATTTTTCTAATTTGTAGCATAAACAAAGAATCAATTATTGATGTGGAAGGTTTTGTACGTACTGTTGATCAGAAAATAGAATCATGCTCTCAGCATGACGTTGAACTTCATTGTGAACAGGTAACTGTAAAAATACAAGCTTAACTCTTCCTCTTAATTTTCAATCGATTTAAATTGTCTACAGAAAAGGTTTGATCATAAAGAATGCAGATGTCAATGAGAATGTCTGAGGCAAGAGTTTAAAAATATTTTCTGATGCTTTTTATGAACCCACTGGGGCATTTAGTTCTACCCTTGTCGGTCTGTATGTCCATACGTCCCAAGGTGGTTTCTGTTCACAAACTTTAGTTTGCCTCAACCAAATGTCATGAAAACAAAATGCTTAGTATGAAATTCAAAACAGTGTGGCTGTGGCCATTGATTGACACATTAAATTCATCCATTGACTGGGACAATTTACGTGAACGTTTGTCTGTAACGACCACTGTTCACGACGTACCTACGATAGACATTTAAACTGTGGGGTCACCAAAGGTTTCTTAACGCCTTTAATTATAAAGTTATTCAAAAAAATAATCAGGAATAACCTTTATGTCTTGATTTATATAATTGGTATAAATCAAAACATCGTGTTATTTCTGATTAATTTTTTCGAATTACTTTATTGAGGTGTTGAGAACCTTTGGTGACCCCATAGTTTAAGTGTCTTTAAAAAGTACATAGTGATCAGTGGTCGTTACATACAAACGTTCACCTAAATTGTCCCAGTCAATGGATGAATTTAATGTGTCAATCAATGGCCACAGCCACACTGTTTTGAATTTCATTCTATTACCACAAAACACAGATCAAGTTTGAATTTTGGTGGCGTCACTTTAACCATTCTAGAGTTATGCCCCTTTACAAATGAAAATTGCTGAATTTTTTGTTTCTATTCTCTAACTTTAGTTTGCATCAATCAAATGTTATGAAGCTTACACACAATGTATCACTTTAGCCATTCTAGAGTTATGCCCCTTTGCAAATGTTTCCGTTTTCTAATTTAAGTTTGCCTCAACCAATTGTTAAGAAACTTATACAAAATGCTTATTACCTCCAAAATACATATCATGTTTGAATTTTGGTGGTGTCACTTTGACTGTTCTATAGTTATGCCCATTTACAAATGGAAAATTTGCTGAATTTTTCGTTTTCATTCACCAACTTTAGTTTACCTCAATCAAACGCTATGAAACTTATTCACAATAGTTATTACCACAAAAATTCAGATCAAGTACAAATTTAGGTAGTGTTTCTTTTACTGTTTTTCAGTTATGTTCCTTTATATCTTTATATGATTTGCAAGCAGGGGCATCATCTGTGTCCTATGGGCACATTCCCAATTTATTTCCTACTAAACTATGAAGAATTACACTTGCAAAAATTAACTGCTATACATGTACCAATAAAAAGATATGTGGAGTATATCTCTATGAGACAAATAACAATGTAAAAAAATGTCAGATATTCTTAAAATACTTCCATTTTAACATACAAAATCATTTAAGATAACTATTTATGTATTTGTCAAAAATAAGTCTGACATTATTTATAAACAGAGGATGTTTTCCTTTTTTTTTGTTACAGGTGTGGGTGGTCAGTTCAGCAGCTCCACGACTTCCGTTATTAATAGAAGATGCTGTCAGACCAGAGACAGATGATGTTAGTATATTGTAGAATACCATAACACTATCCACACCATAAACCACAATTAATTTACCCTAATAGTTCTTTATAACTTTTGTCATATAAAAATTATTTGTGTGTGTAATGGATAATCAGACGAAAGATGTACTGTGACCTATAGTTGTTAAGTTATATGTCATTTTGTCTCTAGTAGAGAGTTGTCTTATTGGCAATCATACCTTCATTTTTATGCCCCACCTAAGATAGTAGAGGGGCATTATGTTTTCTGGTCTGTGCCTCTGTTCGTCCGTGCGTCCGTCTGTACGTCCGTCCGTTCGCTTCAGGTTAAAGTTTTTGGTCAAGGTAGTTTTTGAAGAAGTTGAAGTCCAATCAACTTGAAACTTAGTACAAATGTTTCCCATGATATGATCTTTCTAATTTTAATACCAAATTATAGTTTTGACCCCAATTTCATGGTCCACTGAACATAGAAAATGATAGTGCGAAGTTCAGGTTAAAGTTTTTGGTCAAGGTAGTTTTTGATGAAGTTAAAGTTACATCAACTTGAAACTTAGTACACATGTTCCGTATGATATGATCTTTCTAATTATAATTCCAAATTATAATTTTGACCCCAATTTCACGGTCCACTGAACATAGAAAATGATAGAGCAAGTGGGGCATCCGTGTACTATGGACACATTCTTGTTTTATTTTTATATTTTCAAACAATCCAAATCTGTAAAAACATCCAACATTTAGAAAAAATGAACTTTGATAGCTCATCAACATGATCAACTAGCTCGTACACATCTTAAATACCATATTGACCTTTGAAAAAAAAAGTTTTTGAAAACAAAAAATATTACCTTTATTGTAGCTGACACAAAATTCCTACATCCATCATTATGTCCGCTAACATTTAACTTTAAAAAAAATATATTTTTCTTCTTTCATTTCCACCCCATACATTTTGCCATAAAAACCTAGAAATGTATGTAGAGGGAAAGGAAAAATAAAATTAAGAATATGCGTTAATTACATCAAATTACAGGGAACTATATTTGTGGACAAAGGTTATTAATTCATGTAATTGAGATCTTTGGTCTACATTTAACTCTGAAAAATCTAGAGAACAGTAAAACAAAATATTCTTAACATATTACATGTATTATGTTTTATTGCTATTTTGTGCATTTTCCTTTGATCTTTTATTGTGATAATTTTTCATTTCATGCTACTCACTTGAGATGGAAAATTATCGCTAGAAACTAAGGAGGCACGTGGTGTTGCTAATGAAATAGACAACGTCGTCTTAGGTAAAATAGCGATAAACAGATAATCATTGGTCATACATGTATCAACTGAAATGCTTTTCTCGCTTTTGCAGTACAGGCTCAAGCGAGAAAATCAATCTCGTTGAGATGATCAACGAAAATCTATAAATATCATATGCATTTATTATTTATTGATAACATACCTAGTCCCCAAAAGAAATATCAGCTTATCAGGCACTGATACTTTGGCTGTTTGACACTCTCACAAAAGCAATTGCACCTAAACCATCAAATAAATCTTAATTCAACTTAAGACAATAAAGTTAAGATATTAAAATTTCAGAAAAAAAGGCTGACGTGAAAAAAAAATCAATAAAATAATAATTTAAAATCTGCCATGGTATCATCATATCAATCATTTAGAATTTTGTAGGCCTTGGCAACAGTTAATCAAGACACTCGCCTTGACAACAGAATATTAGATCTACGTACAACAACAAATCAAGCTATATATAGAATAGAAGCAGGAGTTTGTAAATACTTCAGGGATTATTTAATGGAAAAGGATTTTATTGAAATACATGTTCCTAAAATTATATCAGGTAATTAAAGTCATGTGAAACAAGTGACTGTTAAAATGTCAAGTTGATCCAATTCTTTGACCAATGTATGCATATACCACAAACTTAGTCTTCCGTGCACGATTTTATCTTTTTTTTAGCATCCATTTTGTATAAACGTCTAAAAAATATTTAACTCAGTCAGTGTTGTGAAAATATGGCAGCAATTTAAAGGTCATGTTTTGAAGCCAAGTCAATCGATTGTCACCTTATTAACATTCAACAAAGAAGCATGGATATTTAGATAAACACATGTATATCATGTACCATAAGATATAGATTATTTCAATTGAAACGATGTTTACATTTGTTGACTCTCTCTGCCAATTTGGTGTCCCCCTTCGCAGTTGTGTAATTGCAATCACCAGATGTTTTATGAAAAAGGTCATGATGAGGTAACTGCATAGGGAAAAAATGTTGGCAAAAAAGTAAATGTCTACTCATTTTTGACTAATTAAAGAATTTTCTTCAGTAAATATATACAGAAGTTTTATAATGAAAACTAGCCATATAGTTATAAAAAACATAGTATGTATCATATTTTGTTTTAATTTGAAGTTTCATTTGACTGTCATCATGGTAATAAGGGTATTTGTTATATTTCAAGATTCACAAGCTGTCAAAATTGTGTTCCCCAATTTGAGTCAAATTCTCATATTTGATTTAAAACATACTAAAACACATATCTAAATTATAATAAGTTTGAAGTAAACAGTTAACAGTGCATATACTAGATAATATGTATCAGAATTTTGTGTGTTTTTTAGTCTAGAAGCCATCTAATTAACTATCGAGATGAACTTTGAAAACTACAGATGGTCACATAATACGATATAAACATAAATGTAGATAGATATCTTCCTCATAATTGTATGTTTATGTTGACATCAGGTGCACCCTTATAAGTGTATTTGTGTACATAGAAGAATTTTGTATTTTATAGCTGCGTCAGAGGGAGGAGCCAATGTATTTACAGTATCATACTTCAAAGACAAAGCCTACTTAGCCCAGTCTCCACAGCTGTATAAACAGATGGCCATAACAGCTGACTTCGACAGAGTATTTACAATAGGACAAGGTAATAGGCAAATTGTATTTCTATCTGGACATTTTGGGGCTTTGAAAAATAAAGGGAAAACGCACCTTGAGTAATATGTTTAAAAAGTTACATGCAAGTGGGTTTAATAAAATTCAAATTGTCGTCAAACCAGGAAGTGACTTGATGTCAAATCTGAAAATCACTTATACAGAATAACTACACTTTACAATCAAGGATCAAATTTCAAATCATTCAAAAATACAGCAGATGGGTATATACCTTAAGGAAGCTGGCTTGTCATGTTTTGGATTTTTTGTCAGATTTTCGGAATCCTCTGGTTTTATCTATTTGAATGCCTTGAAAAAATTTGCCTGGTGACCCCCATTTTTCTTTTTGTAAATCTTTTACATGTATAATGATAAGCCATCTGTAAAAGTCGTATAAAATTTTAATTACTTTTTAACAATTTTTGAGAACTTCAACTTGTCAATGAGAGAGCTATGAAAAGTCAAGAGAGAATATTTTCCCACCAAAATTTCAATGGCTAATATCTCGAAAACAAGCACGGTGACCTATATATTTTTTTTGCTCTTTGGATTCCTTTATTAATCCCCTATCTATATAAACTAGTGTTTTGAAAAGTTAATTACTTTGAAACTGAGAAGCGAACTCCCTTAATTTGTGATTTCAGTATTTAGAGCAGAGGATTCAAACACACATCGCCATTTAACAGAATTCGTTGGACTTGATTTAGAGATGGCATTCAAATTCCATTACCATGAAGTTATAGAAGTTATTGGAGATATGTTTGTGCATATATTTAAAAATCTTAGAGACAAGTAAGTTATAGTAAAGTCTATATTTTGATTCAAAGTCCCATTTGAAATTAGTTACTGTAGATTCAGAAATCATTTTGAAGTATTAATACAAATGATTTGACTGGGGAAGTATGGCAGTAAAAAAACCTTGCATTTAGAAATAAAATACATTGCACATATATCTATATTAAACTTCCTAAAATCGCAATAAATAATCTCAAATTTCTGTTAGTCATGTTAAAATTGCAGTATTAAGTTTCACGATTATTTCTGAATTTCCAGTACCTGTATTTTTTATCATTGACCTCTGTATAGTTTTTAGATCAGATTGCAGATTGTCTTGGATGGTGATTGATATCTAATTGTATAACATCAGCTATAACTAGAATCCAATCAATTTTTGAATAATTCTATAAAAAAAAAGGGGCACAACTTCAAGTTAATTTTAAACTTTTAATTATTTTAGTTGATTTAAGATAAAGATTTCAGGCCTGTGGTTTAGAACCATTGTTGGTATGTCACTGATATATCCACAATGATTCTAGCACCAAGAGCCATAGTCATATTTACCATGTATATTTATCTTAAAATATATTCAGAACTCAGGCGTCCAGAATTACAAAGATTAGTTATGTAATTACTAGTTTGTCATTATTCAATAGAATTACCATACTTTATTTGTCTTTTTTACTACCATGACTACAATGTTTAACTTTCTGTAAAATATTGAAATTTTGATATAATTTTTTTTGTAAAATATTGAAATTTTGATATAATTTTTTTTGTAAAATATTGAAATTTTGATATAATTTTTTTTGTAAAATATTGAAATTTTGATATAATTTTTTTTGTAAAATATTGAAATTTTGATATAAAACTTTCTGTAAATTAAAGAAATTTTGGGGAAAAAATGTGAAAAGTATCAGTACTGTATTTACTACATTTACTAAGAGTAGTGGAACTTTGTAATTTCAAAGAAATGATCCCAGTGAAATAAAAAAAAACATCATTCTTGTTGTCTTATTGTTGACTTATTCTCTTTACAGTTTACAAGAAGAAATAGAAACTGTTGGTAGGCAGTACAAATCAGAACCATTTAAATTTTTAGAACCAAGGTATGAAATATTTATTAATTTGATCTGTAAGAATTTTTTGGAAATCTTGACTTCTTTGTTGACATAGAATCTATGGATATATGAAGCTTGTAAAACTTCATTAGTGGATTAACTTCTTAAGCTTCGATATTAGTGCAAATTATTAGATGTTTTCATCATTTTTGTGTAAGCTAAAGATAAATTACAATACTCCCTTATGATATCAATGATGAAATGTATGTTAAAGGGGCATAAGTTGTCAAATTCATGGATACTGTATTGACTCAATTTATCATATTTGATAAATACCAAACTGGAACACATTTTAAACTATTCGCCATCCAATTAAACCTTGAGATGTCCTCTAAAGCCTGCTGATGTTCAAATGAGTTAAATTATTGACTTACAAGCCATAATACATCAGTGATGGTTTTTTTTAGCTTCGTTTGACCAAATTAAACCAAACTGTCTGCTAATAGTGAATTATTATTTTGATATAAATTGTATATAAGTGTTTTTAAAACACAAAATAACACATTTTTATTTTGTTGGGTCTTCTTAATGACCCTAAAAGATTTTGTCATTTTACAGTTTAGTACTAACATACAAGGAAGGTGTAAGGCTGTTACGAGACAATGGTGTAGACATGGGTGATGAAGATGATCTGAGTACACCAGCAGAGAAATTATTGGGTAGATTAATAAAGCAAAAAGTAGGTTCCATGTATTTTTTTACCATGCATTTGACAAATTTTGGGGGATTAGGGAAACATGCATTGTTGTGGGTATTTAATTACATGGATTTTCCAATGTCTGTATACATGCCTGTAGAAAATGTGTACTCTGTTGAACATTTAAATTCCTGGTCGATCTAAATCCAGGAAATCCACAAAATTTGGTATCCCAATGAATCAACAGTAGCTTATTTAATTTTTGTATGGTATACATGATATAAATATATTTTTTATAGTTAGGTACCACCAAATATGATATATATTTACAGAAGGAATAGTACCACCAAATATGATATATATTTACAGAAGGAATATTAAACATCATTGCATCCATCACTTAACGAACTGGTTAGGGGGGATACAGAACAATTAAGGGAGTTAACCTTGTAAAACATTCGGCTGAATGTATTATTTTTACAGATAGTATATTAGTATAGAGATATCAAGCTTCTCAATTATATAAAAAATTGTTTGTTAAACTGCTTTATATCAAATGCAACTATTCCTGAAAATTGTGTGGTTCATATTTCTTAAAACTTTTATATTTTTGTCAACAGGTTAAAACTATTTTGTAAACATTTTATGGAAATTAAACGAATCAAATCTAATTTAGTCTAAATGTTTGTTTACTTCCTTTATAAGTGTACATTCTCTTGAAAGCCTTTTAGTTGAAACTAAGTACTGGTAGCATAATTAATTATTAATTTTACTCAGAATAAACTATCTTGATAATTGGTGAATAATTTTTTTCTTTTCAGTATGATACAGACTTCTTTATCCTGGACAAGTTTCCTTTGGCAGTGAGACCATTCTACACAATGCCGGACCCAACTGATAAGGTTAGTTATCAGGACCTAAATAACAAGACAGTTATCTTAGACTAGTTTTCATAGGCATTAAGAGAATCTTAAAATTTTGCACAAAATGTGACACAAATAACAAAGTTTGACATTACAACATTTGCTTGATAAACATACTCACGAATATCTAATTACTGGATTTATAATCTTTGAATTGTCACTACTCTTCGTCATATGTTTTGGCGGTAAATATTTGTTGCACAATCAACACATGTCAATGTGTATTTACATTTTCTACATCAACACATGATCACCTTAAATGCGCTTCATGATTGGTTACAAGTGCCACCAATGGAAACCATTACTTCATGGATCTGAAATTCTATATTAATCCGCCAAGGATTTATCTTCTACATAATTTTAAGTCCAGTTAAAGAAATGCAAACAATCTATTGATATAACCTAACATTATAAGGGATCTTTACAAAATTTAGCAGTAGAAAATATATAAACTCATTCATTAATAAGTAATTTATTAATTTCAACTTACATCTACATTTTGTTAAAGAAATGGAGCAATTCTTATGATATGTTTATGAGAGGAGAGGAGATCTTGTCTGGGGCACAAAGGGTCCATTGTCCAGACCTTCTTTCAGAAAGGGCTAAAGAGAAAGGAGTTGGTATGTATGAAGTATTAGTGTCTATGAGAATAGAATAGTATTGTACTGTACATTTTGTCATAGTCCTAGATATTTCAATATTATCTGAAAGCAAGTAAAATTCTATTCGATCATTAGGTTGTTATTTCATGTCTGATGTACTGTTATATTGCCTTGGGTACATTAACTTTTCTGCAGAATTCACTTTTAAATGGATTGCAATAAGCTGACTCTAAATTGAGAAATTATTGCGACGTTTTTATTATTGCAAAAAATGCAACAGGGTTATAACGCAATAATTTAAACTCCTATTTCGAAGTTTTTTACATGAATTAAACAGGATATCTCTTAATTTTGCAAAAATTAAAATCTTGTTTAAATTGACCAAATTTCAATAATATCTGACTTTACAGTTTATAAAAGGATTGTTCAATATTGTGCAGCTGTTAAAAGCTAGATATTACAATAAAAAATGAGTTGATTCACTTAATATTGATATAGCAACATGAATTGATAATGCTCAAGTAATATCTAGTTATTGATTTAGGGGTGAACAGTGAATGGTTTGACAGCTCCAGTTGTTTCTGTGCAATAACTTCCAATGCTTTTCAAATAGTTGGCTATTGATGATTTTCACTTTTTTAGTTTTAGAGTTATGGTCCTTGATTGATTTGAAAATGAATTTTACCATGCAATAATTTGAGAACTTTTCAAACTTTAATATGTTGTACTGATGAAAAAATTGAGATTTATTGCAGTATTGTAAATTTCACCTTTGCTGTAGTTAACAATAACACTTATAAACTGAATTAAATCCAAGTTGGCTGTCATTTTTACAGCCTCGTGCATATCTATGTTTCAGCTTAATTTCTTCATTTGTAAATTCTATTTATAGATCTAGAACATATCAAGTCCTACATAGACTCCTTTAGATATGGAGCACCACCACATGCATATCTATGTTTCAGCTTAATTTCTTCATTTGTAAATTCTATTTATAGATCTAGAACATATCAAGTCCTACATAGACTCCTTTAGATATGGAGCACCACCACATGCTGGCGGAGGAATTGGTAAGCATACTATGGATACAATATTAACAAATTTTTCTTATGAATTTTACATCGAACATTAAAAAAAAATCTTTTAAACTGCAGGAATTAAGAATTAATGTTACCTTCAATCTGAATACCTTAGATTCCACTGCTATTGGTAGTACATCATGTATATTAGAAGCATTCAGTACTGTCAGAATTACATGTGATATCTTAGCATCTAGTGTAGCCACTATGCCCTAAATATCTATATCTATTTTGAACAATATGCATGCTGTTCATAGCTTGCATATCACTATAGCATTGACAATAATTATTAACCAATTGCTGTCTAGATCTATTTTAGCAACTACGCTAGATACACATTCATCTAAGTCTACATTGCCCTACGTAGTGACTATGTTATTGAACACGTCTAGTATATCCAAATCTTTAAGTAAAGTATGGATTAGATGTCATTGAGGCAACACACATTCACCAAAAATACATTTCAAATTAGACATTAATCAAGTGTGTATCATACATGTGTGTCATAAATGTTTTCAAAATTACTAACACATTTAAGAATAGAGTATTTTGAAAAGCATGGACATAACAAAAAAGATATATTACACTTCAAGATAATGCAGACTAGTATATCAATTGCCTTTTCAGCAGGTTTTGCTAATGTTAATATTTCATTATAATACTTGTTATTTTCTTCATGTACAGCCATTTTCCACTTTTTATTTCCATGACCTAATTCATCAAGAAATATCTTGACCCAACTACTCATGATACTTTTGTTATTATTTTATTAATACCTATATTTCTATACATTTCAGGTATGGAGAGAGTAACCATGTTGTTTATTAATACCTATATTTCTATACATTTCAGGTATGGAGAGAGTAACCATGTTGTTTATTAATATCTATATTTCTATACATTTCAGGTATGGAGAGAGTAACCATGTTGTTTCTTAATATCTATATTTCTATACATTTCAGGTATGGAGAGAGTAACCATGTTGTTTCTTAATATCTATATTTCTATACATTTCAGGTATGGAGAGAGTAACCATGTTGTTTATTAATACCTATATTTCTATACATTTCAGGTATGGAGAGAGTAACCATGTTGTTTATTAATACCTATATTTCTATACATTTCAGGTATGGAGAGAGTAACCATGTTGTTTATTAATACCTATATTTCTATACATTACAGGTATGGAGAGAGTAACCATGTTGTTTATTAATACCTATATTTCTATACATTTCAGGTATGGAGAGAGTAACCATGTTGTTTATTAATACCTATATTTCTATACATTTCAGGTATGGAGAGAGTAACCATGTTGTTTATTAATATCTATATTTCTATACATTTCAGGTATGGAGAGAGTAACCATGTTGTTTCTTAATATCTATATTTCTATACATTTCAGGTATGGAGAGAGTAACCATGTTGTTTCTTAATATCTATATTTCTATACATTTCAGGTATGGAGAGAGTAACCATGTTGTTTATTAATACCTATATTTCTATACATTTCAGGTATGGAGAGAGTAACCATGTTGTTTATTAATACCTATATTTCTATACATTTCAGGTATGGAGAGAGTAACCATGTTGTTTATTAATACCTATATTTCTATACATTTCAGGTATGGAGAGAGTAACCATGTTGTTTATTAATATCTATATTTCTATACATTACAGGTATGGAGAGAGTAACCATGTTGTTTATTAATACCTATATTTCTATACATTACAGGTATGGAGAGAGTAACCATGTTGTTTATTAATACCTATATTTCTATACATTACAGGTATGGAGAGAGTAACCATGTTGTTTATTAATACCTATATTTCTATACATTACAGGTATGGAGAGAGTAACCATGTTGTTTATTAATACCTATATTTCTATACATTACAGGTATGGAGAGAGTAACCATGTTGTTTATTAATACCTATATTTCTATACATTTCAGGTATGGAGAGAGTAACCATGTTGTTTATTAATACCTATATTTCTATACATTTCAGGTATGGAGAGAGTAACCATGTTGTTTATTAATATCTATATTTCTATACATTACAGGTATGGAGAGAGTAACCATGTTGTTTATTAATACCTATATTTCTATACATTACAGGTATGGAGAGAGTAACCATGTTGTTTATTAATACCTATATTTCTATACATTACAGGTATGGAGAGAGTAACCATGTTGTTTATTAATATCTATATTTCTATACATTTCAGGTATGGAGAGAGTAACCATGTTGTTTATTAATACCTATATTTCTATACATTACAGGTATGGAGAGAGTAACCATGTTGTTTATTAATACCTATATTTCTATACATTTCAGGTATGGAGAGAGTAACCATGTTGTTTATTAATACCTATATTTCTATACATTTCAGGTATGGAGAGAGTAACCATGTTGTTTATTAATACCTATATTTCTATACATTACAGGTATGGAGAGAGTAACCATGTTGTTTATTAATACCTATATTTCTATACATTACAGGTATGGAGAGAGTAACCATGTTGTTTATTAATATCTATATTTCTATACATTTCAGGTATGGAGAGAGTAACCATGTTGTTTATTAATACCTATATTTCTATACATTACAGGTATGGAGAGAGTAACCATGTTGTTTATTAATATCTATATTTCTATACATTTCAGGTATGGAGAGAGTAACCATGTTGTTTATTAATACCTATATTTCTATACATTACAGGTATGGAGAGAGTAACCATGTTGTTTCTTAATATCTATATTTCTATACATTTTAGGTATGGAGAGAGTAACCATGTTGTTTCTTAATATCTATATTTCTATACATTTCAGGTATGGAGAGAGTAACCATGTTGTTTATTAATACCTATATTTCTATACATTACAGGTATGGAGAGAGTAACCATGTTGTTTCTTAATATCTATATTTCTATACATTTTAGGTATGGAGAGAGTAACCATGTTGTTTCTTAATATCTATATTTCTATACATTTTAGGTATGGAGAGAGTAACCATGTTGTTTCTTAATATCTATATTTCTATACATTACAGGTATGGAGAGAGTAACCATGTTGTTTCTATACATTTCAGGTATGGAGAGAGTAACCATGTTGTTTCTATACATTTCAGGTATGGAGAGAGTAACCATGTTGTTTCTAGGACTTGACAACATTAGGAAAACATCAATGTTCCCTAGAGATCCTAAACGTCTTACACCATAAATCAATGATTAGCAAATATAAAACTTTTATCTATTAAATAAACTTAGATATGGAAAAGTACTGGTCAAATGCTGCAATAGATCATCTTTATTTATAATATATTTTAAAGTGCTAGTTCCAGTAGTTTGTTTTTTTTATGCCCCTGCCGTCATCAGAGGGGTCATTAAGTGTTGCCCTTGTCCATCAGTTCAATCACAAAAATACTGAACTCCGGATGAAAATACATAATCGTGTGGGAAAATCAAATGCTCAATCACATCAAAGGAATGGATAACAACTGTAACTTTCCTGACGTGTTTACACACATTTTCTTATGCAGAAAATGGTGGACTGAACCTGGTTTTATAGTTAGCAAAATCTGTTTTTCCTAAAATTGGTTTCAGTTCTCACTTTGGTTTGTCTCAACCAAATGGAATGAAACCTATACACAATGCTTCTTACCACAAAACTCAGATCAAGTTCAAATTTGCAGGGGCATCATCTGTGTTGCATGGACACTTTCCCCCATTTATTTCTTATGTTATCATCTCTTGCTCGTTTTTGTCGAGCCTGCAACTTTTGTTGCAGAAAGCTCGACATAGGGATAGTGATCCGGAGGCGGCGGCTACGGCGGTGGCGTTAGCTAACTTCTTAAAAGCTTTATATTTTAGAAGGTGGAAGACCTGGATGCTTCATACTTTGTATATAGATGCCTCATGTTACGAAGTTTCCGTCAGTCACATGTCCAATGTCCTTGACCTCATTTTCATGGTTCAGTGACCACTTGAAAAAAAAGTTCAAATTTTTTGTAATGTTGAATTCTCTCTTATTATAAGTAATAGGATAACTATATTTGATATGTGCGTACCTTGCAAGGTTCTTATGTCTGTCAGACAGTTTTCACTTGACCTCGACCTCATTTCATGGATCAGTGAACAAGGTTAAGTTTTGGTGGTCAAGTCCATATCTCAGATACTATAAGCAATAGGGCTAGTATATTCAGTGTATGGAAGGACTGTAAGGTGTACATGTCCAACTGGCAGGTGTCATCTGACCTTGACCTCATTTTCATGGTTCAGTGGTTATAGTTAAGTTTTTGTGTTTTGGTCTGTTGTTCTCATACTATATGCAATAGGTCTACTATATTTGTTGTATGGAATGATTGCAAGGTGTACATGTCTAGCGGGCAGATGTCATGTGACCTTGACATCATTTTCATGGTTCAGTGGTCAAAGTTAAGTTTTTGAGTTTTGGTCTTTTTATCTAATACTATATGCCATAGGTCAACTATATTTGGTGTATGGAAATATTTAATGATCTTTATGTCAGTCGCGCAGGTTTTATTTGACCGTGACCTCATTTTCACGGTTCATTGCACAGTGTTAAGTTTTTGTGTTTTGGTCTATTTTTCTTAAACTATAAGTAATAGGTCAACTATATATGTTGTATAGAAGCATTGTTAGCTGTACATGTCTGCCTGGCATGGTTCATCTGACCTTGACCTCATTTTCAAGGTTCATTGGTCTTTGTTTAGTTATCTTGGTTAATGTTAAGTTTATGGTACAGTTGTTATAAAGCTTAGCTTTTTACTTAGGACTATCAACATAATATCAATGATTAGTATAGAAGGCGAGACATTTCAGCGTGTGCACTCTTGTCTTCACTATGACATATGTCACATAAGGTAAGGTATAGGTATCTTTTAGTAGCTGAGTAGACTACCTTAACTTTTTATCTAGCCTGCCACCTAATTTGCAGAACAAGGTTACGTTTTCATGTTAATTCCATATCTCAATAACTATAACAATTGGCCTACTATATTAGGTGTATGGAATGATTTTGACATGCACATGTCAAACTAGCAGGTGTGATCTGATCTCGACCTTATTTTCATGGTTTAGTGGCTGAAGTTAAGTTTTTGTGCTTTGGTCTGTTTTTCTAAAACTATGAAACAGGTCCAATATATTTAGTGAATAAATGTAATTTAAGATGTACATGTCAGTCTGGCATGTTTTGTTTGACCTTGACCTCATTTAAAAAAGTAATTGCTCAATGTTATTTTTTTGTTTTTTTTTGGTCATTTTTCTTATACTGTAAAACAATAGGTCAACTATATTTGGTGAATGGAATGATTGTATGCAATTATGTCTGTATGGTAATTATCATCTGACCATGACATCATGTTTATGGTTCATTAATCAATGTTAAGTTTTCCTGGTTAAGTTTATTTCTTGAATACTATATGTCATAGTTCAACTAAATCATAAGCATATTTGGTGTATGGGATGATTGTAAGGTGTGCATGTATTTCCAGTTTGGTTCATCTGATATTGAACTCATATTCTTGGATCATGTTAAGTTTATGTGATAGTTGTAGTAAAGCTTACAATTAGGACAATCAACATAAAAGCAATGGTTAGTAAAGAAGGCAAGACATTTCAGCTTGCACAGTCTTGCTGCTTAATGCTTTATACTTCACGAGATGAAATAGACATCCCTTGACACCATTTGCGAGTATGGTCTTAAGGAAACGATGATAGTCCGTTGGAAGGGTAGGATAAATGGCTGACCCATATTAAGAGAGAGCCATATCTCTTGCACATAAAAGACACCCTTGTAGATTTCGAAAAAGAGCAGGCTAATGCCGCTACAAGGCAGAACTCCCACCTGCAAAGTGGAAAGGGATTAATATAAGTTACAATAACTTGTTTCCCAATCCACTATAAATAAATATGTTTAAATTAAATAGACAGCCCAAAAGTCCAAACAGGGCAGGAAATAACATGTGAAGGCAGCTGCCTCCTCTTGTCAGCCAGTAACCAATATGAAATCTAAAATCATGACCAATTTGTGGTTGAGTTTAATTTGATCAAAGATCAAGAAGTACCAATATAAGCAGGAAGTTACAATTCCTACCAACAGTTTGAGTCGCATGATATTTTTTTTTTTGCATTACATGAGATGTGCATGAAAAAGAAAAATATCACAAGGTGATGTCTTCTAAACCTTTCTTCAATGGTGTCACCATCTAAAAATATATAGGAACTATAGGAAATGAAAAATCATCTCTTTTATCATAAATTTTGGTATTAATCTTCTGTTAAAGATAAAGATATCAAGATCCAGGAAAGTGAGGTGTTCATTGTTAGTATTAGCTTTATTTAAAGTCAGTTTGGGAGGATAATCTTTTTAGTCTACATACTGATATTGTCATTATTGAGAGCCAATATTTCATCCAAATATCTAAAAGTGTTATAAAATTTTTGAATCAGATGTTGTTTCGATGGGTCTTTACTGATTTTAGTCATAAATCGTAACTCATAACAATACAGAAACAGGTCTGCAATAAGTGGTGCAGAGTTAGTCTTCATGGGAATTCTGATAACTACTTTATATTCTTAAATTCACTTATGAAATAAAATCAAAAAAATGAGATGAAATCAAAGCTCAAAACAATACTAGTGTTGCACATTCATTAAAATTTGATGCAGTCAAGGACAAAAAAAACCCAACACATTTATAGAATCAATAAAGTTTATTGTAAAATATATCATTGTTATAAAATGGAATGGCAAAAATCATCCAAATAGATTCTCCACATAATGAATTCCTTAAAATGATATGTACAAAGTAAAATATATGATATGTGTAACTAATGTATACAATTTATCTATAAGTAAAACCATGAGTTTTCCTGTACACTATTAATGGAAATAGTGGTACCCAAAGGAATATTCACTTAAACCCTTTTAAAGGAAGCCACTTTGCTGTCCCATTAATAGCTGTGATGTAGTGTAAAATGCTAATGGATTCCCCCTCCCATTTCATTTTTTTAGCGCATGATCTTTAGTGTGTCAGTAAGCAGGAACAAAAACATTTTGCTTAAGTCACTTTGTCTAGCCAAAACCAAAGCTAACAAGTGAAACTTTCAAGATTCAATATATCCTTGGAGTACAACTTATTTAGTGTGAATAACCAACATCATTATCTGAATAATTACAATATTTGCAAACATAGTTTTAAGACAACCAATATTTTGTTATTTCCATGTATGTTGTGTGAAATGTCAATGTTTTTAGGGGTAATGAAACTTGTTCTCCCTATTTTAAATGATATGCTTTATTAATAAGTAGACTGTGTCACTAGCACCCACTTAACACATCAAATGGCACACCCCTTGCATTTATTCATTTGAAATCTTCAAAGTTTTAAAAATAAACAATCAAAATATTCAATTATCAAAAACTGCTTGACGTCAGTTATAATTATAAACATTTTGAGGTATATAATTTTTTAGGTATCAAATTATAGAAACTTGGCATTCCTTCGATTAGTTAAAAAAGAACTAATCTGACCTATGATACATACAACCTTTGTTATAAAAATAATATCTACATATTTTATACATTAATATAAACAATTTCTGGAATGTATTATAAATAAAACTGAAACTTGTGCTTTTTGAAATGCAGAAAAGTTCACTTTATCCAAATAAAAATATGTAAAATTTTGTAAAAATTCAATGTCACTGATTTTGCTTTCATTTATACTTTCTTCTGATAAAAAAAACTAAACATATAGGATAAAACAAAATGATTGATATATGTATCAGTTTCGGAAATCAAATATTATTTTTTCCATATCTTGTTCATGAGTAATAAAATTCAAGCTCTACAAAAAAAACATCTAAAATTTACAATATCAGATCTGAAATGGATCAAAATGAAACGTGCTTTTAAAAGATGAAGAATTCATTTTTGATTTAATTTACAATATATATAGTATACACAATTATTTACATCAGCATGATAATGATATTTACAAAGCACTTTTGATATATATGTAATTAAATGAAAAATAATTAAAAATAATTAAAAAAACAAAATTCTAGGTATCTTTCTTCATTTGTATCAACTTAATTTTTTAGAATAACACTATCACTAGTTCAGAAAAAAAATCACTTTAGATAACATGTTTTACAACTTAATAACATAAAAACTATTTATATAGCAAATGAATTTAAATTATAAGAACCTTAAATGCTAGTATCAAAATATATTGCTAACCAAATAAAAAAAAATTAGGAAAAAAATGATTTTCTATCACATTTTTACAAAATGGAAGTTGTACTACATGAACCATTCTTGTCTTTTACCAATGTCTGGTACCCCAGTGGAGTTAATGACGAGAGCTGCGTCAGGATTATCCACAAAATCTTGACCTGTGGCTTCTTTGGTTGAATAGTCTCCCTTTTCACGGAAATACATTACAGCTATTATAATGCACACTATGATGATTAAAAATACAACTGCTAATACACCTAAAAATAAAAATAAGATATGTTTGAATTTAAGATTATAAATGGAACATTTTAGTAAACTTAAGATTCAGGGTTATATTTCATATTTCATATAAATAAATCCTATGATACTAACTTGAAGTTTGAATCTTCCAAGGTTGATCACTACTTTAGAGATATACACAAAATATAGTGCATTGATTGTACCATTCTATACATCCTATTCAATAAAATTTCCAACAATCTATCAATGTTACATATGCTCAGATATTCAAGTTACAAATGATATTACACTTTGTCAAGAATATTACATAACTTGTGCAAGGTACAGGAATATAATATCTTCTAAAAATATCAATGAAATCTTTAAAATTGGAGTTATCTTCCTTTGTCCATAATTGTAGTTGAATCAACTACAACCAATGCAATGTTTAATTTTACTTCCCAATCATAAATTAAAGCAATCTTTTCCTCTAAGTACTTATGTTTTGATATATATTGTTATTTTTATTGATATTTACTTTTTTTAATATACAGACTAGTATAATTTCGATGTACTTTTATCAGGATTTAAAGATGATTTTTGAGCTTGGTCATGAATGGTTTTTATTTTCATTTTGTTTATTCTGAGAGCATTAAAGAAGCCCTTTTCCTCTCTTGTTTATACCATCCCATAATTGTCCTTTAGATTACCTTTCAAGCTGGTTTCTGTGTGATTTTTGCATGATTAAGGTTGTACAAGCAATATCACCGTGTATCATCGTACAGCGGATATAGGTACTAACCAAGCGGACGTGAGCGATTTTGATCTTACACGGTAACGAAAAATCTTTGTTTTGTTCACATAATATCAATTTGTACTTCAATCTAAACATAATTGCTGTTTTAAGAAATGATTTGGTCGTAGGTTGATGATTAGAGATGTCTCATTATTTTCCCAAAACAAGAGGGATTACTAAAAGCATGTGCAAATACTTGTAAAAGAAGTTGGCGCTCGTCTCATCCGATATAATTCTATATTCATTGCAACTCTTTTTCTGATAGGTCAATCTGTGTGTGTAATAAGTATAGCTGTTTCAATAATTGGCATTGAAATCTTTCATACATTTGTTATTATTCGATATTTTATCCCTAAAGAAGCGTTGTGTACGGTGTTTAGCTGACCACATAAATTCTTATGTACGGTGCATAGTTAAGTTGTTGTACACCGTACACAAAAACTTTATTTATATACTCGTTTATAACCTAAACAGTTTCAAGGAATGAGTAATCACAGGTAGGTTTATGATTGGTAACTTTTACTTTTGCCCTGTATTAGGTTTCTTTCAGATAAAACATGTAAATGACTCAACAACTGTATCGAAATTGAAAGTGTGTGTTGACTTTCACATTTATTTGTGCATGAACAAGTTAATTGTTCTTATTTGAATATCAAAGTTGTTTTATGAATAGGAAAAAATCGATGCAAAAATGATTTGGGAGCAGGAATTTCAAATGTTAAGAAATGTACATTGAATTTTGATAAAGCAAAACAAAGATCTTCGTTAGCTTGTAAGGTCAAAATCGATCATGACCGCTTGGTTAGTACCTATATCCGGTGTACTGATGATACATGGTGAATATTGTAAATAAATAACAAATGAATAAATTTTAGTTTATGGACGTGCTTTGTGACAATCTAAAAACCAGCAAAAAATCTTACAATAAAAAATACTTGTAAGTCATGAACATTTCAGTATAGATTACGATCATTTTTAGATTGTAATATTTTTTGTGCCCCCGCAATAGCGGAGGGGGCACTAAGTTTTAGGTCCCAAAGTTGGCTTCTGTTCTCTAACTTGAGTTTGCTTCAACCAAATGTTATGAAACTTATACACAATGCTTATAACCACTAAGTACAGATCAGGTATGAATTTTTGTGGAGTCATTTGTACCGTTCTAGAGTTATGCCCTTTACAAATGAAAAAATTGCTGACAAATTTCAATCTAGTAAAAAAAAATCAAATTGGAGTTATCTTCCTTTGTCAATAATTGTAGTTGAATCAACTACAATCAATGCAATGTTTAATTTAACTTCCCACTCATAAAAATTAAAGCAATCTTTTCCTCTTAGTACTTATGTTTTGATATATATTGCAGGGTTGGATCCAGCCATTTTAAACAGGGGGGGGGGGGTTCCTAACCCAGGACAAAGGGGGGGTTCCAATTACATGTCCGCATTCAAATGCATTGGTCATCCAAACAAAAGGGGGGGTTCCAACCCCCGGAACCCCCCCTCTGGATCCGTGCCTGTATTGTTATTTTTATTGATATTTACTTTTACAAGTAAATGAAATTTTAATATACAGACTAGTATAATTTCGATGTACTTTTATCAGGATTTAAAGATGATTTTTGTAAATGTTATAAAGCTTCACAAGGTGAGAACAACATGTTAAAGCTAACAAACCTCCAGTAATGGCTTTATCCCTAGCTGAGGTATCTTCTACGTATGGGTATGTGATATTGACTAACGTTCCACCACTTCCTGGACGAATCTCAATAGGATCAGGTATTACTGTCACTTCCTCAAAACCACACATATCTTCTCGTATTGTATCTGAATAGAGCAACAGGAATATATCTTTATTGTGTTGAACATATAACTTTTGGAGAATATGAAACATTTCCCCAAATCAATGAGCAAAATGTTTACACAACTGTGCAAAATTTTCTTTGGCCTCCTACTTAGTGTTTACAAAAATTATTAATGGCTAGACAAAGCTAAAACTATCCTAAATGCCTGCCCTAATAAGCAGAGTATCTTGGATGAGTTCTCATTACAATTCCTATAATTAAACTAGCCTTAGCTGAAACAAATAACTCAATACTTTAAAGAAGCAATACAATTTGTTTCCTCTACTGACATATTGAAATGCAATATATAAGTTGTGTTTTGTGTACTATTGTTTGTCTGTTGGTCTTTTTCTTAATTAGACATGGGCATTGTCAGTTTGTTTTCGACTTATTATTTTAAATATCCCTCTGGTATCGTTTGCCTCTATATAATATCTGAGAACTTACTGTTAGGATACAACCACATATAGGAAGGTCTGGGGTCCTGGAATGCTCTCTTCAAAGGGAAAATATTATCTATTGACATCCTGTAAATACAACCTTCAAATCCTCTCTCTGCATTTGATGTATCTGTAATAAACAACAATATTTCAATTTCAGAAAACAAGAATGTCAATTAAAAATATATATAGATTCAATCACTGCAACAAGTGTATTACAATATTTCTCCCCTTGAGACAGTTAAATTTTACCATTTAAAGCGCTAGGCTTGCCTAGCTTTTTATAGTAGTGGAATCTGTTTCTCTCACGATTACTAATGTTTTTTTATCTTTTCTTTTTAAAGATTTGCAGAAAGTTTGTTCTTTATATGCAATGTCATCAGGCATGGACACCTTCTTTCATGACGTCACAATAGGAAAATTTAGAAGAAAGCAAGAAAATTTAATGTCACTATTAAATTTGACCAATCATTTCCCGAGAACAGATTTTTTACTAGTGAGGAGAACTATTTTGCTCAAGAATCAAGAAATGTGAAAATAGTGCAAAAATTAGAGAAAAGGTCATTAGCACACTATATATATGTAACTAATAATCTATTACATCATAACAACTTACCATTATTGCCAATGAATAAATATTTAGGATCATCCAGAATCTGATCTCCAATATCTCCAAGCTTGTCAAAGGCAATTTGATAATCATCAACCTGCAATCAAAACAATTATTTATAAATCTATTTCATTCTGGTAGACTTAAATTTGGTTAACATTTGAGATAATGTTCAGTGTTTTTATTTACATACCAATATTTGGCAGTCCATCATGTCTATATTATCATATTCGAACTTTTTTTTTTATTGATTAGATTGAATGATCTATCTGATACAGGTCTTAAATTGACATTTGAATTTAATAATACAACTAATAAAATTTCATGAACATTTAAAATTGCTTAATTTTAACTTTCAATGGATTTTAAAACATTCAAATAATTCAAGACTAGATAATGATAATGTCACTCCTACACGAATGAATATTGTGCCACAAAATTTGAATTTAATTGAATTTAATTAAATTTAATTTAATTTAATTAAAGAGGACATCACAGTTCAGGTTCTGCAACAGATTTACGATAAATCCGCAAATTACAGGAGATATATTGAGGCACAATGGATGCAAAAATTAAATACAATTAGACCATTTGGAATTAACGTTAAAAAGGAATGACTTCAATTGATCAAAACTTATATAATTTAACTTTCATTCATACAAAAGTATTGTGACGTCATGTTATTATGACGTTAGAGTATTATGACGTCATGATGTTTCCAAGGACATTTATCTATAACATCTTTTCAATGATTGAAAAAAGAAATGTCAGCCATGTAGTTTAGAGGAATAATAAATAACTGAAGAAGGCCAATGGCGGAAACGTCTGAACAATTGGTTTATTTATACAATTATAAAAGGTATGTTCCCTATTGGAATTTTGAAAACAAGGATTTAATTAAATTGTTAAAATGTACTGACCTGTAAGTTGAGGAATTCACTGTTTTCACCTGTTCTCCATAAATGAGCTACATGCTGTTGGTTATTGGTATAGTCTATACCATCATTCTTTGTGTTCATTTCAAATCTTTGAGCTTCACCAACATTCACCACAAATTTTACACCACCTTAGATAGAATGAAACATTCCATTAATTTTAAGTTTCTTAAATACTTTATTCTTTTATGTTCACGGGATGAGGAAAAATTGTTTTTTTGTGAATATACGACACTGTATGATTAATATGGTTTTGGCAAAAACTAGTAGACAGAAAATTTTGAACTTTATCCCACGAATAATAATTGATCCACAGTATTCTATGCTCTCCATCCCAATTTTTTTTTTAAATGTACATTAGTTTTTTGTCAAAATGTCTTCAATCTAATTTTTAACAACCACAAGAACAACATCTATTCGATAACAAAACCACACATTTCAAAAAATTCATATATAAGAGCAAAAAATATATACATCTTGCATAGCTTCCTTGGCTTTCTCTGTAAATGAGACTAAAATAAAATCCACATTGAAATTTTGTAATGATATATAATTCATTATAATAACATTAGATTTATGTTTCATTATATTACCTTATTCTGATTGGGAATCTTGCTTTATTCCTTAATCAACTTCATTACACAATAAAATTTATCCTGCATGATGACACAAGGTCCCGCAATAAAGTGCACAGGTAAATTAAATAAAAACTTGATTAAAATCGTGTTTTCATGATCCTAACTAGAAAATGTAATTACAGTTTAAGTATTGAATGCTTCAATTTGTAACTTCATAGGGTTGTAAAAGTGTTGATCCGTGAACAAATTTTTAGAATGAAGCACTTCCGCACTTCATACAAATGTACTTCAGTTAATGCTTTTACAACCCTATGAAGTTATAAAATGAAGCATTCAATTCTTAAATAAGTAATTCTATAAATAAAGTTTATCAGCATTGTTCAGTTCTAAGGATATGTATATAAACAATATATATAAAGCTTACCAGCATTGTTCAGCTCTAGGGATATGTATTCTCCATTGGGTGACTGGATCTGCATCAGAATTCCCTGTTTTGTCTTAGTAGTGAAGCCCACTTTCACATCTTTGAAGTCAGTTGTTGAAAGACCTTGACTTTTATCAAACTCATATCTAATCATAAAATGTTTCTGTAAATTCACACCAACCTCTGTAAAATGATAAGTTACAGAATTTTATGATCTATAGTTCTAAGATATATGAAACACAAAATGCATTCTACAATGCTGCAAAAAGAAGTGTTATAGAAAAAGTTTTGTGATCTCTTGGATTTTTTTTTTAACAACATTATAATTTTATTCATCAAATATTGCTTGTTACAAAAACTATCAAGATTCCAAGCTTCTCTTGACATACCCTGTTACACTCCACTGACTACCCAGGGAATAATCAGCTGATTAGATTCATTGACCTATTATACATTTTGTTCACAAGTTTCCTGGAAGTAGATGTTTCTGACACCAACGTGAATTAACAATAAGTCAAGTTTGTGATTAGGTCATACAGGTAAGACATATATCTGTGTCATTTGGTCTCTTGTGGAGAGTTGTCTCATTGGCAATCATACTATGTATTCTTTTTTATAAGATTTATATCTGTGTCTTATAAATGATACATTCAGTTCAACATCAGGTCTTTTAATACAACATCTGTTTCTCAAATTGAAGTCTGATCAGACATAAGTTTTGAGGTGCAAAATAGACATCTAAATTCAAGGTCATTTATAACTAGAACGATGTGCACACATCCATCTTCTTCATTGAGTGTCCCTATACAATAAACACCATTTAATCTGACCAAAAATTAATGTGAAACCTGTTTTAACTGAACCTCTTTGGTACTAAAAGATTTTGTTCAGTTTTGGCAGACCATAGGTTTAATCAGCTGGTTCACAACACATTTAATTTGTTATGAATGGACTTAGGAAATAAGTTTGGTTTAGTCAAGTTAATTGTTTATACAGGATTCATTTTAAACAGGTTTCACTGTATAATACACATACCTCTACCACACATCCATCCTCTCCATGGTGTGTAGGAACAGTCACACGTGTAGCCAGAGTATCCTTCTATACAGGTACCACCATTAAAGCAAGGATTACTGCTACATTTACCAATACATCCCTCAGTAACACCATAAGATACCTGTCCACGGGAGATCAGGCCCCTTAGGTCCACTAAAACACCATTTACTCTCAAGCCTCTTAAGCATCCAACATATCCTGCTTTGAATTCAACAGTGGCACCTGAAATAAAATATTAATAAGCATTATTCAACATGAAAGCAAAGGTTATCACAAGAGGTTAACTCCAATGTCTTATAATTTCTTAAAACAATATTAAATGAAATCACCAATATCTTGAATATATTCTTAATGCTCAGCATTTCAGTAAGTTTTATTATTAAACAAAATACAAGCATTTGAAAGCTATCAACAATAACTTATCAATTTTAAAAATTGTATTATTTAATCAAATTATTTGGACATACAGCTTTGAAGACTAAATATGTGATCTAAAATTAACTTTTATAAATTTAAATAAAGAGCTGCTGAACCAACGCCTCTTATGTTTTGTGCTGGTAGAGTTCCCTTAAGTGGATACCAGATGGTATGCAGGGTTGTCAGATAAAAAAATCAAATACCGCTACATTGACAACAACACTTAAGTAAACTGCATCTTTTATTGTCGACATGTTTCGCCAATTAGATCGGCTTCATCAGGAATGTATACAAAATTAAAACCCCTGAAGTACAAAAAAATGGTATCATGTATGTGACAATTATGACGTCACATACATGATACCATTTTTTTGTACTTCAGGGGTTCCAATTTTGTATACTTTGTCCTGATGAAGCCGATCTAATCGGCGAAACATGTCTACAATAAAAGATGCAGTTTACTTAAGTGTTGTTGTCAATGTAGCGGTATTTTATAAATATAATAATAAAATAAATTTACGTTGCTGTACTTCAAACACTTTTAGCCCTGCTATTATATACATACTTTAACTATTTACTTTTAACAATGCCTGGATGAAAAAATAAAGCCGTTTTATTTAAGGATCTACAAAATTGAGAAAAGTCATGGATTTTATTTGAAATAATTTCATTAATGAACATGATGAAAGAATTGGTGAAAAAGAAAATTAACCGAGGGAAAACCCTGTTAACTTTTACCTATGACAAGTCCTTCCTTTAGATCAAGAGTTCTAGACATTTCGTCAGATGATTCTGTTATGTATTTTTCTGGGAAATTGTCAACACGTAACCATGCCTGTTTCCTGTTCTTTTCCACGTGTACTGTATGCCACTGGTCATCGTTGAGGGCATTTGTTGTCTTGAAATCAACAACCTTTGCACCATTTCCTGTGTCATAACTGAACTGTATTGTGTCACCATCTGAAATTATAAAGAATTTATGCTCATCCAGCATATTTTCATCTTTTACTTTCTATTTCAAATTATACAATAAAGTTAATGTCTTGTAAGTAAGACTGTCCTTCCATAACAAAATGAGTCAATAGTCTGACTTTTGAATTAACTGCATTAAGTAGAAAGAAACACTTACAATTTATAAAAAAAAGTCACAGTAAAATTAATGTGAATAAGGCAATAGAAATACATTGTATGGGAAAGCAAAATATGTCAAAAACAATCAAACCTAATAGATAATTTAGATTTATCATATGGACCCTCCCACGTTTGCCAGAATTAGAACACGGTACCCATTTTTATTCTAATGAGTCCAAAAAATATTTTTTAACTGCATTCGAATACTTAAAACCATATGAATCATCGCATTAAACTAAAACAAATTTTTAGTAGCCTAATTATCATGTAAAGGAGCTTAGCATTTTTTTTTATCTAAAAATCTGAAAAAAAATCCCAGCAAAAAACAATGTAATCTGTAAGATATTAATCAACATATGCATGTAGTGCATGCAGATATTTTGTGTGACTCTATATCCTTTTATTCCATCAATAAAATACTATTTTATACTTCCTTATAATGATTGAATATGCACTTACTGAACAGGGCAACCTTGATGTAATCTGGATCCCCAATATTATGTAAGATAGTTCCATCAGTGGCTGTAGTCTTAAACTGGAACCAGATATCCCCTGCAGGATCGGCTTCCCATGTGTCGATCTTAATGGTGGCATCAGCCTTACGGAATGTTACAATACTGTCCAAAACAGCTGCAAATATACAAATATATATGTTTTATATATAAATGATTTAATCTAACTTCAAAAGTTATTACATGTGTTTGACATTGTCTGTTGATCAACAAATGGAGATTAAGAAATGTGAATTTGATGAACTGAAACAAAATGTACTTGTTTTCACATATTGTAAATTCGAAAATTATTGTGAGCTTTTTATCAATGCAAATAATGCGACTTGGTTTGAATTGTGCAATAATAAGAACTTGCATTCTGATATATGATACATTTTGTATATCTGTTTGCATTTTTTCACAAAATCACAAATATAAATCTTGCAATTTTGTCCATTTTTCAAAAATTCGCAAAAATAAATGCACACAATTATTTCTGAAATTACAGTGTATATTGATACAAGAAAAAAAGTATCTTTTTTCTTATTTTTTATCAAATGCATATTTTTCTGCCTTGCACTACCATAGGCAGATCCCAGGGCCCCGAGGGGATGCCCTCCGCCTTGTGTGGGAAAATGTTGATTGATTATAAAGGGAATCACTAAAGCATGACTGGAGCAGGCCACCTTATGAAAATTTCAGGATCTGCCACTGACATCATTTTTTGTCATTTCAGTCCCATATATACATCAATATCCCTTGTTATCAATATTCAAATATGTACTCTGGTCATCAGAAATCTATGTGTGCTTCTTGGTTAGTTTTGGTGAATGGCGGAGAATAAAATATGGTTTATGTATTCCATTAGAAAACTTTACATAACATGGTATTCCTATTTCTTATTATTCGTTTATAGCAATTCAATTGTATTTTTTGTAATAAAATTTTGATAAACACAAAGTTTATTGATATCCATGAAAGGCAAGAAAATAAGTCACCTCATCAAAATTATCAAATTGAAACATAAATGTACTTACAATCTCCCTCACAAACTAATTCTCCGACTTTATATTTCCCGATCTTATCATCGCCAATCGTACCAGTATCACCAAAATATAACTCCATTATGGGGAGATAATCCTTGTGTACAATATTTCCCCCATCAAACTCATTCATTGTCCCAGCATCACAGTTGCAGGTTGTTTTTCCAGCAGTGCAGCCTTTCTCCTGCAGACCACAGAAACATTTGTTTGACCCTGGGGCAGCACCTCCCCAATAATACATGGGCTGGTTGGTCCTTCCTACCCACCATGCAAAATAATCAGCATTTGTTGCTGAAAATAAAATATAAATCAATTAATATTCAGAGTAATATATAATATATGTATTTACCAGAAAATTTGTATAACCAGTGAAAGGGCTAGTGAATTTGATGAATAGCTAATTTTTGTTCTTTCCTCAGCTGGATTTGAACCCTTCTCCTTATGGAGCTACATATATGATAAATGCATGTACTTTTTACAAGAGTCAGTCAAAACATCAGCTAACTAGTAAAGATCAATGAAATAACCCATGGTCCATTAGGTTCTGAAATGGCCAATTATTCAACTTTTCTAGACTCAGGTCCTTTAAGAGCTGGACATAATGTTGTTGATAACTTGACCTTGAACTCTAGATCTGTATTATTCCAATGTGTCATTCAGTTGCTTCAAGACCTGCCAACCAAGCCCAACTATCTCGATTTATGGGGATATCCCCAATGGGAGGAGATGGCCTAACTATTTACATCCTCTATTATATGAACTTAATAATCTTAAAAATCTTGGTCAGATTGTTTGTTGTCATTTTGACACATTCCTCATTTTCATTTTATTTTCCAAGCTCCTCTTGTGCATAAAATTCCCCATGAAGGGATTGAAAAGTTGGCAGGTATGAAGTTGTTCTTGCATTAACATATATCGCATAGACCTGAAATTTAATTAAACTGAATAATAGTTTCTCACCTGCTTCACCAAGAAGTCTAGAATTGTTACATCTATATTCTAAATTCTGGTAACATGAAGCTGATCGTTCAATAATATTTGTCAGAGATTCAATATCACCAGAATACTGTATGACTTTCTTGTAAAAGTTTGGCGATTGGAAGCCATCCACTGTAATTTGCTCCATGGCATCATGGTAGACCACTGTCTTTACTATTTTTCCTCTTTCCTCTGTGAAAGATCATAAATATTCATTTCATTTCAATGTTTCTGATTACAATATATGTAACCTCACTTAACTTATAAATACAGTAATTTCTATTGCAATAAACATTTGTCCAGTAAAATAAGAAGATCCTGCACAGTTGTACGAACACATGTTTTTTTTTATCAATTGTATTTCTTTAAAATAACATGTCTGCTATCCATTCACTGTACTTAAGGGGGTACCACAACACTTTGACTAAAATCATTTGGAAAAAAAATGGCTCGTTTGATTTTAATAAAATTTTGAGGAAATAATTAACTATGACCTGTTGATAAATAAATAAACATTTCAACATGTTCAAGAAATTTGAACCACACAATTTGCAGGAATAATTTCATTGGATACATAGAAGTTTGACAAACATGAATTCTTATCATCGAGAAGCTTGATTTCTCCAAAGGAAATAATTAACTATGACCTGTTGATAAATAAATAAACATTTCAACATGTTCAAGAAATTTGAACCACACAATTTGCAGGAATAATTTCATTGGATACATAGAAGTTTGACAAACATGAATTCTTATCATCGAGAAGCTTGATTTCTCCAAACTTTAGTATGTACCCGGTAATTAAAGCATTCAGCTGATTTTAGGTGTTATGTATCCCCTTGTACTATATATCTACATTATGCTGAACATAAGTTACAAATATACCTGCAAATAATGTCATATAAAAAAATTAGATAGAAGTTTGCAATATTGATTCCAATCTAAACTGATTATAGATGTAAGAAGCATTTATATTTCATGCTAAATATTACAATACTTATATCACACATGCCAACTTCATTTCAAGTAAACATTCTTCCTCTTAAAATTTAAAGAACCTAATGTATTATATTTTTTTTCACTACTTAAACATCTCGAGGAAAAAGCATCAAATCATTAGCTTAAAATATAATTTATACAAGTCATTAGCCATTCAAAATGCATGGGAGTTGCTTTTGAAAACATTTATACACAATTTTAACACTAGAATTTACACATTTAGAAAACTCCTTCTACACTCCTCTTACTTTTTCCATCACATCCTACTGGGAAAGGAGGCATTGGACCGGAACCATCTGGATCAATCTGTGTATTAACTAATCCTTCGTCATTACTGTACATCTTAAACATTTCACACGATAAATAATATGCAGCTGAAAAGATAAAACAAATATACATGCTATAATTATTTCTATAGACAGGATTTTTATCAAGAAAGCTATTGAAAATCATTGCAGGAAAAAATAAGTGGTTATTGTTCTTTAGAAAACTCATATATGGCAGAAGTTGTGTTAACTACCAGTCTGTCATACAAAACAATTAGAGTTTACAAATTAAATGTGACAGAGTCTTTAAATTTATGGCAAATGGGTTAAAAAAAAGAATTAAACATAAGTTAGTTGATACTTACAAACATGACACACTTCTCCTTTGTATCCCGTATTACTGCAGTCACATACAAAACTATCCCACTTTTGTGTACATACACCATAATGTTCACATGGATTGGGGGTACATCTACAAAATACATTTATACACATACAAAACTATCCCAAGTCTGTGTACATACACCATAATGTTCACATGGATTAGGGGTACATCTACAAAATACATTTATACACATACAAAACTATCCCACTTCTGTGTACATACACCATAATGTTCAAATGGATTAGGGGTACATCTACAAAATACGTTTATACACATACAAAACTATCCCACTTCTGTGTACATACACCATAATGTTCACATGGATTAGGGGTACATCTACAAAATACATTTATACATAAACACCCAAAACCTTTTCCATGATACTGCAAACCAAATTATTTTCACTGATTCTTTATTTCACTTGAAGTCCATGCTAGTCAATTTCACGACAATTTAATGTCGCAATTATAAAATTAGCTTGATGTAGTTCAATAAGGAAATATACAAGTTTTACATGTTTGCAACCTTTTAGTTCATGTTACTTTTTTCTCACAAAAGTCACAAAAAATAAATCGTCCTGATAGGAAAATAATATGGATTAAAGTATGTTATTCATACAGTAAATTTTTACACACATATAAATTGATTTTTTTTTAACCAGTTTGTATATTTACCTGTCAACCAATCCACAACTTCCTGTCAAAACAGATGGCCTGTCAACTTCTGAGATAGCAGCAACATCGACAGGTTGTGATGATATGATTACGCTCCTCATGCATCCTCTGAAGCCATTACCAAAAATGTAACCTCCTACAAAATTACAAAGGTAAATCAAATTAATAACCTCCTTCATAATTACCATGGTAAATCAAATAAGTAACCTCCTACAAAATTACCCAAGTTAATCAAATTAGTTACCTCCTACAAACTTAACAAGGTAAATCAAATTAGTAACCTCCTACAAAATTACCATGGTAAATCAAATTAGTAACCTCCTACAAAATTATGCATGTAAATCAAAAAAGTACCGACCTACAGAATTTCCCAGGTAAATCAAATAAGTAACATCCTACAAAATTACCATGGTCAATCAAATTTATAACCACCTAAAAAATTACCCAGGTAAACTAATTATCAATTCATGGACATGAGATGTTACCGTCTACAAAGTTACCCAGGTAAATCAAATTATCATGGACACAAGATGTAACCTCCTACAAAAATTATTCAGGTAAATCAAATTAGTTACCTCCTACAAAATTACCAATGTAAATCCAATTAGTAACCTCCTACAAAATTACCCAGGTAAAGCAAATGTATAACTGACTACAAAATTAACCAGGTAAATCAAATTATCATGGACATAGGATGTAACCTCCTACAAAATTAATCAGGTAAATCAAATTTGTAACCTCCTACAAAATTACACAGGAAAATCAAACTAGTAACCTCCTACAAAATTTCCAAGGTAAATCAATTTGTCATAGACATTTTAAATGAAACCTCCCACAAAATAACCAAGCTATATCAAATTATCACGGGACATATCATAAGAGCACACAGACTCATAAATAAATGTCAACTTTCAATACACCATATCATTTTCTTACATGATTATATACTTCATTTACATTTATTTTTTTAATAAACCCATCCTTTTTTAAAACATGTTGATGCTCATTTCAATTTGTTTACTTGCTTGTGAATAATTGAATAACTTTGATATTTGTAAAAATATATTTCTCAGATTTAAACCTAATAACAACATGCACGTACAGTTTTATACATAAACATTCAACATACATGTATCAAAAATGCATACAAAATAATTTACAAACAATAATAAATAATATGCACTTTTATTCTTACATACATGCATAAATTATTTTAAAAAAAAATATAATAGACAGTGACGCTTTTCAAAATAAATGGGGAATGTGTCCATAGGGACACAGATGATGCCCCAGCTAGCAAATAACATTATAAAGGGACATAACTCAAGTACTGTAAAATTGAAGCTGCCAAAATTTGAACTTAAACTGAGTTTAGTGGTTATAAGCATTATATATACATTTCCTTAAAATGAGTTGAGACAAACTTAACATGCTTAAGGTAAAGGAACAGAAAGTCAGAAATGAAAAAATTCTGAAGTTTTTCCAATTGTAAAGGGACATAAGCCTTGAATGTTAATCAAAGTGCTTGTAAGCACTGAATGGTAAGAATTGCTTTGATTCAGTTGGTAGTAAAATTGAATATTACATTGTATAAAGCATTGGTTTTAGTCTATTCAACTTCCAATCTGGACAAAGAAAGATAACTCCAATTTTCACAGAAGATTTCAAAAAGCATTGATTGTACATAGTTGATTCAACTATAATCATGGACAAAGGAAGATAAGTCCAATTGAATTTTTTCTTACTTGATCGAAATGTTTGAAATTTGTCAGCAACTTTTCCATTTGTAAAGAACATAACTCTAGAACAGTAAAAATGAAGCCACCAAAACATGAAAATTCAAACCTGATCTGTAGTTAGTGTTAATAAGCATTGTGTATAAGTTTCATAACATTTGGTTGAAGCAAACTAAATTTAGAAAACCGAAACCAACTTTGGGAAGTAAAACAATATTGCTTGTACAATGTACAACCTTAATCATGCAAAAATCACAAAGAAACCAGCCTGAAAGGTAATCTAAAGAACAATTATGGGATGGTATAAACAAGAGAGGAAAAGGGCTTCTTTAATGCTCTCAGAATAAACAAAAACAAAACCCTTTGTGACCAAGCTCATGTCTTCCTCCAAGACTATGAACAGAAATCTTTAGACATAGAATAAGTGGTCCCTCGAGCTAGCTCCTTTCCCATTTTTCTGATGTAACAATTTCTTTAAAATATTCAACCAAAATTATATTGCAACCAAAATTATGTTGAACTGGTGACCCCCAAGAAACCCATCTATTCCCCAGATAATGTTTACCTCTGCATGGGTATAAGAAAAATAAGTATTTACACTAATTTGCAAAATGTTATGTTCTTTCATAGGACAGTTATTTAAATCAGTGGGAAAGAAAAACAGCCATTAATGCATGAAGTGAATGTTTAATATTTTCAAAACAAGGTAAATTATAGTTTATTATCAACAATATTATATCATTGTGAAATTTCACAACAAATAAACATATTTCAAAGGTGAAACAATGAACATGATGCAGAGAACAAAAAGGATTTTAAGAAACCATGTTTTTTTATCCCTCTAAATACTCTACCTTTTATACTAATAGAGCCAACACCACCTAAATGACCAACTTATACATTATACATTACTGTTTATGATATTAACACAAGATACCGTATAGCTGGTTATTTTCGCCGGTGTAAAATTTCGCAATTTTCATTGAAGGGTATACAAAATAGTTTGGCAGGTTAAAAACTGTTATCAATACCTTTGCATGTACACTTAAAATTGGAGGAATTTATTTTGGCGATTTTCTTCTATCAGCGAAAATAAGCAAGAATTTACACCCCGCGAAAATAACTTGCTATACAGTACATATACACAATAATCTGTATATTTTTATGAATTTTAAAAGAATCTTTTCTGTGAATTTTCAAAGGCAATCCCTGTACCATGTATGTAATAGATCATAAATTTTTTTTTCCTCAACCTAATTATGCAATCCTTTAGTGTATGCAGTACAAAGACATAAATAAAAATCTTGATAAATTGATCATAATATGCATATCTTTCATACAACTACAATGGCATAGTATGATAAATAGGTAAATTGAAAATTGTCTGAGAAAGATAATATTTATAGTATAAAGTAATTCCAAGTTGATAGACGAAAACTAAAATACTTTTTGATAATTTTGTATAAGGTTAATACCATCAAAATTATTTAAGAACGAATTAACTGTCTTCTTCAAAATTCTAAACATCATACTATTAACTCATCGGGTATTAAATTTTAATCTACCTTACGCTTTGGTGATACATTCATGTTTACAAATGAATACTTTAATTTATTAACATTAATTTCTGACGAGAACAATGCATCAAGCAGCATAGTTATATCTTGGACAATAACAGTCTTGAAACAAAGTTATTGCTTGTATTGTTTAAATATTCTTTTTCTACTTAAAAAGATGATCCTTGTTTAGTAATACTTACCCAAATAGTATGTAGACCCAGCCTGAATTGCCATAGTTCTAATAGAGACTTTGGAATTTCTATCTATTGTTACATTTAGTTTCTCATTATTAAGTAGAAGTGAGAACTTGTGCCACAATCCATCAGCAAATCCACTGGTTAAATCTCCAGCAGCTGTAATGGAATTATATGCAATGTTACATTTAAAAACGATGTAATTTTTACAGCTTATTTAATTTGATACCAAGCACCTCAACTAAATCTAATTTTGTATGATTTTCATAAAATTTTGACAAATATTTCCTTGACCTTTTGACAAAAAAGTATATATCTCAAAAAACTTGAACCATACACTTTATTGGAAAAATTCAATAGTATAAAGCAATTTGAATGACAAACACTTATTTTGATCATTGAGAAACCAAACATTTTTTAACAATGGATGGTGATTAAAACATTCAGCTGATTTTACGGAGTTATCTACCTGTAGAGTTAATGACCACCTTAATTTCAAACAGTAATGCACATGTTGTCATGCTTGTAGTTCATAGCATTCAAAAACAGGAAGTGGGTAACTAACAATTATGTGCTCACATGTTACACCTCTTCAATCTCAAGACTTAATATTGATTGATTGATTGATCAGTGTTTAACACCAATTTCAACACTAATTTGCTATTTCTTGGCAGTCCATAGGCGGATCCAAGGGGGGGGGGGGGGGGGGGGGGGGGGGTTCCGGGGGTTGGCATACCCCCTTTTTTTGGCCGATCAATGCATTTGAATGGGAGCATATAGCTGGAACCCCCCCTTTACTCTAAGTTGGGACCCCCCCCCCTTTTTAAAATGGCTGGATCCGCCCCTGCAGTCAATTTTTCTAGGTGGAGGAAGCAGCTGACTTTTGGTAGGAATTTGCTTACTAAATATCAAGTAATTCTATTTTGTGACATCTATCAGAGAAAAATGGGACAAGGACATTTGTTGGACAAAGAGACAGATAAATGAATGGACAAACATGTATATGGTGATTGCAATAAAGTCCCACTTTAGAGTTGGATATTTATAATTGATGTTTCATGTACTGCGATCTACGGATTTTATCAAATTAATCTAAATTTAAATTTCAACTTTGTATTTAAATATAAAATGCCCAAGATCATTGACAATTCTAAATAAATAACTGAAAATCTAATAGATTAAAAGAGTTTTAAAACAAGTGAAACTGCGAGCTACTGCTCACGGATGATACCCCCGCCGCAAGTGGATAATATTAATAGTGTAAAAATATGCAAGTGTTCGGTAAACAGGAAGTTGTTGAGTGATGAATCTGAAAACGCATCACACTGTATAGTTGACTTATATAAATCCTGAAACCAAATTTCAGAAATCCTTGTATTGTAGTTCCTGAGAAAAATGTGACGGAAATTTTCAACTTGGCTATCATTTGTAAAATCATACAAGTATTCGGTAAACAGGAAGTTGTCCAGTGATCAATCTGAAAACGCATCACACGGTATAGCTGACTAAGATAAACCCTAAAACCAAATTTCAGAAATCCTTGTATTGTAGTTCCTGAGAAAAATGCGACGAAAAATATTCATGGGACGGACGGACTGACTGACGGACTGACAGACTGACGGAAGGACAGACAGAGGTAAAACAGTATACCCCCCCTTTTTTAAAGCGGGGTATAAATACCTTTGTTTGTATTTAGCCTTTATATATATTCCATCATATAGAAGGTAAAATAAATTCTGTGAGTTGACATTTTTTATTGTTGTGCATACCTGGTTGAAGGCCTGTTAATTAGCCTCCAATAATCATGGTTATATTCATATACAATTTTCATTGTAATTCCTACATGATGTTTATACTACTTAAGGTAGATTCATGGTATACCGCCATCTTGGATTGAACAATCACAGTAAAAAATCGGTCTAGTTATTTGCCTAAATCTGCAAATTTGGACAGATTTGCAATTTGATGGTAAGACTGTTTAATAAATATAAAGAAAACTTGGCAATTTATTGTATAATTCAAAATAATTAACCAAATATCATTTTATTTTGCTTTTTGAATCATTTTTTTCAAATGAGCCATTTCAGGGAAGATAACTCTTTTAGTAAAAAATTTATACTGGACAGATAGGGAATTTTTTTCTTTTAACTTGTAGCAAGAAAACAAGTTCGGTGACACCATTTTTTCTTTTTATTTTCTTAAAACATATGACAAAACCTATCTTTTCACAATTTATTTCAAAATTCTATCTCATAGATTATTTTTTATGCACACAATTGTGTTTTTCCATGAACAATCTAACCAAATTTAGGCAATTTTAAACGACTCATAGCTTGAAAAATAGCACGGTGACTCCTACTTTTTATTATATTTTTGAAAAGAGCATATTAAAATCTTCATTCTGGCTAAGTATAAGAAAATTCTGTCTCAAAAAAGATTTACTTATGATCTACCTTAATTTAGCTCTCCGTCCTTTATCTTTACGTGTAAATGCTGTTTAAACCAACCACCAATCAGTCAGTCTAATGTAGATGTCAGTAATTTGCAAAGACACCCATAACACCCCCAAAGGTTAAAATATAGGTCAATTATTACTTACTGTTTCTTACAACATCTTCTATAGTGTCTGCAGAGGATTCTTGGTCCGAGGTCTGTAACTTGTACTGAACAAAACCAGTTGTTCCTTTCAAGAATTCAACCTAGAAAATATCAATCATTCATTCTTTACCATATTATTGAAATGAACTTCAGTAAAAAAAAAACGTGGAAATATTTTCAGTCTGGGACAGAAAATCCATGGAAATATATATATATAATTTTAAGTTTTCTATTTTCCAAATTTAAAGCTTAAAATTCCAGGAAAAGTCAGTCTATTCAACTGAAATGGAAATTCCACCTGTATATCATCATTTTCAAACAATCTCAAACAATCTAGCAAAGTTCACATATTTGCATATCCACAATATAGTCATAGTACAGGAAGAACATAAAACAAATCTAAAACAGTGCTATAGTTTTACAACAGAGCAACCACAAATTTTTTCAACATTTTTTTTAATAAATGTGAAGCTTTCTTTGCTTTACTTGCATTATATGAATAATTCATAAAATGGAGGAAGAAATCAGAAATTCAATTTTAAATGCACAATGGTGTAGTAGGAAGTCACTTTACTTACATATATATAAAAAAAAAATTGACTGCTTTGAGTAAAAAATACTATTTCACCATTTTAAACATTGATATTACCTGTATAAATCCACCACCCTTGTCCTTTTCTAGCTGATGGAAAAACAGTATTCCATCAGGATCATGGGTACGGAAGTCAAAGTTAATTCTCACAGCCAATCCTATTTCAGTACTTGTGTATTTCACATAGGAACCAATGGAGGGGAATGTAGCTGGTGATGGTGCATCAATCTAAAACAAAATAATTAAAATGTCATTCAGCAATTTTTTAACATCTTGAATAGAATATCTTTAAATTACATAGGCTTCTTGGGGTTTTATAATATTAAAAGCACTTGTAATCATGTTAACTGATAAGAGAATTTCTTTCAATGAATAAATCACCTGTTTTTATAAATCTTAAATAGTGTCAGTTAATTTCACTGAAAATACCAAAGTTTTCCAATTAGAACCTTTAGCTATATTTTTCTTCTCAAAAACAAGCATAAAATCCCTCAAATTTTCTTCATAGATGATTGTGTTGAGATAATTTCTTACGGGATTATGATAAGTTATAAAATTTATAGTGAAATAAAATAATAATTGTTTTAGCTTTATAAATAAATTGTCAATACCAGTAATGAAATCTTCTTTAACTTTTATATCTCAGACAGATAATGTATTCTTTTTGCAAAACAGGAAACAAACAAACATTACCTTACAAGAAAACATTGTTGCTATCTGACTGTTACCAACTGTGTAACCTGGTATCCTGTTCTTAGCATCACTGATCATCTTACTTCCTTCAAATACAACATTCTCCAGGCAACCAGTAAAATTATGACGTACTGTGATACCTTCTACATTAAATGTAGGTACTCCTCCTAAGAAAATCTACAACAATAACATGATCAATTTGATAATTACCTTATTCCAATGTATTAAAAAACTCATTTTGTGATGCATTTATTATTACTTTTATAGCCATATGCAAAAATTGAGGAAAACACATTTGTAACTTTTTCTAAAATCAGAAGTACACTATAGCATGCCAGCTGAAGGACTCCTCCTGTTGTGGGAGTTTTTGGCTGCATTGAAGACCCATTGGTGGTCTTCGGCTGTTGTCTGCTCTACGGTCAGGTTGTTGTCTCTTTGACACATTCCCAATTACCATTCTCAATTTTATATGGGATTGGTGACTTTAATCAGTTGAATAACACATACAGTGAAACCTGTCTAAACCGAACACCCACAGGACTTTGCGTTTTATTCAGTTTTCACAGGTGTTCGGATTGTAGAGGTAAACAACACCAAAATAATTTTGGCATTTACTGACAAGGGATAATAGGTGACACAACAGACGACAGTTTATTTTTGTGTTGATTTAGATGTAAATGTAAAAATATAAGAAGATGACGTTTTGCTACATTTTTGTTTACAAATCAAACGCCACTCCGTCCATCACGCTAGTCGTTATAAGATGTCCGACGTGGAGCGATTTTGCTTTTTATAATTATTTTCTCATCCGTTCATTCACTAACCAATTCAGATTCACAGTCACTGTCAAATGAAGATTCCGTAGTTGAATCGGGAACGTCATTGTACACACGAGTTCTCGGACTAAACTGGTCACCCGCTGGTTGATACTTCGGCACACGATAAGAGTGAAACAACAGCAGGGATCCAGTTTATTCTTGGACTTTATCGTTGCTAAATAGCTAACGGAGGACTTCGGGAGAATTCGAATCAAATATATAGGGCCTCTAAAGGGAATCCGGATATCGAAATCCATTGACCTTGTTGTGTTGCACGACTTCTTAATCCAGTGATAGGCTTTAAAACTATTATTTAATTAAACAGTTTAGCTACAGAATGGCAGTTACGATTTTGAGGCCGTAATTATTTGAGTAACGTGCATTTAATTAATCTGAGGGAAAGTTCCTTTCTTGTCATTATCGGCGATGGGGTACCTGACCAGTTTAACGTTTCTTTACAAAAAAAAATCACTTTATACATGGACACAAACATGCTAATTAGTTTGTAATAACAACTCACAAGTTCATTAAACCTCAAATACCCTCGGGGATACATCCTGTGTTTGTTTAATTAAATCATGCAAATAATTAATAATATTTTAGTGTTTTGATTGGTATTGATCGATTTTGACAGGTAATTTTTAAATATAAATTTACTAACGAGCCTTCAAAAAGCGTTCAGAATTTGGTGTTGACAGGGTTTGGTTTTTTCAGGTTAGATTAACGTTAATTGATAGGGAAATTTTGTTGGACTTTGAAAATTATTCGGTTTAAACTGAAATTCGGTTTTATCAGGGTTCGGTTTACCCAGGTTTCACTGTATATGATAAATCTTTTTTTTTTTAATTTGGGGTGATTTCTAGATGAGGTCCTTGAATGATTCCACCATTGACACTTATCCCATATCACAAGAATTAATATCTATCGACTTAGTTTTAATTATGATATGAAACTCATTCATTAAGTACATATTTTATGAAGCTCTTCTAAAAATGGGCACACAGTCAACACTTTTACAACCCTATAAAATTACTAATAGAAGTATTCAATACTGGTAATTACAATTTTTTGGTGGGATCATGAAAACATGATTTCTGTCAGGTTTTTTTTTTATCTACCTGTTCATTTGATTCTGGAGGCTTGTGTCATCATGAATGTTAATTTCCATTTTGAAATGAAGATTAATTTTAGAATGATGCGAGTTGATATTATTTAATCAACATAACATGGTATAATGAAATTTATCATATACTTAGCATTAATATGATAGCTTTTGCATATGTGTAACGAACGGAAGTACACAAGCCATAATTTCCCACCCAGGCTGATAACCCATATCAGCCCGGTCTGATAACCCATATCAGGGGCGTCTCGTGCAAAAACCCATAACAGTGCTTCTCGTGCAAGTTACTTCCGGTGTTTCCGGTATCGGTTGTTTATTTTTTCCATTGTGACGTCAGATATTGATGACGACGTCAAAATTTACGGGAACAGTTTTGTGGGGATAGTTTAGTACTTACTAACAAATACCATTGGCAATTATGAATCATTTTATAGTACAACAAACATGGAGTAATAATGATCATGAAACTCTTCCAACTACTCAATGTTTCAAAATGCCTCTATAGGAAATGTTACCATAAAATGTACATATATGTATATGGAGGTAGTGATGCTGTTGGTTGCATTGACAGTTGTAGTATATTGGATTTATAACTTAACTTCTTTATAAAGTTTTTGACTGTTTTAGTTGTTGCATTTGTGTTTTTTTTTTTGCCTTACATAAAACTATTGTCGGAAGTATATGATAAAGCGATTAATACATGGCCTTTTCCATATCAGCCTGGATATCATCCCTCGACCCATATCAGCGCCTCGACTCCGTCTCGGGCTGATATGGGGGTCTCTGGATGATACCCAGGCTGATATGGAAAAGGCCATGTATTAATCTCTATATACATGTAATGTAATGATATATCAATCAAATTTCATCCTTAATGAAAACATAACAAAACTACTATGCAAACTTTTTCATGTTTTTCGCTTACTGTTCTGTCTAAATTTAATCTGTAGAAAAGACCATTTGTCTTAAAATATGATTCCAGCCTATCAACAACCAGACGAACATCTGTACGATTTCTCCATATAATCACATCGTGCCATTGGCTGTCGTCAAGGAGATTACCACCAGTCTGATTAGTGGCGCCAGGGTTATTTGCTGTAGATCCTTCGAAAGAAAATATCAAAAAAATACAACATCAAGATGTATCTAAACCAATTATTTTTTGTTTTCAAATTATATGACTTTTATTTACATAAAAATACATCATTGAAGATGATTAAGCTTACTTGTTAAAACATATGTCTGTAAAATACTAATAGATTTTTTCCAAATAGAACACATATTTATTAGTTGTCATTTGTTGCTGTATTTTATACTTCTTTTTTTGTTATCGTTTGTTTATTGTTTTGTACATAAATCAGGTCGTAAGTCTTCTTGTTTGAATTGTTTTAGATTTGTCATTTCAGTGACCTGGCCTTTTAAAGCTTGCTATACAGTATGCTTTTTGCTAATTGTAGAAAGCCCTACAGTGACCTATAGTAGCAGATTTCTATGTCATTTTGTCTCTGGAAGAGAGTTGTCTTATCAGCATTTTTTGATACCAGTAGTTATCATACAAACCTAAATCAATATGCAGGACTAGTCTTCCCTGTACAAGCTCTAATGACAGGTAATCTCGCTGGTTACCAGAGGCATAAAACAGGACACCATTCTGCTCTTTAGTTTTAAATCTTAATTTGATATTATTAGAAGGCATGGGACCAGTGTTACCAACTGATAAATCATAGCTAATACTGGACTTCCCATCGAAGGTTGCTACTTCAGAGGCTAAAATAAAATTAAATAATCATGTATTGATGTCAATATACACTGCAAGATAAATAAACACATACTGTTCAGAATTAAAGAGAAAAATTATTTAATTTCATATAATTGCTTATTCTAAGGTCTTCTATCAATCTAGAACTGATATCAACAAACTCAATATTTCACAATGTTGCATCATAAAAAAATATGGGGTTTGTCTAATTTATGCAGAGTCTATACCAAAGACTGGAAATGAATTAATATTTTGTTTTAATAGCTGTTATCCTAATGCCAGCAAGTTAAATGTTAAGTTGGTTTGCTTGTTTTGTTTGTATTAATGTATGTTATATTTTAATTTTATTGGAAATTATCAAATAATCAAATTTATCAATATACAGGTTAAACTCCATTAATATTTTGTTTGCAGATGTCAATCTTAATTACAATGAATGATCAAACTTTAATACAAACAAAGCAAAACCAAACCTTTAACTTGCTACCATTAGGATAACAGCTGTAAAAAAGCTTCTGTCCAAGTTTTGTAATATTCCATGATGATTTGACAAATATATGGATGTCTCATTAACAATAGACTGAACTCAAATGTTGATGGCTATGTCATGCTTTTGTTACAGTTCAAAGAATCAAGTCCAGTTTCTTACAGCCGATTGCATTGTGTGTGTAGGTAAAGGTAAACTCTTCAATAAGCTTGCTTGTTAGCTGAACCATGAAGTAATTATTAGGTTAGGCAAACTACCCTCCTTTAAGAGTAGACTAGTCCGACAACTAACCAATCTGTCTGCCTGTAGAACTAAGCTACTTTGAAAGGAGGGTAGTATATCTTTCCTAATAATGACTTCACAGTTCAGCTATCAAGCAAGCTAACCAAAGAAGTTTCTTTTACCTACACATGTAATGCAATCGGCTGTAACATTTTGCTATATGAACACTTACTGTATTTACAACCAAAGAGTTCCAATCTCATTGAAATTACGCCAACCCATCTCTGTGGGTGGATCATTATATATCTAGCAACCACTGGATATTTCAGGTAGTTCTTAGAAATCATGTCAGAGTTAGTATTCCCACCAAACATCTAAAAATTATAGAACATCACTTTTAAAATAAAATTTAATGACAATCTAATTTATCTAGTGATTAACTAGAGGCTCTAAAGAGCCTGTGTCGCTCACCTTGGTCTATGTGCATATTAAACAAAGGACACAAATGGATTCATGACAAAATTGTATTTTGGTGATGGTGATGTGTTTGAAGTTCTTACTTTACTGAACGATTTTGCTTCTTACAATTATATCTATAATGAACTTTGCCCATTAGTAACAGAGAACTATATTTGGTAAAAATTTACATAAATTTACCAAATTAATGAAAATTGTTAAAAATTGACTATAAAGGGCAATAACTCCTTAAGGGGTCAATTGACCATTTAGGTCATGTTGACTTATTTGTAGATCTTACTTTGCTGAACATTATTGCTGTTTACAGTTTATCGCTATCTATAATAGTATTCAAGATAACCAAAAAACGGCAAAATTTCTTTAAAAATTACCAATTGGAGGGCAGCAACCCAACAACCAGTTGTCCAATTCATCTGAAAAATTCAGGGCAGATAGATATTGACTTGATTAACAATTTAACTTCTTGTCAGATTTGCTCTAGATGCTTTGGTTTCATAGTTATAAGCCAAAAACTGCATTTTACCCCTATGTTCTATTTTTAGCCGTGGCGGCCATCTTGGTTGAATGGCCAGGTCAACGGACACATTTTTCAAACTAGATACCCCAAAGATGATTGTGGCCTAGTAGTTTCAGTGGAGATTTTGTAAAAGATTACTTAGATTTATGAAAAATGGTTAAAGATTGACTATAAAGGGCAATAACTCCTAAAGGGGTCAACTGAGCATTTTGGTCATGTTGACTTATTTGTAGATCTTACTTTGCTGAACATTATTGCTGTTTACAATTTATCTCTATCTATAATAATATTCAAGATAATAATCAAAAACAGCAAAATTTCCTCAAAATTACCAATTCAGGGGCAGCAACCCAACAACCGATTGACCGATTCATCTGAAAATTTCAGGGCAGATAGATCTTGACCTGATAAACATTTTTATCCCATGTCAGATTTCCTCAAAATGCTTTGGTTTTTGAGTTATAAGCCAAAAACTGCATTTTACCCCTATGTTCTATTTTTAGCGGTGGCGGCCATCTTGGTTGGTTGACCAGGTCACGCCACACATTTTTTAAACTAAATACCCCAAAGATGATTGTGGCCAAGTTTGGATTAATTTGGATCAGTAGTTTCAGAGGAGAAGATTTTTGTAAAAGAATACTTTAATTTACGAAAAATGGTTAAAAATTGACTATAAAGGGCAATAACTCCTAAAGGGGTCAACTGACCATTTTGGTCATGTTGACTTATTTGTAGATCTTACTTTGCTGAACATTATTGCTGTTTACAATTTATCTCTATCTATAATAATATTCAAGATAATAACCAAAAACAGCAAAATTTCCTCAAAATTACCAATTCAGGGGCAGCAACCCAACAACCGATTGACCGATTCATCTGAAAATTTCAGGGCAGATAGATCTTGACCTGATAAACATTTTTATCCCCATGTCAGATTTCCTCAAAATGCTTTGGTTTTTGAGTTATAAGCCAAAAACTGCATTTCACCCCTTTGTTCTATTTTTAGCCGTGGCGGCCATCTTGGTTGGTTGACCAGGTCACGCCACACATTTTTTAAACTAGATACCCCAAAGATGATTGTGGCCAAGTTTGGATTAATTTGGCCCAGTAGTTTCAGAGGAGAAGATTTTTGTAAAAGATTACTTTAATTAACGAAAATTGGTTAAAAATTGACTATAAAGGGCAATAACTCCTAAACAGGTCAACTGACCATTTTGGTCATGTTGACTTATTTGTAGATCTTACTTTGCTGAACATTATTGCTGTTTACAGTTTATCTCTATCTATAATAATATTCAAGATAATAACCAAAAACAGCAAAATTTCCTCAAAATTACCAATTCAGGGGCAGCAACCCAACAACCGATTGACCGATTCATCTGAAAATTTCAGGGCAGATAGATCTTGACCTGATAAACATTTTTACCCCATGTCAGATTTGCTCTAAATGCTTTGGTTTTTGAGTTATAAGCCAAAAACTGCATTTTACCCCTATGTTCTATTTTTAGCCGTGGCGGCCATCTTGGTTGGTTGACCGGGTCACGCCACACATTTTTTAAACTAGATACCCCAATGATGATTGTGGCCAAGTTTGGTTTGATGTGGCCCAGTAGTTTCAGAGGAGAAGATTTTTGTAAAAGTTAACGACGACGGACGACGAACGACGGACGCCGGATGCCAAGTGATGAGAAAAGCTCACTTGGCCCTTCGGGCCAGGTGAGCTAATAATAATGTAGTTTTACATAATAATGTACTGCAAATGCACAAATTATTGCAATTTTTTTATTTTTGTGAAAAATGCGACAGGATTATGATAGCAATAATTTAAACTTGCAAAAAAAGAATTTTCTCAATATTACAAAAAAGTAAATTGCAATTTAGTCTTATTACATGAAAAATTCGCAGTAATAAATGCATGCAATAATTTCTGAATTTACAGTACATGGAACTGACTCAATGAGATTGTTACAGAATTTGATACATTTACGATAAGCCTAATATTGTGTGTTTTCAACTGTATAAAAATTACCAAAAAAAGTTTTATATTTTCATGGGACCTTTTCATTAGATTGGAAGCACATGCACAGGATTGCTGTCATCCAATCAAAAGTTATATTTTTTATCATATGAAACATACATGTACATGTAAAGAAACTTCACAACTTTATCAAACATTCTTCTAAAGCTGTAGAGAATACAATGTAACTTTTACAAACCTGTCTAATTCCATATTCATTTGTATACTCCCGCCATGTTGTTTTGTCACTGGAGAATGCGATATAAAATTCTGTCACAAATTCCCCTGACCCTTGTCTACCTTGTGTCCATATATCAGTTAAGATGTATTCTCCTCCAAGATCTATTCCTAGGTATTGATTTGTATCTAAAATACTTGCTGTCCATGCACCTGAGAAAAGACAAAGTGGCTTTCAAATAATTTTAAACATCTTTCCAAAAACAACCATGACAACAACAATAATAAATTTTAAAGGATTTTCATATTAAGATCTAAAGATTTTTACAGTTTTCAAAGTTAAACATGTTTTAAAGCAGTCTGAAAATCAAATTACGTTTATCTTATATTGTTTTGTACAAACATGACAAATCATGCTGTCAGTTATTTTAATTGTCATTTGGTCTCTGATGGAGAGTTGTCTCATTAGCAATCATACCATGTATCTTCTCATTTATCAATAATCTAGACTCATACTTTCTTCTTTAGAAAACTTTGAGATAAATGTGAAGCAGTTAAAATGCCAGTAAAACAGGTCGTCATCGATTTGGGAGTCAAAAGATGGTTTGTAATACCTGATTCCATAAATCACAAGATCAACTGCTCAAACGAATGATAAAGAAATAATGTTTGATTTTGTAACTTAGGTGTACTGTGTGGTCATTTAATAGCATTTCAATAATGTGTATCGATGCTTTTTTCACCAAAATCCATATGATAAATAATTGTACAAGTTATAAGTGAATTTTTGTCCATTTTTGTACAAATTGTAATTTGTACAAGCACTTTTTGTACAAATTACAATTTGTACAAAGTCAAAATACAAATTATAATTTGTACAATATTTTTGTACAAATTATAATTTGTACAAAATGATAACTTGTACACAACATATATATTTAAAACATCAAAATCACTATAAAAAAAAGGGCTAAACACTAGCAAAATTTTATAATTTTCTAAAAGTTCTACAATAAACCCCAGCATCAAGTTTCATTAAGAAATCATTCTAAGAAAAACTGTGGATTATTCTCAAAATCTAAACACTGTCACATAGTAATGTACGTTAATTCTGTCATTTGTCTGTTATTTGAAATAAGGTGTCATCAACCAAAGAATTTCATTTTTCTACAATTGTAATAAAATGCTTTGCTGAGCACAGCCTGATACGACCGAAGAGATCGAAACCCTGAACAGTTGGGGCAAATTTGGACACAAATAAATTGAATATTCAAGCTTGATACTGTCAGAATTTGGATTGTGATCAAATTTTTGACATAATGTAGGCTTCTGACACAAAATAAATGTGGTCAAAGATCTTACATATCCATTGCGCAGTACTGTATACAGTATATGTTTTGCTCATTCTTGAAGGCTGTATGGGGACCTATATTGCGTAAATCAAATTCATAATGACTTTTTTAGATGTTTCTCTCATAGGCAATCATACCACATCTCCTTTATTATATGATATAAAACTACATATTATACCTGTAGAATCCTCTAATCTGGCTTTGTATGGCTGTCTGACATCACTGCTGGAAGACGATGCCCAGAAATTACTGTTTGGTATTCTATTACCTCCCCGACTACTTACACCAAGGGCTGTACCTTGTAAACAATCACTGTCTTGATATCGTGTTCCTAGAAATAGAAAAAAATTATACATGTAGAGTGTTCATAAAATTGTCTTTTCTTTATTGGAAAAAAGCTATTGAAAGTCACAAGATGTTACAAAGTACATCTTAAAGTTACATGTAGTATGAAAAGTTTGGTACATTTTCCAGACAGTTCCATTTAATAGTTCCAAAAGACTGCTATATAAACCTGCCTTTTTTAAGATGCACAGTAATATTCATGTTTTTTTTTGTTTTACTGTACAATTATTTTTTGTATGGGTTTTTATGTTCAATGAAAGGCTCATTACCATTTCTTGACTACGATTATCAAACTACATGTATCAGCCAATGTACATAAATACTTTTTCTGGCCCAGCTCATATATATAGCTCTTATTCCAATTTTGAGTAATCCCATTCTGGCCAAATTAGTGGTTGTCATTAGGGTATAACCTTTATCTGGGATTGTCCAATACTTTTGTTAGCATGACATGTGAAAGTCAACTTATTTTAGCCTGTAAACGGGAAATGAAGTCTGAGAGGGCAACACATGAAATTACAAGCGCTAATATCACAATAATAAGCAGGATAGAGGATTAGTACAAAACTACATGTATAAGAGGGATTCTGGATTCATGTTGAACCGGCCCCAATTAAAAAGTACTTATAAATTTAAAATTAAAGATAATTGTAAATCATGTAAATTGTAATTAATAAATCTTTATAAATTTTATAATAATCAGGATTGGCAAAGTATTACCTGCCCTGGAAAACCCAGGTGGGAAAACACGGGTTTTCCCGGGCTGGGCAATACTCCCTGAAATGGGTAATACTGGGCAATACTGGGCAATATGATTTTTTAAGCTTATTTCAACCAAAAAGAGTACAGACTTGTGGTAGTTTCATAGTGTTATAGCTAAATATATACATTTTATACAGATAACCATAGAGAGTCATTGCTAGAAGATTGAAAATTCAATTTCATTCTCTTCTCCACTAATTCTATGTAGGCAGAATACAAGATTTGCACACTTTGGGATACCTTACCTTATTAATTTTTTAGCATTGTTTCAATAATTCAATTTTTGCAAAAAATACATTTTATTGCAGTGTGGTAAATTCAAATAGAAATACAATCATATTGCTAATTAAACACCATACAGGGTCATGTCATTAACTTTTTCTTCTGTGTATTAGCCTCCTTTAAGTAGGAGCACCTCCGAATGGAGTATATACCCTTAATGTCTTATTAAAATTTGTAAACACATTAAAAATATGTATACAGCACATGCATATAAAAGAAAGAAAGTTGTTGGGTTTTTTTTTTACATGGCATATATACAGGGACTTGGGTGTTTTTTAAAACTATATTATCTCATGTTTATGTTAAAAATCTGTTATTATTGCTTTATATGAGTCTAGAATAAAAGTAAACCATTTATTGTTAAGCGATAAAATTAAGTAAAATATGATCAAATGTGCTAAAAACTGGTTAAATCCGTTGTAATATATTAAGTAGCAATTTCATACTAATGTAAAATACCTAATGGATTTGGTGATTTAAAACTACAAAAGATAATTATTATTTTTTTTAAATAATGTGGTTAGGGATGTTAACTGTGAAGATATTTCCTTTAAAATATATATGTCTTATATTCACTTTATTCAAATATTGCAGTAATTATAAAATAAAATAAAATAATTTGGCATCAGTAGTGATTTTTAAATGAGATTAAAATAGATTTTAAAATATATGTACTTAATACTGTTTCTTTTCTTTGTTTGTACATTATGTACATTTATATATTTTTTTGCATTATATACTTTATTTTTCATATTTCAGACTCGGTGCCAGGCTTAATGTCTATATGTATCATATTAAGGCACTATATTCTGTTGACTGAATTTCCTCATATTGTCCTGATCCATGAATACTGTTCATTGGTTTCATTAACACTTAAAATGAAAAGGTTGATTGTTGTTATATAAACCTATCTGTGTTCTAATCTGAATAATCAGCTATCTGATTGTGAATAAACATGCATTAGCTGCCATAAATCAGTAATTTTAAAGATGTTTTAGTACTTACTTAATAAGTGATTTTATTTTAATCAATCTATCCAAAACTCTACATCGAAGATATGGGCTGAGGACTCATTTTTGAAATTTATGCCATATTGGTTTTATTTAATGTTCTTAAAAGTGTTGAAATTGTTTTAACATTAACTATAGAATAGAGTAAGTGGTTTAGCGGATAACTTAAAGCCAAAAGTTTAATGACCAGCACAAAAAAAAATACTATAATGCTATTTTGCACAAATTATTGGGCAAATTAAATTCTCACTTGACAATCAGCACTGCCATCTTTTGGGAATTGTTATAGTAATGCAGTGGCGGATCCAGAAATTATCATAAGTTGGGCCCCACAAACTGACATAAGAGGGGGCCCGCTACAGTCACGCTTCAATGATTTCCTATATAAGCAACCAATTTTTTTCCCAAAAAAGGGGGGGGGGCCTCTAAATCCACCTCTGTAATTAAGTACTTACAAAACAAACATTATTTCTAGTTTATCCTGCACAATAACAATCACTTAGACGCTTGATGAACGTTAATAGTGCATGGATGCAGGCGATCCCCTCTATCTGATTTGAGTGGATCAGTTTGGGCCAAAGTGACCATTTGCCCTAGGATCAGGTTTGTGCCATCCCATCATGAACACTCAGAACAGGCTAAAATCTTGAGTAAGATAATTACAGAAATGCAAATAACCTGTCCGCAGTGGGTATAAAAGCCAAAAATAAAGAAATTAAATACTATTTCAGTGAGCAAACAATTGATTTATTTATTATAATAGTCATTGACTCTCAAATTAAGTCACTTCCGTAAACTTTTCTATTATGAAAACAACCGCCATGTTATGGATCTCACACCTGTAATTTCTACCTGGAACAGGTAGTAAGTGTTTATATATTTTGCAAATAAACTTCGAAAAAAGTTCAACTTACTGTCTCTTTCACTGTATTGGGCATAAGAGACATGGAACACTATAAATAGTATTAATTTGCTTCTCCACATCGCCATATTCCTACTTATGCATTTCAAAACAGTTGCTTCCCTTAATCATCAGTCACGTGACCAATTTCTCAGGTAAAAAGACAGGTATGATTATTTCCCTTTGAACATAACAGCGTGATGACTGTTTAAATTATATCTAACATATGACAGTATATATTTTGGTTATTTAAACTTGATTAAAATAATATGTACTTCACTACTTGGGAACAGGACAATTTTTATTTAGCCCTCCCCCCTTTTTTTTTTTCTAAAATCCGTGTTTTTCCCCAAACTAGATTTGAATTATTTTCGTGGCTTTCTGTATCATACGAACATAAAATAAATATACAGCAAATAAAAGTGTAATTGCTATTTACTATCTTTTCCAAGTTTACCATCCACAGCGATCACTGATATATAATATAAGGATCAGTTATTTGTTCGTGTGATACAGAAAAAATACGAAAATAATTGAAATTAATAGTTCGAATCATTCTTTTTTAAATAACGGATTTAGTAAAAAGGGAAAAGGCTTTAAACAAATTGTCCACAAGGTCCATGATTTAAAAATGATCTATATAAAAGTTATTTTACATTTGGGAATAGACTAAAGTATCAAAAAATTAACCCAGAAAAAGGAGCGCTTAATTACTACTTATATTTTTCTATAAAATTAGAACTGCAGGATTTAAACAAAGACAGCCAAGTTGTAAATTATTAATAAGCGCTCACTCTTTAGAAATTGAGAGATATTAACAAATAAAAAACATATAGATAGACTAACTGCGGCATCTTTTTTAAATATAGCTCACTTGGTAAAGTTGAGGATGAGCTTCATTTTTTATTAGAATGTCCCACAAGCACTTGTCTCAGGAAAAAAGTATTCCTATCAACCTATATAACATGAGGATTTTTTTCTGAGACCAGACTAAGTGCCTATGGAATGTCCACTCTATGATGTCAAAAGAGAAGATTTTTAAGTTTTCAAAACATTTCCAACATTTGTAATTATTTTCAAAACTTAAATAAACCTTCCAAATTTGTATGGTTCTTGACACAAGAAAATGTATCTTTTATGTGGAAAATGGACTGTTATATTTCTTATTGTTTTTAAGATAATAGGCAAAATCATTAAAAAAAATTAAAATAATTATTTAAGGGCAATAAATCCTATAAGGATTCGACTGGGGACTTCAACAAATGGCTACTATAGGTATAGATCTTGTCTTGCTGGTTATCTTTATGTAAATAGGGAAACTCCGCAACAAATGACTCGAACTCGCCATTGAAGGGCACTTACTTCATAAGAAAACATCTGACAGTTTAGAACAAATAAACAACAACTGCAATAGGTATAGGCCCAGTAAAGAGGCCATCTGACGTCCCCATCCTGACCGGTGTGTCTCTTTACTTGTACACCCCGCAGCCAAACATGGGCTCTACTTTGGAAATGGGTAGAGATGCCGATCGGAAGAAGACCTAAGTGACAATGTTCATATTTCTATTCTTCTCCAGTGTGGGGATGTCTGTCGGACGGACGACAAGAGATGAGAACAGCTCAAATTGGATCTTTGAGTCAGATATCAGAATGCCAGACAAGAACATGTCTTGACCAAATGAAAAATCGATGTTTTTGCCGTCTTAAAAAGTATAATATGTAAAAATTGAGAGCAAATAAATATGAAACTTCGGCGTCATTTTTCTGGTGAATAGTGTGAGTATTTTTAAAAGGCTCACTGGAGTCTCTAGTTTTAATACTCTTTGAATAAAATTGAGAATGGAAATGGGAAATGTGTCAAAGAGACAACAACCCGACCATATAAAAAACAACAGCAGAGGGTCACCAACAGGCCTTCAATGTAGCGAGAAATTCCCGCACCTGGAGGCGTCCTTCAGCTGGCCCCTAAACAAATATATACTAGTCCAGTGATAATGAACGCCATACTAATTTCCAAATTGTACACAATAAACTAAAATTAAAATAATACAAGACTAACAAAGGCCAGAGGCTCCTGACTTGGGACAGTCGCAAAAATGCGGCGGGGTTAAACATATTTGTGAGATCTCAACCCTCCCCCTATACCTCTAACCAATGTAGAAAAGTAAACGCATAACAATACGCACATTAAAATTCAGTTCAAGAGAAGTCCGAGTCTGATGTCAGAAGATGTGACAAAGAAAATAAACAAAATGACATTAACTAATAAATAACAACAGACTACTAGCAGTTAACTGACATGCCAGCTCCAGACTTCAATTAAACTGACTGAAAGATTATGATTTCATCATATGAACATCAGGCACAATCCTTCCCGTTATGGGTTTAGTATCATACCATCATAACATATATGAGAAGAACATAACCCGTGTCATGCCAAAAACTGTTTTTAGAATAAATGTGTTTAGTTCCGATGCAAAGACCTTATCAGTGACTCAATACTAACGCCAAAATATGCAATCTTTAATGACTTGACACCAGTATCGTAATTATATCCCTTCTTAATAAGTCTATTCAAAGGTTTTGTAAGTTTCTGAGGTGAATACTGACACCTTTGTGCTTTATAAAGAATATTTTCATAAAAAAATGGATGTGAAATACCTGAACGTATTAGAAGTCTGCATGTTGAGCTATATTTACGAATGATGTCTTTATACCGATGATAAAATTTAGTAAATGTTTTGACTAGTTTGTGATATCGAAAACCCTGGTGTAATAATTTTTCAGTAATACATAAATTTCTCTCGTTAAAATCTAAAACATTGTTACATACACGAGCGAATCGTACAAGATGAGATATATAAACACCGTAAGATGGTGATAAGGGAACGTCACCATCTAAAAACGGATAATTAACTATAGGAAATGAAAAATCATCCCTTTTATCATAAATTTTAGTATTCAGCTTTCCATTAGTGATATAGATATCAAGATCGAGAAAAGGGCAGTGGTCATTGTTAGTATTAGCTTTATTTAAAGTAAGTTCAACAGGATAAATTTCATTAATATACATGTATACTGAAGTCGTCATTATTGAGAGCCAAAATATCATCCAAATATCTAAAAGTATTATCAAATTTGTTCATCACATAAAAAAGAACGGAACAGTTATAGTTGTTTTATTAGACAGTACTAAAGCATTTGACACAGTACCTCCTGATGGATTACGTATTAAACTTTTTGAATATGGTGCGACCGGAAAATTATGGCTACTATTAGATAACATGTACACAGATTTATCAAGTGCTATTCTGTTTGGTGGAAAACTTTCGAAATGGTTTAAACTGAACCGTGGTGTGCGCCAAGGTAGTGCGTTGTCTGCCAAGTTATATCTGATCTTTATTAACGATTTGATAAATGAACTTGAATCTAGCAACAAAGGAGCATTCTTATATGACATTAATAGTAGTTCTCCCGTCCAGGCCGATGACATTTCTCTCATTGCCACAAATCACGAATCTGCTCAGAAAATGGTATCAATATGTGAACAATATAGCGAATCATGGAGCTTCTCCTTTTCACCCACGAAAAGCAAACTTCTTCAATTCGGCAAAAAACTAACAGGTCCAGATATATTCCTATACAACGAACCTATTCTATCAGTTAAAAGTGCAACACATGTTGGTATTTCACTAGACACTTCGATGAAAACAATGGATCGTACATTAAAAGCGTGTCGAACATTAAGAGCAACCACTGCGTTTGTGATTCGCTCTGGTATTCATCCTGCTGTTCTCAACCCTATAGTATGTGCAAAAATTATTCGCCAAGTATGCTACCCAAAAGCTCTTTACGGATGCGAGATCTGGGGCAAGGTGTCTAAAACAGAAACACTTATGTTAGAACGAACGCATCACTATGTTTGCAAGTTCATTCAAGGACTACCTAGACGGACAAGAACTGATATGTGCCTTTCTCTCATTGGTTGGTTAAACCTAGACAGTTTTATTAATGAACGCAAGTTACTGTTCTTCGGACGAATTTGTAATTTACCACAAAAAGCAATTTCATTTCGTATTCTCGTACGTAAACTTTTTGAACTCAAGTATTTCAATCAAGAGTACACCAATTGTGCATCGGATTTTTCATAGGACTGTGTGGATATACTCTACAAATACCATTTATCGGACTATTTAACAAAGTTTATGGATAGCGGACATTTTCCGTCTCAGCGTATATGGAAGCGAATAGTTCACAGATCTATTTTTGAATATGAACTTAAGGAATGGCAACAACGTATAAATATAGATAGTGACTTTAACATTTTCAAGAAGATACATAAAGTATTTCAGCCTCATCCTGCATGGACAGTTGCATTAGACTTTCCGTATTTGCGTAAACAGGCAAATTACATAGTATCCCTGTGTTGTTTGGTCCACAATACGAACAGTGATAGTATTTTATGTGATAAATGTGGTAAACTTTTCACCGACCCGTGTATTCACGCAATTTCTTCGTGTGATTATTTATCCAAAATTCGAGATGAATTCTGGTGCGAGCTACTATGCTTAAATCCCAATAACTTTCAGTGCCTTTCTTGGTTCCTTAGATGATGAAGATTTCTGTTACATTTTACTCTCATGCGAAACTGAATTTGAACTAGACTGTGAGCAGAAAAAACGTTTTCAATTTTTATGCGTCAAATATGTTTACAGATTTTGCAAAACATTTCTCATTCCTAATTAACAATATGAATTAAGTTCAAAGTTTTTTTTTCTCAATCCGAATTAACAATGTGAATTAAGTCGAAAGTACTTTCAATTATTATTATTATTTTTTGCTGTATACTCAAATTTGTACATATTGTGTTATGCAATAATATTGTATTGGTATCACTATCTCTCCTTAGGGAGGCTAATAAAGATATATATATATGTTCCAGACCATATGAGTATTTGGACCGTACGCGTACGGTCCGGACCGTATACGTATACTCGTACGGTCCGACCATACGCGTACGGTCGGACCGTATGAGTATACGCGTACGGTCCAGCTGAGCAGACATGTTTTGGGATCATATGGGTTAAATTTAAACAAACATTTATCAAAATCTTTATTTTTAGTCATACAAATTGTTATTATTACAAATAGATGAATAAAGTGAATAAGCGAACAATTGACATTAAATATTTGTTTAATTGTATATCTGAATCCTATTTTGTTACTCTGGACCAAGGTGACACTTGCTACAAATATACCACAAAGAACGTCATATTTTCTTTTACATTAACATGATTTGTTCATGCATGTTCCTTTGTCTTTTTTTGTAAAGTTCCTAAATATTCTATAACAATTGTCTCCCCACATTATGTTTACTTCCGATAACTTCAATTTCAATGAGCATAATGGGCTGCATGCAGTTAACGAATTACTGACATGCTAAATACAGGAGATTAACAGATTAAATAAGCGTGATTATTTTATATAGTTAAAATAATAAGTTTTTATTTCCATTTCTATTGAACTTTTTATATTAATTTGAGACATAATTTCTGTTGATCTGTTATATACATTTGTATCTAATAAACTTGACTAACTTCTTAATATTAATCAGACCGTACGCGTACGGTCCGACCGTATGCGTATTTTGAAAAAGTACGCATACGGTCCAGACCGTACGCGTACATTCCAAATACTCATACGGTCTGGAACATATCTGGAACATATATATATGTTCCAGACCGTATGAGTATTTTGACCGTACGCGTACGGTCTGACTAATATTAAGAAGTTGGTCACGTTTATCAGATACAAATGTATATAACAGATCAACATAGCTTACATCTCAAATTAATGTAAAAAGTTCAATAGTAATTGAAATAAAACAAAATAATGTTATAACTATTTTAAAAAATCACGTTTATTTAATCTGTTAATCTCCTGTATTTAGCATGTCAGTAATTCATATATTGAAGCCAAGTATGCTAATTAAAATTGAAGTTATCGGAAGTAAACTTAGAGTGGGAGGACAATCGTTTTAGAATATTAAGGAACTTTACAAAAAAAAAAATGCAAAGCAACGTGCATGAACAAATTATGTTACTGTAAAAAAAAAAATATGACGTTCTTTGTGGAAGTCAGTGTCACCTTGAGTACCAAAATAGGAATCACGGATATAAAAATAAACACATATCTAATTTCAATTGTTCGCTTAATCATTTCATCCATATACATGTAATAAAATCAATTTATATAACTAAAAATAATGATTTTGATAAATATTTGTTTAAATTTAACCAGTATGATCCCATAACATCAGCTGGACCGTACGCGTATACTCATACGGTCCGACCGTACGCGTATGGTCGGACCGTACGAGTATACGTATACTCATATGGTCTGGAACATATATATATATAGTATCAAATCATGTCCAATTAACATAGTTTTTTTGTTTATTGCTACTAAAAAATGACCTTAAAGAGTTTGAACATATATATTCACATTCTGATTTTTTGAATGCCCATTTAATTAGGTGTGTGAATTTTTTCTTAATGAGAATGTGAGGCAATGTGGTATACAGGGTAGAAAAATCAAAACTTTGAACAGATTCAAAATCACCAATATAAGCATGCAATTTATCAAGTACTTCCAACGAGTTCTTGACACTCAAAAAGTAATTTATTCCACTATTTTCGAAGGCCTTATTTGAACAATTTATTATCAGGTTTTTAATTGTACCAAGTGTGCTGGTGAGAAGAATAGACAATTTAGTAGTTGAACAATGGCTTGAAGACGAAATAAATCTATATTTGTAAGGGGTTTTGTGTAGCTTCGGAAGCCAATACATATAGTTGGGACTTTCATTGTATTTGGCTCTGCTTGTAAAGCGGTGGCTAAAAGTTTATGTTTGTTACAGATTTCGTTTTCTGAAATGGAGTCAGTTGGAATGTTGGTGAATTGGTGATTTCCTTTTTCAAAACCTCAATGTAAAATTTACGTCAAACAATAATAATATTATTAGCAGCTTTATCGGCCGGGACAAAAACAAATTCCTTGGCTAGTTCTTTTAGTTTATGTTTGATACGAGAAATAGGTTTATTGTGGTTATTGTTAGTAGTAAAATGTTCTTTAAAATGTTGAATACGTATATCAACTATCTTCATTACTGAATTAAAAAAAGAGTCCAAAGATTTTTTGTCAGCTTTGAATATTCATTTGACAAGAGTTTATGTTGGATCTTGATCACACCATATACAAGTAGCACCACCTGATTAGCTCTAGTCCTCGATTAATTGTGATTATTTTTAAGATCTCGTTTGTAAATGTACTAAGGGACGACATCAAAAGATCGATGTAGGATAAAAAAACTTAAATCAAATAGTTTGGGGTGGGGGTGGGGGTAGGGTTAAAATTCTGCAAGTTTTGTATATCTAAAATCGATTTTTACATATATCCCTATTGGTAAATCAATTTTTTCCCAAATTAAGTTAAGAAGGGGGGGGGTCAGTGGACTTTGAACTTTTGATGTCGTCCATAAGATATATGATATTTTTTTTCGTGAAAGACAAAGTAAAACTATCCGATCGGGTTTTATTAATCAATTGTTAGGTTTAGTTTTCAGAGTGTCATTTAAACAAAAGATATGCAGGTTTTATTTCAGGATGTCCGGTAACCAAAATATGTTTATTTGTATTTTTCTTTTATTCGGAGAATTACATTTCAATGAACATATGTACACTGGATAAACATATGTGAGTTATACAAATGAGGAATTTAAAAAAAGATCAAAGAGAAAGTACAACACCCCGATTATCAAATCCGAATTGTTTACATTTTCTTTATTTTCCTTTTTTCCAAATTTATAATTAGCTATGAGATATTTTAATGTGACTGTTTAGGGTGGAGTATTTATACTAAGTGAATTCGCACAAGATATATAGCAATGTCTTTTAGTGTTTCGATGATTTGATGAGAAAAACTGACAGTCATAAATAGACAATTTGTAGAAATGAATTTCTGCCAGACATTATCTTTCCACCGGTTTAATTGAATATATATTTTTTTTTTGCACCAGAAAAGAAGATAGCTATATAGACTATAACATCTAAAAATTGTTTAACATTTTTGTTTACAATTGGAGGTTTGAATGACTGGTTACTTAAGTAAACAAGAATGATTAGAGAAATTTTAAAGTTCATTTTTAGCTCACCTGGCCCAAAGGACCAAGTGAGCTTTTTTCATCACTTGGTGTCCGTCGGCTGTCGTCCGTCGTCGTTAACTTTTACAAACATCTTCTCCTCTGAAACTACTAGGCCAAATTTTACCGAACTTGGCCACAATCATCATTGGGGTATCTAGTTTTAAAGATGTGTCCGGTGACCCGGCCAACCAACCAAGATGACCACCATGACTAAAAATAGAACATAGGAGTAAAATGTAGATTTTGGCTTATATCTCTGAAACCAAAGCATTTAGAGCAAATCTGACATGGGCTAAGATTGTTTATCAGGTCAAGATATATCTGCTCTGACATTTTCAGATGAATCGGACAACCCGTTGTTAGATTGCTGCCCCTGTATTTGTAATTTTAAAGAAATTTTGCCGATTTTGGTTATTATATTGAATATTATTTTAGATAGAGATAAACTGTAAACAGCAATAATGTTCAGCAAAAAAGGATCTACAAATAAGTCAACTTGAATAAAATGGTCAGCTGATCCCTTAAGGAGTTATTGCCCTGTATAGTCAATTATTTACAATTTTATCGTAAATTTTTATAATCTTTTACAAAAGTCTTCTCTGAATATACTAAGACAAATTTAATCAAACATGTCCACAATCATCATTCGGGTATCTAGTTTTAAAATTGTGTCCGATGATCTGCTGACAAACCAAGATGGCCAACATGGCTAAAAATAGTACATAGGGTAAAATACCGTTTTTGGCTCATATCGCTGAAACCAAAGTATTTAGAACAAATCTGACAGAATACAATTGCTCATTAGGTCAAGATCTAAATGCCCTGAAATTTCCAGACCATTTAGGCAAACGGTTTTGGGTTGCTGTCCTTGAATTTATAATTTTAAGAAAATTGTGCAGCTTTTGGTTATTATCTTGAATATTATTATAGATAGAGATAAACTGTAAACAGTAATAATATACAGAAAAGTAAGACCTAAAATAAGTTAGCATGACCAAAATGGTCAATTGACCTCTTAAGAAGTTATTGTCCTTTATAGTCAATTTTAATTTTTTTTCATAAATTTTGTAAATTTTTACAAAATATTTTCCACTGTAACTACTGGGCCAAGTTCATTATAATTGTAAGCAGCAAGAATGTTCAGTAAAGTAAGATCTACAAACATATTACCATCACCAAAACACAATTTTGTCATGAATCCATCTGTGCCCTTTGTTAGATATGCAAATAGACCAAGGTGAGCGACACAGGCTCTTTAGAGCCTCTAGTTTTCTAGAGGAACTGTATGGTATTTTGAGAAACCATATAAAGAAATCACTCATAGCGGCCTATCATTATTATATATTGTATAATAAGATAACCTAATAATGTTCTCGCAAAAATTTGTCATGATTCCTTTGTACTATTTCTTCCATTTTGTTTTTGAAATTGTAACATGCTAAATGGGGTAGTAGTAAAACCCATTGATGTCCAAAGAGTTATACAAAGATGACAGGTTGGTTTAATGGACTTCCAATCAAAGTAAGATTGAAATTATATTTGTCTTATGGTGTACCAAGATCACATAACAACATATATTTTATTAGAGCTTTTTTTTGTCAAAAAGTGCTTCAAAGTTAATTTAATTGATATTTCACAATATTTGGTGTGTCGCGTACGCGTGTATTTACAGCTTTGGTTATTATTATAATCTGAATCAATGCTTATGTGGCTAGAACTAGTTATCCATAACGGAAAGCCAATACATCCCCGATCACAGGGTATATTGAGTCGTCAAAAGGAAATATATATGACATGCTTACTACACGGGTAAGGCATAATGAATTAACTAAGTGGTCATTTGGAATCAAATTAGTCTTTATACAAAATATTTCGGCCTTACACAAATGTACTACACAATCACTTGATGCAAATGTTAAAAACTTAAAATCTTTGCCATTGTCTGTACCATATGTCAGCATCATTTGGTAAAGAAAACCACAATACAATTTTTTTAACAATTTTAAAATAAAGAGATATCGTATCATTGCCAATAAAACAGCTATCCAACAAGTTTTCTTATATTTAAGGAGATTTATTCTATGATTTTTGCTATCAATATTTGTTTAGTATTGTTTTTATTTCATGTAAATGACATATAAATTCAGTTCTTATTATTTTATTTAACAAATGTAATTCAATTTTGAATACATTTCTTTTTATTTACTATCATTTTCATTTTAGGCATTAACATTAATGCATCGACAGTTTAAGTTTAAATTCTAGGATTTAAGAGTAATGTCTAACATAATTATTTAAGCAATAGACCTACTACATAGGCCTTCACTTATTGTCTAGGATTAAGATTAATCATTATGCATAATTTCACTTATTGCCGCTAACACCTATAAAACATAATATCGATTTTTGCCATTTCAAAATATACAGAATCGAACATTTTGACTGAATGTGGTTTTTTTATGGTGATTGGTGCATGCAAGGCACTAGACGCTTAAACTGCCTATTCTAGAGGTGGCTTACATCAGATGTGGATACTAAAAAAATCCAATGATTTTTTAGAGTACATACAATCTAACTCTCTTTTATCTTACAATAGTATGAAAACATTAAACTTTTCTACACTTTACACAAGTATTCCACATTCCAAACTTAAAGACAATTTGAAAAAAGTTGGTATCATAAAAAAGAATGGCTAACGGAGGACGTGTTTTTCAACAGACTGTCGGCATTCCAATGGGAACCAATTGTGCACCTCTTATTGCCGACTTGTTTCTTTATTATTATGAGGATGACTTCATACAGAAACTTCTTAGGAAGAAAGATAAGAAATTAGCAATATCTTTTAACTTTTATTTTCCGCCAATCGAACTAGATATAAAGGATACAATAGATACAGTTAAGTCGGCCTCATATCTTGACTTATATCTAGAAATTGACAATGCGGGTCGGATGAAAACAATTCTAAGTAGCAAAATTCCAGCAGCAACTGCATATATCTCCCAATTGATACGATATTCCCGTGCTTGTATTTCCTATCATGATTTTCTTGATAGAATTTTGCTGCTCACAAGGAATCTATTAAACCAAGAGTTCCAAATGGGAAAGTTGAAATCATCCCTTCGTAAATTTTTCGGACGCCACCACGAGTTGGTTGACTGATTTGGAATAACCGTTTCACAGATGATATCGGATATGTTCCTTACGTCGTAACTACAATCTTCTTCCCTTTCATGAATGCGACCTACCGAATTAGACTATTTACCGGATTTGTTATAACATGAGCAACATGACTGGTGCCACATGTGGAGCAGGATCTGCTTACCCTTCCGGAGCACCTGGGATCACCCCAGTTTTTGGTGGGGTTTGTGTTGCTTATTCTTTAGTTTTATATGTTGTGTCACGTGTACTATTGTTTGTCAGTGTGTCTTTTTCATTTTTAGCCATGGCGTTGTCAGTTTATTTTCGATTTATGAGTTTGACTGTCCCTCTGGTATCTTTTGTCCTTCTTTAATCCTTTCAACTTGTATCTATGTACCATATCTTGCTCCTTCTTCCAGAGTTCCCGTGTATTCAGGTTTCTAAAACTTTGATTTGCATGCTCTCAATGAGGTTATACGATTTAAACATCGGCAAATTACTGCCTCTAAATAGTAGTTATAAGATGCATCAACTAACTCTCTAGAGATGTTGAAATGTATATGATGCCAATTTCGGTTATGATACAGTTTAGTTTTGTCATAGTTGTTCACAACTCAAAGCTAAATGATATCGCACATATTTATTAACTTTTAACAGATCTTTCAATATGAACAAAAGCAAATATCCTTTTGAAATGTCTGTCGGTAATTTGGTCAAAAGAATTAATTGCAACAATTGTAAAGTTTTAATTATAAAAAAGTAAAAAAAAAAAAAAAATACCAAACCCCAGGGATAATTCAAAACGGAAAGTCCCATAAAAGCTCATATACACCAAAAGAATGGAAAACAACTCTAATATTACAGACTTGGTACAGGCATTTCCTTATGTAGCAAATGGCAATCTAAACCTGGTTTTATATCTAGCAAAACCTCTTACTTATATGACAGCCGCACTAAAGTGCGCAGACTATATCATCCTTCTCAGTTAAACACATAACTGCTTGGGATGTCATATATTGTCATGTGCCATAGCTTGCTCCTTCTTTAAAAGTTCATGCAATTCCCGTATATTCACTGGGGTAAAGCTGATGACCGTAACTGCATTCACGGTCATCCCAAGATGTCGGATGAAAAAATAGGTCAGTATCTGTATTGTCTGTTACAGTGTTTCTATATCATTTTCTTTACAAAGGAGACATTAATACGATGCAAATTTATAAAAGATTCACACGGAAATCACAAATTACTTCCGAGAAATGTGCATGAAACAGGAAATTCGATTTAAAAAAATCGCTAAGATGACCGTAAATCACAATCGAGATGACCGTAACAGAATTAGCAATTCATAACAAGGGTGACCGTAATTGGTTAAAAGATGACCGTAATTTATAAAGGATGACTGTAATTTCTAAATTAAAGGATGATCGTCAATTCTAAGAAATATCCGTATTTGTATAAGTACCTTTTGTGTATCAAATGATTAATGGTGTTGATATATAAAACGTATTTATATGAGAGTATTATCCTATAGGTAGGAGAAAATAAGACGTGCTTCAAATACGTAGTTCACCATATATATCTTTTTTTTACGGTAGAGGGTATATATCTTTTTTTAAAATGAACATACAACAAGACATGCACATGAAAAAGTGGGAAAAACATGCATCAAAAGCGCGTTAAATGACACCTTACAAGTATAATAAAAAAAAAAATTGTGCTGCATAGCCTTCAACTTAAAGCCAAAAGATTTTTTTAATTTCTGGAATTCCTTGTAATGACATATAATAAATGCACTTTTTTAAAAATGCCAATTGATGTACAACAATTGATATTATATCATCTTTGTTTTTTCTTCTATTTTGTCTTGCAAGTAAAATAACGGAACCTGTTTTTAAAATACTACGATCAAACTAGTGAAGGCGAGCTCCAGCAAAATAGATCCTTAAAATAGTCTTGTGCGTATAGCGTATCACAAGGGGCAGGGGCGGATTAGTTTAAAAAAAGGGGGGTCCCAACCCAGGATAAAGGGGGTTCAAACTATACGTCCCCATTCAAATGCACTGATTGGTAAATAAAAAGGGGGTTCCAACCCCCGGACCCCCCCCCCCCCTTGGATCCACTACTGAGGGGAACCTTGTCAATTTGTATATACAGCAATATTATTCATATATAAAGACAAACTAATATTTTAATCTGCTTCCTCTGTAACCATATACACAGGCTCGATTACCGGATATTCATATGTTTGATTAATGTTTTTATGCTCCATTTATGGGAATTATGTTTTCTGGTCTGTGCATACGTTCGTTTGTTCGTCCGTTCGTTTGTTCGTCCGTTCGTCTGCTCGTTCGTCCGTCTGTCCCACCTCAGGTTAAAGTTTTTGGTCGAGGAGGTTTTTGATGACGTTGAAGTCCAATCAACTTGAAACTTGTACACATGTTTTCTATGATATGATCTTTATAATCATAATGCCAAATTACAGTTTTTGTCCCCATTTTAACGGTCCACTGAACATAGAAAATTATAGTGTAGATGAGGCATGTACTAGAGACCCATTCTTGTTTCTTCAACTTTTCGTCGTATCTCTGTCAATTTGTATTAAAATTTTAAAGTCGTTATCAATAAATATTTCATTGTTTACGAGAAATTTGCAATTTACTATAATTGTCATGAACTCAAAATACAGCAAATAGTTAAAAATAAATGACGAAACATGTTTATATCCGCTAACTGAGCCCCTATTGAGACAAACACAACAAAACGCTATGAATACAAATACGGATATTCTTAGAATTGAGGGTCATCATTTAAAAGTTACGATCATTCTTTACAAATTACGGTCATCTTTTACAAGTTACGGTCATCTGTTTACCAATCACGGTCATCCTTGTTTTATGTTACGGTCATCTTGAAAATATTTTGATAAAGATTTACGGACATCTTAGCGATTTTTTCAGATTGAATTTCCCGTTTCCTGAACATTTTTCGGTAGTAATTTGTGATTTCTGTGTGAATCTTTTATACATTTTCATCGTATCAATGTATACTTTGCAAAGAAAATGATATAGAAACACTGTAACAGACAATACAGATACTGACCTAATTTTTCATCCGACATCTTGGGATGACCGTGAATGCAGTTACGGTCATCAGCTTTACCCCAGTGTATATTAAGGTTTTATAAAACTTTGATTTGCATGTTATCAATGAGTTTATACGATTTAAACATCGTTAAACTACTGCCTATAAATAGTAGGTATAAGATGCATCATATCATCTTGAGAGTTATTTATAATATAAATTATAGATACTGGATGCTAGCATTATATATCATTTGCCCAGGGTGGATTTGTCACTTATTTAGACGGTTGTTTACAGAACTTTATTTGATTCATACAAAAATAAGAAGATGAGTAATGATGCCAATAATACCACTTTCCACCAAAGTTCAAATTAAGGTGGATGTAAGCAATCAAAGGCAACCATACGACCTTCAACAATGAGAAACACCCTTACCGTGACTGTCTTACAATATATATAACGATGATCGAGCGACAGAACCAGCTGGGCAGAACCAAATAAATTAAACATATCCACACTCATAATCTATAATGGTGAGCCCAATCATAATAGTGTTATTTAAGGGAAGACTTCTTTAAGCAGACGAACATGAAAACGGTCAGCGAACCTTCATCTATATAATAAGGGAACGCATATCTGATTCAGGATGTAAAATGCCATTTCATCACACATTGATGGCACTCATTAATAAACAATAACCTAACTGTACGTACATTTTATTTATTTAAATATGAAGTGAATACACGTACTAATAACTTCCCCACTTCTCCTTCTCTCGACATTTACAGTTTAATTTCCAATTTGTTCACATGACAGTATATTCTGTCAATTGACAATTGTTTTGTCTTTTTCAACAAGTTTGTTTATTTTATCTAGCAATTTTTATTTAGCTCTTTTCAATTATTTTGAAGTCTGAACTCATCTTGTTGCTTTCGATTTAGACAATCTGCTACTAGTTTTCAAATAAGCTTTGACAATCATATATCCTGTGACGTTGTGTTATCGTATGAAGACACGCTATAAGGCGGTGGTGCTTCAAAACCTGGATTTGAATTGCCATTGTGTTGTATTATGTTTTCTGATGGATCACTTCTGGTCGATGATACTTCTGTATCATATCCTGATTCGGCAGGGTTGTTGATAGTATCATTTGAATTCGTCAAATGTCTGTCTCTTACCGCAATGCCATAAGGAGGTGGTGTCACAACTGCAGAACAAAACCAAATTGCATTAGTCATGAACAGTAACTTGACAGTAGCTAAACGACATTTTTATGTAAACAAGCAGTCTTCAATATAAGTTATCAACAATACATAGCCTTTTATACAGTTTGTGAAGCCAAAAACACAGGTTTGAATAGAAACAACAATACCAAGGTCAATATTAAATATGCAAATCTTTAAAAAGTAGCAAAACCTTAAAATTTGACATGCGTTAACCTCTTGATTTGATAACGACATATAATTTTGGACGTCATGGCGTCTTGTAGTTTCCCCTTTCTATAGCCTGGGATCCGGCCCAATCTAGCTGCGCGTATACTGACAAGATTAGCCAGGACCCCAGGCTACCCCTTTCTACAACAGTTTTTAACCGTAAAAGATTGATTGATCAGAGATGAACTGCTTCATGGAGAATGCACAAACTATGAAATTAATATGTAAACATTTTAATTTCGCTTCTAGACTTGACGTATAAATAAAAGAAGTTATACACATTCAAGTGTCTCGAATACCGCTACACGTTACCGGGATATGTCGCCAATAATACAAACAACAAATTGTTAAACTTATTGGATACAATAACAAATTTGATCTAATAACAAATGTCAATGTGAATTGCAAGTAAGAAATGACACGACATGCATATTCATATATTGTTTTTTTTTTTAGCTTTTTTAATGAATCCAATCAAAATCAATTCCCGATCCTCCTTGATGAATTTCACTGAATACAACTAACAAAAAACAAAACTCATCATACATGCCCGGCTTTAACTTTTGTACGCCAGATGCGAAACAGTCCAGCCGGCCAAAAATAAAGTACGAACTTGGAATTCTTTGAGGACCTAAATTCAGAAAGGTCTTGCCAAAATATCTATCGTTAGTGTAGAATTCCGGGGTATAATGTTTTAAAATAATAAGTTTATGATAATTTGTAAAAAGAGTTAGTTTATTATCATGACCACATCAATGATAATCTAGTTTAACACAGATATAATGACTGCTTGGATGGGATACCTTCGTGGAATTAAACTTCACCAGTAGTGGCGTGGACCTAGTGATTCTAAAACATAACTTTTTTTCACATGCGCAAAGTAAATGAGTCAATAATGAAGCAGGAAACTAACCAGTTTTAACTTTAGTCTTAAACAAGCCTCATCTGGATTTAAGATTTGTTTGCATTGCTTTGTGTATTGTTTTATGTTTTCTAATCTATTTTCTTATGCTTTTTGTTGTTTGGAAACTCATTGTTTTGTTTGACCCATATAAACTTGATGATATGCCATATATAAACTTGATGATATGCGATAATAAATAAATATATTTAATCTAAACTTAATGAGCATTAAATGAATATGTTTACACTAAACTTGATAATACTTTTATTATTAAAGAATTGCTTGTAGTATGAACAAGCAATCCTGTAATATTTCTTATTTCTATTTTTCGTTTATTGCGCTATATTTACTTTTATAATTTCAATTGAATATTTAATCGAATTGACAACCTCTGGCCCTTTTTTCAATCAATTCCTCAGGCTTTTTGTCATGTAAACGAAATGGGATTTAAATTTCACGAAAAACCATCAAGTACCTGTTAGTTATGATTATACATGGGAGGTTAGAGAACTACTGTAGTTATATATATATATGTAGTTTAGCTAATACACAAACAAAGAAATAGACGTACTTCTGCATCTAGAAACTAAACGTCGACCTGCAATGTTGTTTTTTTTAGTTTTAATCAAATATTAACGTAGATGAAGAACTATTTTCTTAATGTCTATATTAGTGTTATGTCGTTGTTCTCCTCTTATATTTAATGCGTTTCCCTCGGTTTTAGTTTGTTATCCCGATTTTGTTTTTTGTCCATGGATTTATGAGTTTTGAACAGCGGTATACTACTGTTGCCTTTATTTATCTAGTTTGTGAAATAGAATCAAATGAGTATTTTTTTTTATCAAAAAATGAACTAGTTTTATAATGCATATTTGATGCTATAATAAAACTATAACTTATTTTATAAAGGAGAATGTCTTTGCCAATGAATTCCATGTTTGTCCAAATGATAAATAGTATAAATTTCGGAATTTTGCAAATTTAGTTTCATTGATGATGGACCGGAAAGTTTCTGGGGTTGATTTTGTTTCATTTTCAACTTTATTGCATTAATCGAGTTTTTATGGATTCCAGCAAGTCAACATATTAACCGTTGATTTGACGGCAAATAGATACCACAGAAAATAAAATGTTTATTGAAAGTTGCTAATGTTTGTTTTTTAAAGAAATATAAGGACCAAACATATTTTTCTATATGTTTTTGGTGATTAAACTGGAGGCTGACTGACAAACGTTGCGCTAAAGTTAGAAAGACTTCAGTATGTGAGTTTATTGCCACAGTTTAGATATCACCTCGAGAAAAAAAAACGTGTTCAATCTTTTAGTAGCAGTTGATTTAGATTTCTCCTTTTTGCTGTTTATGTCGGAAAATTCCTGTTATAAATCAGAAATATGACCTTAGCTTGTAGGCCGTACTTCGACCTATAATGAATTACATTTACACATTGTGACTTGGATGGAGAGTTGTCTTAATGGCCCTCATACCGCATCTTCTAAGATCTATATAACAAATATTGAACTCTATTATTTTTACCTTGAACTGATGATTCATGGTGGAGGTAGTTAACGACTTGACCAGAATGGGTTGGTTGACATCTTTTGCTCCTTATTAAGTACACAACGAGAATCAGCAGTAATATCAGAAAAACTCCCCCTGCAGCAGAGATTGCTATGGGCATAGCATTATTTTCGTTATTGACACCTTTTAAAACGAAAAAAAAATTGTTACAGTAAATGCTTTATTCATTTTTTAATCAATTCTGTAATTTAATTAACATAGATATCTATAAATTAGAAGATGCTGGAAACAAAATTTGTGAATTAAGTGACGAACCAACAATTGTATTTATTATATTGATTATATGGACAATATTTTGTAACAAGAAAAGAAAATGTTCAACAAAATGCAGAAAACTTCGAACGATAACGGAAAACGATGAGACTGTTGGAAAAATGAGAGGTTTAGCCCTATAAAACCAGGTTTAATCCACCATTTTCTTCATTTGAAAATACCTGTACCAAGTCATGAATATGACAGTTGTTGTCCATTCGTTTGATGTGTTTTATCATTTGATTTTGTCATGTGATTAGGGACTTTCCGATTGAATTTTCCTCGGAGTTCATCATTTTTGTGATTTTACTTTTAAGATGTAACTTCTATATGTATCTTGGCTCTACCAAGCTTGTACACTTTTTCTGTTGTATAGTTTTTGTTCTACTTTATATAAGAAACACTAACATCAGAATATCTTATCAAAAGAGAAATATGAACTTCATATGCGTTCTGTTTAAAAATTGTAAACAAAACACCAAGTTCTCAATGGCAATATTTATGCTTATATATATAAGTAGTAGAAATGAAATGCAACTATAATGATTAGTGTCAACAATCCCATGTCTTTCGTGATCTTATTTATAGTTAAAATAAGATTTACCCTGGTTGCTTGCAGTTATTTAAATTATGATAAAACAATCATAATAAGGAATACTCACCATCCGTATCTGTGGTTGTTGTTAGTGAACACTTCCCATGATTACTAGTGTTTGTGAATATTGTCACAGTGCAGACAGTGTGGTCGATCACACCTTTATTCTTAAAGTTCAATTTCAATGTTTCTCCTGCTATATTCCAAGGAAGACACCAGGGTGTGTGTATTGCCCTGTCTAAAGTCTGTAAAAATATGAACATATAACTACACGAAATACAAGAGAAAATAATCCTCAAAACGTCTTAAAAAGATTCATTGATTACTGTAATTTGAAAGATGTTGTTGGCAGTACAATATTGATAGCGTATTATGTTTAATTGGCCGTTTCAGAATCTAAAGCATCATGGGTAATTTCATTGTTCGTACCCCAAAGTGAAAATAACGTTACGTCATTGGTTGAATTTCCATTGTTTATAACGTTTTAAACCAATCAAAACGCTTTGGTGTACGCTTTTGAAAATATTACCCAGGATGCATTAGATTCTGAAACGGCGAATTCAATTGTTAAAAATATATATCAATGATACAACATGCAAAAGAGTCAATTGTTCCTTTAACACCATACAAGACACGCTTCTTTTTGTTTGAGGTGTTTTTAGTTATGGCGAGTTTTTCGGTTTTTAAAGGGACATTTCTGTCAATTTCATGTTCACGATTTGACTCATATTACAATATTTGATTCATAACACACTAAAATGTATATCTAAATTACAACAACTCTGAAACAAACGATTAACATTGCATGAACTCGATATATAAATCAACGTTTCGGGTGTACTTGATTACTGACACCATCCAGACGAACTCCTAAACCTGCCAACTGTTAAATAAAAGATAAAAATAGAAAGGATTACAGTTCTTTATAACACAGTTGGAGATACTTATATCTTCATATCTTCAACGGTGTTGCTGGTATTAAGCACTTCAAGCCGTTTGACATACCCCATGTTTTGGTATGGTTCTTGTTTTATGTCAAGTGTTTGAAAAACTGCTGTTTGTCATCTCGCTTTTTTTCTATTCGTTTTGTAGCACCTGTAACCAATCTCCTTTCTGGAGGGTTCTTTTTTTCAACGGTTTTCTCTCAATCGATTCATGACTTTTGAGCACCGATATACTATTGTTGCCTTTGTTTAGTTTTCTATACAGTGTTTTTTTAGATAGTAACTGGTTTGTTTGTGTTGGGATTCTATTTTTGCCATGGTGTTTTCCTTCGACTTATGAATTTTGAATGTCCCTTGCTACTCCCACCCCTTTATTTGATTTTTTGTAAATATTTCTGAACTCAAATAGAATTAACTGGAAATAAGATTTTCTTTGAACTTGTTAATAATTGTATTCAGTATAATAACACATGCTATAAATCATTTAAAAAAATCTGTAAAATACATTTTGTACATAAAATTAGTATCAAAATCTTCAATAAACTGAAGAAACATTGGTTGTCAAAATGTCCATGTGGTGCAGAAATATTGTACCGTTTAGGTTATTGTACTTACAAAATACAATTCATGACCGACACTAATTTCTGCAATATGACAATTGTTCGCATCTCCACAGCAGTAACTACTAACTGTTATACAAATCTGTGGGTTGTTTGTTACTGGGAAATATAAGTAACATGAATCTCTGTTTAACTGTGATGATGCTCTCATCTGATAGGTTACAGCGTAATTATCCAAACAGTAATTTGTACCACATTCGTCTGGCAAATCAACTGAAAAACAACGTGCACATCCTTTAATCCGAATAGGCAGAGGAAACACTAACAGTGTTAATCATCCGTAAAGCAAAATTTAAGACTCAAATCTAAATCTAAATATATAAAAATGATATTTGACAAACTAATATCGTTTAAATGTTTTGAGGATGTCATATAAAATATATTTCACATGAGTATTTTCAAATTCATAGGGCCAAAACAATAAAAATAAAAATCCATACAATTGGTTATATTCAATAAGGAAACATAGCAAGTACTAAAATATATCTCCTCTATGAGCAACACCATAACTTACTTATAGTTGTTGGTATCACACTGGGCATGTTGAGCTCATAGCAATTGTCCATGCACTCCTTTACAGAAACACTGATAGTAAAATTTGCCACTACTAGACTGACAAATGTTATATAAAAATCACTCGATTGCAAATGTCCTGTCCATTTTTGTGGTGCATAAAATGTCTGAAATTGTAGATATCGTTTAATTAAGCTATCATATTAACTCTTAGTTCAAATAGTTATATCTAGATGGAACTAAGTAACCAACATCATTAAGAAGGGTAAACTAATATGAATCCTTCCTTATATCCTTTAAAAGTAGCGATTATTGTTACATAGTTTTGTCTTTCTTTTACAGGTAAAAACATAATTAATTGCTATTTTTCATTTTAGAAACAATGCAATCGTAGTTAAACATATTTGTGGCTGCCTAGGCTAAGAAAATTTGTATATTCTTCGATTTTGGCTGTTCTATACTAATCTTTTGTGGTTGTTAATGATTGTTTTGTGTGTTGACTACCTACACATCTCGTTCATAGCACCTGATATCACCACCTGTGGTGGTATTCGTGGGATAAGTCTTTATATGATGTGTTTTATGTACTGTTGCTTGTCTTTTGATTCATTACTTCTTGCCATATCATTAGTAGGTCGTTTTCGAGTTAGAATGTCCCTTTGATATCTTTCGCCCCATTTTTCTCGAAGGTACCAACTGAACTTTATTCAAAAGCATTATTCATTCGATCTGAAATCGATATTAAGCGTTTACTCTGAACCTGTCGACGCACTCGGTGCATCAGTCATACAATTTCAACCAGTACTCGGAGTATTCAGTGTTTACCTGAAATATCGAATCCAGTATTTTGATTGGTTTATTTTTGATATTTCCATTCATTTGCTGTGTTTGAACATTTAATTTTGCCATTAATTAAGGGCTTTTCCGTTTTGAATTTTCCGCGGGAGTTCGTTTTTTTTGTGATTTCTCTTTTTAGAATGATCATTTACTCAAAATATTTGTGACTGTAATGCGTGATTTGTTCCTGTTAGAGTTCATGCAAATTTCCAAAGTTTTTGTTTGTAACCTAGATTCGTATCCCCGGAATCGATCAAAGGGATTTCAAAATCGGTAAACCACTGTTGCTGTATTCTATGTATTAGTTTGTGATTAGGTCTAGTGCGTGGTGAACCACGAGTTGTAGGTCAATGATATTTTGTATACAGTTGTATTATATAAAAAAGAAGATGTGGTATGATTGCCAATGAGACAACTATCCACAAAAGACCAAAATGACACAGACATTAACAACTATAGGTCACCGTACGGCCTTCAACAATGAGCAAAGCCCATACTGCATAGTCGGCTATAAAAGGCCCGATAAGACAATGTAAAACAATTCAAACGAGAAAACTAACGGCCTTATTTATGTAAAAAAATGAACGAAAAACAAATATGTAACACACAAACAAACGACAACCACTGAATTACAGGCTAGCATTGGCACATCACATGTCCATGGATAATATTTGGCCCCATCCTCTCAGTCACGGTCTATCGAATTTAAAACTGTTGCTTAGTTTACATGTATTAGTTTTTGATTAGATTAGATTAGTACAAGTTTAACTACTTATGTTCAGTTGAGTCAATGCTATTTGGTATGCAACTTTGTTGGCATTTGTTAGTATCGTGTCCATGGAGATTATATATTTCCACACCCTCTTCATGATTCATTTATTTTGAAACTTTCACATAGTTTACTAGTTAATTTTCGTGTTTGTGTTTGTTTAAAGGGAACGACTTATTATAAGTCAATGATATTTGGTATGCAATCGTATTAGCATTGGCACATCTCGTTTACATGTAGATGGTTCAGCCATGTAACTCAGTCATGATTCATTCACTTTAAATATTAGCTTAACTTGGTATTGCCATTTTAATTTCAACATTTGCATAATCAAAATTACAAAAAATAAGCTATACATATCTCTGTAATAACAGTTTATTTACAGTTTTGTACGTAATTTTGTTTGATAAATTAGGATTATTCCTAGAATACAGTCATGCGATTTGAAATCAGTATCGTTTTATTGACATGAAAGTAAACTTGAAGGCCGTACATTGACCTATAATGGTTTGCTTTTGTAAATTGTTATTTGGATGGAGAGTTGTCTCATTGGCACCCATACCACATCTTCCTATATCTTTTGTGTTTGAAGCCGTACAGTGACATATAGTTCTTAACTTATATGTTTTTATGTCTCTTATTGAGAGGTGTCTCAGTGGCAATCACATCACATCTTTTTTATTTTTATATTAATCTTCATTTCCCAATTTGTTAGGACCACGCGATACGTAAATAAAGGCAACAATACTATACCAGTGTTCAAAAGTCATACATCGATTGCTAGAAAACAAATCCGGATGTAAACTAAAGCCGAAGGAAACATATCAACTATAAGAGGAAAACAAAATACGAACTATTTGATAACAACTGCAATATTCCTGACTTGGTAAAGAAAAATGCCGGGTTGAGCTTGATGTCATGGCTAGTCAAACGTCACTTACATTTTATTCTATAGAGAACATCAACTGCGATATGTTATAATGCATATTTACCTCAACAGGTTTACTTCGATTAGGATGTCCAGCAAATACATGAACTACAATCATTCCAGATATCGTTCTATTACCGATTAGCTGAACTGTTGAGTTATATTTATGTCTGGGTTGAAAGTCTGTATTATGAATATGAATAAGACAATTGGAACGGATGAGAGAAGTGGATATGACGGCATTAAAGTCAATCGGCGAACTGGTTTTATTGACAGACACAATGTTATTTCGTACACAGTTTTGCTCGTTAATCACCACGTCTGAAAGGTAAACATATTATCATTAAAGTGATTTTTTCATGTAAAAATATAATATACTTCTACATGTATATTACACTGTATAAAGGGAAAATAAGGAAATTGTAGTTGTTAGCGTTTGTTTTAAGGTTATTATCTTTTTGACATTTAGCGATCTTTTCTCTAATAAACAAGACTGTATTTCAGTACAACGATATTTCGGATCAACCATCACAATATTTGAAAACCAACGAAAATGAACACATTAAAGTTTTAAAAAGAAGTACTCTTTTAGACACCTACTATTCCGCTGTGAGAGATGACAATATTCTAGATGGGTTGACTTTTGCTAACTCTAATTTGTTGATTTTTTTATGGGTCATGATGAAGATTTTGTTAGATATCATAATAACTATAATTTGTGTTGTGTCATCCATCTGTAAATATAGATAAATATAGATATAGCGGATTGACAAGGAGTTTGCGTGCTAAGCAAACATTTCTCGCACAACATTTCACTTGATCGTGATACTTTGAAGTGTGACAGCTCAAATAAAGTCATGTTAATCTCTATTATGTGTAATATATTGTACTTCTGTTACATAATACAAATGAAACTTCGATAAATTCTTCTTCCTTTGTCATTTAATAAAATTTGAAGATCATTTGACTATATTCTTTCATATTATCTGCGCTTTAAAATTTCTCAAGGTGATCTCCACCCAAAAATCATTTTCCCTTTATTTATTTTGATGAGGTTGTGCCATTGTCTCTTCTGTATGCAGTATATATTTCTATGTTGGTTCAATATTCATGGGTTTGCAGTAAATGAATATATTTTGAAATATGGTATAAATCTATTCACCACGGATGTATGTTATAATTTGGTATCACTTCAGAAAATTATTGCGGAAAAATGATTTCAATTGCCTGATTCAAATAAATATGAATATTAGGAAATTAGATTTTATCGCCATTGAGACAATTGTCCATTAAATAACAAAATTTACTTAAGGCAATCCTTATGTGAAAATTGAAAAAAATACAGAATCTAAAATTAATAGTAAAATGAGTTTTAATTATTGAGGTGATTAACTTATTATAGGTATGATTTGGTTTTCATATCAAAAGTAAATCAATCTAGAAACTCCTTGAATCTAGTAAATGGCCTTTCATTAGCTATTGAAATCTTGATGATGAAAACATATTGGTGTTATGGGGCATTTTTTTTAACCCTACATCATTGGAAATAACTAAGGAAGCCGAAAATCCGACAAAAATTCCTAAACCTCAACTAAGTACATCCTTTAAAACGGTTTAAGGTCAGATTTTTTTCATACACAATATTAGTAAGAACACATCCAACGATTTAGTGTTAAGATATCATATACGTTTTAAAGTCATTATAAACTATTTTATAATCATTTACGAAAAAGCAATAGTTTCTGGAGAGAAAAGATAGGTCTCAAAATCAAATATTGTTTGAATAACTATAACAAAATATGCACTATATCCTAAAAATACTAGAGAAAAAATATAAAATTGAAATTGAACAAATTAAGGTGGAAAAGTTTGGTCGAGCTTGAGTGATTGATTTATTAGAAATGAAAAAAAGAATAATTGTTGTTGTACCTGTTGAAGTGGTATATGGACACAAATCCTCCGTAAAATTTCTGAATTTATATTAAATTTGAAGGCCAATGTTATTGTGTAATATGACAACCTTTTATGTTGTTTTTTATTGTTTCTATATTATAGCGATAGTATATACACATATTATATTGTAAATTCATAACTAAAATAAAATCTTTCTCCCTCGAAGAAAATTAATACAAACACTGTCAGCGGTCCTTATATTTACACTTCATGTATAGTTATTAAATACAGTGTTTTGACCTTATAAAAATGTGTTGGTTAATGTTTCACTATTAAGATGTAACAAATACTTCGTTGACGTGGTCTGTGCAGTTTTGTTCTTTCAGTGTGTTTCAGTGTCATGATTTAATGTAAGTATCATTTGCCCTGAATGTTGTTTACGGACTTTTTTGGTAACACAATATGCACTTGCAATGAAACACAATAAAACTGACCGTCTTCATGTTTTGTTATTTGTAAGATAAGTAATGTCTTCGTGACTGCGGACCTTATTACGGAAGTTTATTTTATCTCATTCAGCATTGTTAAAATTACTGTCGACTTCCTCATTGTAACCAATGAACGATTTTCTCGGAAACAAAAAAGGATGAAATTCGGGTCGGTCTGCCTAGATGTATTCTATATTTGTTTTATTCAGCAAGATATCAAATTAGATTCCTTTGAGGAGATAATGTGAATTTTTTTTATAATAGATATTGGAAGATGTGGTATGAGTGCCAATACGTCAAATCTCCATCCAAGTCACAATTTATAAAAGTAAACTATTATAGGTCTTCAACGCTGAGCCCTGGCTGATATCAAACAGCAAGCTATATAAGTTCACTAAACATCGTATGGAAAGGGTTAAAGCTGTATATATTTAGTCTGATACAATAGACCCATAATTAGATAATAAGACTAATTTTTTTTATGTCAAGAAGAAGCCTTCTTGCGCATATAGAATAAAGACACCGTCCGGCCTTCAACGATAAGTAATACCCATACTGCATTCTCAGCTATCAAAGGCCCCGAAATGACAAATGTAAAACAACTCAAACGATAAAACTAACGGTCTGAATCATGTATAAATTAATGAATTAATTCTTAAATATGATACAAAATGCATGTCCCAACTCCAAAAATACCAAACATCATATAAAAATCGAAATATTTACAATTGCACAAATCTTACAATGTTCTGTTTTAAGAAAGGAAATACAATGCAGATTATTATCATACATCTCTTAAATAGAAGTTGGCTTTGGTTTCAGATTAACTTAATGATTTATGGTGTACTTGATATTTTGTCAACTACATAATGACAACGTTTTTGCTTGCTATGATATAACTTCTGACATTTCTTTTTATCTAGGTAGTGCCTAAACTATAACTCTACACATCATTATGAAATGGAAGCATACATAAAAAGATATACTAGTATCTGAAAATAATATCAACAATAATTGGGATTCAAGTTAGTAGTTGTAGCCCTGTAATTTCACATTGTCCACTTGGTGACAGTTTTTATTTTATTATATTTAATAACAATCACAATGGAACATATAGAAAAAGCACATTATGTCGGATTTCGAAGTAACAGTGGTATTGAAAAATGACCCAAAGTGTGAATTCGTCCACTACATAACTGTCAACTACATTTTTGTTATTTAGTTGACAATATCGTTATGTAGGTGTCAAAATTCAAAAAGCCAAAATCGTACGTTGAACACTGTGATAACTGAAGTAATTAGAAAGATATTAAATTTATCATATAATATTTAACGAAAATTTCATAATTTATTAGTACCTAACATTGAAATATCAACATAATTGCTATCTTTATGTTTTTGACAAATTCAGTAATTTCTGTTATTTCATTTTGCATTTGAAATGATCTTCCAAGTTTCAATAAGACTGCATATTTTAGATGTTGTTTATATAATTATTAATAGTTAGAAAGAATATTTTAAATTGAATTAAATTAATAAAAAAAAAATTTCAATTTCTATCTAAAATATGAAATGATTTTCATCTTCAATGCATTCAACTTCTTACTTGTTTGGCTTGATAAATATTTTGATATAAGCGTCACTGATGAGTCTTATGTAGACGAAACGCGCGTCTGGCGTTCTAAATTATAATCCTGGTTCCTTGTTGATAAATATTCTGTATCAACTTCACAAATAATACATGATGGTCTTGATGTATACATTATGCGTACTGATGTTGTTTATCATCTTAACAACGTGTTATATTGTTCTTTCATTTGTCTTTGGTCTATTATTAATATTACTTTTACTTTTGGATTGTTTTATGTAATATCCATTTGACGTGGCTCGGTACTTAAACATCCCGTCAATGTGTTTGTATTATCTTTCTCTTTTTTTGCTGGTGTGTTTTGTATATACGACTTTTTGTGTTTCTTTGGTTCTTATAACGTGACTCTGTGAAAGATCCCGTCAGTATGATATTGTTCTATATAATGTCATTATGACATATTTCTATTATGAATTAGAAAATACGTTAAACTCCAAACGTCAAAATCATTCAATCGCGTAGTGGAATGAACTATTTGTGGATTTTTTTAACCCCGTATGCTAACATTGCCTATGTGAAATTTTAAAATTGTTTGTATATACATTGAACGACAACTATATGTGACTTGTAAAATTTTCTGACGTCAGATACGCGAATCAATGAATGTGTTTGTAGATAGATGTTTTTGTGTTCGGTTAAATTGTTCCTTTTGAAATTGTTACACGATGATGACTGCTTTATCCATATTTTGACTATTTTATTTATTAGTTCACGCATCATTGTGAATATAACGGAATTCGATGAGACTGTCATCAAAGTGAGAGATTTAGCGCTTTAAAACCAGGTTTAATCCACCATTTTCTACATTTGAAAATGCCTGTACTAAGTCATGAATATGACAGTTCATTCGTTTTTGATGTGTTTTGTCATTCGATTTTGCCATGTGATTATGGACTTTCCGATTAGATATTCCTCCGAGTTAAGTATGTTTGTGATTTTACTTTTTTGATATGCACAAACTATAAAAATCAGTTGAAAAATGCTCAACTTATCAGACGATACAAAAAGTAAAATAAAGAATCGTTATGAAAAAAAACCAAACTGAAATATTACCAAACTCTGAGGAAAATTCAAAACGGAAAGTCCACAACCAAATGGCAGAATCAAAAGGGCAAACACATCAAACGAATGGACAACAACTGTCATATTCATGACTTGGTACAGGCATTTCCTTGTGTAGAAAATGGTGAACTAAACCTGTTTTATAGCTAGCTAAAACTCCCACGTGTATTACAGTCGCATAAATTCAATTATTTTGACAACGATGTGTGAACAAAACAAACACGTAACAAAGAAAATTAAAAAGGCATATGGACAAAGCACATCAGCAACAATGAAATACAAGAATAAAAAAAATACCATATCACAATATCATAATGCGACCGAGCCGCGTAAAAAGGATATCACCAAAAATTGATTAAACAGTAAAAGTTATATTAAAAAAAAGCAAAAGAATACTATAACACGTTATTAAGATGATAAACAACGTCAGAACCTAAAATCTATAATTCAAGAACATCGAGTATCATTTGTGAAGTAGATACGGAATATTTTTCAACAAGGTCTTGGCACCTTCCGATGAACTTTTATATCAGAAAAAGAACGAACGTTCTTTGACATACCCCTGGTTCATCAAATTTCTGCTCAGACACTGATGACGTTTCACATGGTCAGGCACTGGTGACGTTCTACAAGGTCTGAATAGGAGGTGCAAGCTCTTGGATTCCAAATAAGTTGGGAAATATATACCAATATGTAGATGAAGTAGCTATATTGCTACTAAGGTGGGAAAAAAATGATAATTTCAAATATTAATCGTCTCGTTTGTTATATATTCTACTACTGAGATGGACGTGTATGTCACCAAAACAAATAACAAGCATGGACGTGGAAGGGTACTTTTACCTCCCCATAATACAAAAACAGTAATTACAGATCGGAGGGTACTCGTAGTTACTGGCCTGCTGACAGCTAGTTCAAAGCCAGTAACAATGATATAAAAATCGTTTCTATCACCTCTCAAAACTTTATTGTGGTTTTTCTTCTGCAGTTCGTTAACATTTCTTTCTGACTGATTGTACAGTTTTGTTTGATAAAACAAATTGTTATTTGGTCATAATTTTGAACAAAACTGCAATAGGTGGAGAATAAAGGCACCAGTAGTATACCGATGTTCAAAACTCATAAATCGATAGACAAAAAAAAAAAAAAATCCGGGTCACAAACCAACACAACCAGAAACGAACTAAGCATTAAACAAAATCCGATGAGAATAACAAATATAACATCAAAACTAAAGACATGAATTTTTGGATAGAAAAGTACCGTGACACGTCTTATAATAATGTGAATTGACGCTCAAATATAAGAGGAAACAAACGAAACAAAAGAAATACAACGTTAAAATGTAAAAAACACAGAAACGAACTATAATTTAACAATTAACATATTCCTAACTTGGTACAGGGCATAGTCTAAAGATAAAAATGATGGGCTGAACCTGGTTTTGTGGCATGCCAAACCTCCCGCTTTAATGGCCATGTTAAATATAACATTAAAATGACAACACAACATTACAGGACTACAATACAAATAAATAGGAAAACATATTTGACAAAGAAACACACGAACAAAAGGCACCAGGTTCAAAATTTAATACGCCAGAAGTGCGTTTCGTTCACACAAGACTTACTAGTGACGCCCAGGTACAAAAGTTCGAAAGCCAAAACAGGTACAAGTTGAACAGCATCGAGGACCAAAAATTCAAAAAAGCTGTGCCAACAACGGCCAGGATTTTCTGTTTGGAACAAGAACATTCCTATTGGAAAGCCACACTTACCGTCAAGTCACGGTAACACAGCAAACCAAAGAACGACAATTCTGTTAAGAGAAAAAGGAAGAACCCAAAAAGCATTAACACAAAGCTAAAGATCGGGAAAAACTATCGGTTTATAAAAGAGCGTTTAAACAGAAGCTCTTATTGTAAATATAAAAGAAAAGGTCAGTAAAGGTAATTAATTGAGATAAGTGTACAAAATTTACAATCAAACGTTGTTTGCTATATTTCAATTATGTAGAATTATTCCATTTTCATAACAAAAATATGTTATGAGTACAAACATGTAGGTATAAATATGATGTAGGTATTGGTTTAAGGACAACAATGCCAGTGCAATATTTATTACAAAAATGTTTTTATAATAGCAAACACTAGTGTAATAGTATCCTTGAAAAAAGGATATCTTTTTTAATGTGCATTTTGTTTTTGTCTCATTTTAAATTTACCGCATTGACTTTTGACATGTTGGTTTTTATCATTGTCATCATACTCTTCACACCTGCATTTGCAAAGCAGAAAAAAAAACTAATTAAAGGTGTAAAATTTTCTTTGTAAGTTTACCGACGATAACAAATTTGGAAATAATTCTAAGACGGTTAAGTTGCTTATTTAAAGAGTTCTTTAAAAAAAATACTAAGACGCTCTTATGGTTCATTTTTAAAATCTAGATTATTTAAATGGTGTTTTTGTAAGCATCATAAATAGTTTAAACGAAGAGTGTTTAGTGCTTTAATAGTTAAACAAAGTTTTTAACCTTAAAAAAAGTTTCGTGTTCGAAGAAGCAGTTGAAATATGTTATTAACATTATCCAATAATGTAAAAGAAACAGTTGAGAAAATAATGAAATGCTGGACTTCTAAAGACACATTAAAAAATTGTCTATCTCAATTGTTTATATACTGTGAAAGTACTTTAATTCGTGGGTATCTATTTTCGTGGTTTGATCAATATTAACATGTTCGTGGGTTTTTAAATTCGTGGATTTTAGTTTTCTAATAAAAAAAATAATTGAAAAACTAAAGCCTTTAGAAACGATGGTTACAAATAGTCTTGATTGAAGGAAATTGCAAAGTAAACATTGACCCGTGTAAATTGTAGTGATAACACTAATTAACCCATGATAAAGTGATCAACAGATTAAAGATCATCAAAGGTGTTAATTAGGCCATAAATATGTCACCTCAAGAAAACAGTGACATAAACAAATGCTTTAAACGTACCTTGAATTGTCAAATAATTCTTATCAAAATCAAGTCCAGCATGAAACTATTATTTCCCGTATGTACGAGAACTATGAGGATATAAAATGAACACTCTATCATACTGGCATATAAATACCGGAAATCTGACTTTCGTCGATTAAAAATATCTTTTATGAGAATAAAAAGATCAACAGTTGTACAGTTTAGGTTACTAAAGATTAAATGGGTATAATCCTGCATACGGTTGTAGTTCTGTGACTGCTTATTAAAGTATTCTCAGATTTGGCGTTATTCAGTATTTCTCTAGATTATATCAATAGTCAAACCTACCGATGGGGATCTTTCCGCGACTTGATTTGGACAATGGTTGTTTTATTTCGTTGGACATTTAAATTCGTGGATAAAGTCATCCACGAAAACCACGAAAATTGGTACCCCACGAATAAAAGTACTTTCACAGTAGTTTTCTTTCGAAAGATTATTTGTTAACATGAATTTAGTTGTATAATGGCTCTGGGAAGGAAACAAAAACTTGTACATGTCTTTATTTCCATGAAGTTTTGTGTAATTCTGAAATGAAAACGTTTTTATTTTACAGCCATTTAAAAAATATATCTAAATTCTTATACGACATTCTGAAGTCAAACATTTCAACCAAATTACCACTACAATTTTTCCAGATTCTTTTGTTGTTAAATAATTTGTTAGTTAATACATTTGGAGTTTGTTCCCTTACAAATATTATCTTGCACTATACATCAAACTGTTTGATAAAGTAAAAATACTATGTTTTATGAAAACATCAATTTGACAATTTATCGTTTACATCAATTGATTTAAAATTCGAATCGTGCTTATGTAACATAAATTAACGAAATGGGGAGCATGATTATTATTTCTTTTTTTTTTTCATTCAATCTTTTTATTTGAGCTTCATTATTGAAATGGGAAGAAAAACTATTCAAGTATTTTTTAAAACCGTCCTTAAAGAAAACGATTATTCAAATATAAATATTGATGGCTGAAATTATATTTGGTTAAATTTCATCAGTTCTAATTTCCTTTTGTATAAAATATTATTTACAAAAAGCTGATTATATTCATTTCCTGCAATTTTCGCAAATAATAGAAAATATTTAATAAATTGTTAAAAAATAACAATTTATTTTCAATTTGATTGTTCTCAATAGATGACAAATAAAGAACGTCAATATATATTCGTAATATTAGTAAAGGCAAAAAAATACTGATGACTTACATGAGGAATCACACAACTTCAGGAAGCTGAACAGACACAGGATCAAGTATATCTGTTGATGTTGTTTGTGCGAATCCATTCTCATAAAATGCATAAACATTGCATTTAAACTAAGTTTGTATCTTTTTTTTTATCAATCTAATGCAAAATTAAAGATAACAATCTTACACGTCTGTATGACTTTACGTTTAATGTACTAATTACGTTTTTTGAAAATGTCGCATTTGTAACTGATATAGATAGTACAATATATAGCAAGTAATAATATATGAATGAATGCATACGAAATTGTTTTTATTTTTATCAACCAATAGCATCTATTTACTGAAAACAAGGTGGAGAATTTCACCCATGAGAACCGATATATCACTGACATACCCGGGATATATAATTAGATGCATATATATATTAAGATAAAACAAAAAGCCGTGACTGTCCGACTTATGCCTCAGTGAAGTTGACACAATTTTACATCGTATTGTGATTTTAAAAAACCTAAGGTAATTTATTTTGGGGGATTTCATTAAATTGACCTAAAAGTTTACTATCATTTTGTTTACATGCACTTTAGCAATTAAACTATCAAATTCCTTTAATATAATGCTCCAATAATTGTTTATAAGAGAAAGAGATATTTAAATAATATGTCAAGATTACAAGTTGACACCAATCATTTATTAAAGTACTGTATTGAATACAAATCGGACCCCTAAACAAAATCTCCAACAAACAACATTAAAACAACATTAAAACAACAACAAAACAAGAATGTGTTCACAGTACACGGATGCCCCACTCGCACAATCATTTTCTATGTTCAGTGGACCGTGAAATTGGAAGAAATTTTCTAATTTGGCATTAAAATTAGAAAGATCATATCATAGGGCACATGTATACCAAGTTTCAAGTTGATTGGACTTCAACTTCATCAAAAAGTACCTTGACCAAAAACTTTAAACTGAAGCGGGACAGACGGACGAACGAACGGACGGACGAACGAACGGACAGACAGACAGACGGACGAACGGACGCACAGACCAGAAAACATAATGCCCCTCTACTATCGTAGGTGGGGCATAAAAACCACAACGAACATAACCAATAAAGTAAAATTATTAGTAATCAAGACGGCAAAACTAGAAACTCTATCATCGACCCCTAACTCATAAACAACATCTAATTAAGAATTTTCAAGTTATGGAACATAGGTACTAATAACAGCTTCCATTTGCAATTGATTATTTCCAAATGATCAAATTCTGGGTCTGGCAAGTTAAGAAAGAGACAATTTCTAACTAGCAACTATAAGAACGTTAATTTTCAAAGAAGAATTGCCACATGATATGTATCTTACTGTGTAACGTACTCCTTGGATCTATTTCACTACTTGCATATCAGTTTTACATACTTTAACACTTGTTATAAGCTGTAAACTGTTTCCAAATTTTGCTAAGATCACTAGATATCTTACCCAAATTAAACTTTAAGAGGCTTTAACAGAACTCTGATAGAGTCAAAATATGTATTTCAGAAACAATCATCTTATCAGAAGAACAATATCCCATAAGAGACCAGCTTAGATGCTACAGACAAATAAGAATTTTGTTCAGAAAGCCATCGATACAAGATACTACTAACTTATCAGAATTCTGTTAAGACGGCTATTGCTTTGAGATGCGACTGTCTTATCAGAATTCTGTTAAGAAGGCTATTGTTTTGAGATGTAAGTCTTATCAGAATTCTGTTAGGGGTTTCATTGGTACTATATTCGATGATTCTTATCAGAATTCTGTAAAGAAGGTTATTGCTTGAGATGCGACTGTCTTATCAGAATTCTGTTAAGAAGGCTATTGTTATCAGATGTAAGTCTTATCAGAATTCTGTTAAGGGTTTCATTGGTACTATATTCGATGATTCTTATCAGAATTCTGTAAAGAAGGTTATTGCTTGAGATGCGACTGTCTTATCAGAATTCTGTTAAGAAGGCTATTGTTATCAGATGTAAGTCTTATCAGAATTCTGTTAAGGGTTTCATTGGTTCTATATATTCGATGATTCTTATCAGAATTCTGTTAAGAAGGCTATTATTATGAGATGCGACTGTCTTATCAGAATTCTGTTAAGAAGGCTATTGTTATGAGATGCGACTGTCTTATCAGAATTCTGTTAAGAAGGCTATTGTTATGAGATGCGACTGTCTTATCAGAATTCTGTTAAGGGTTTCATTGGTTCTATATATTCGATTCGTATCAGAATTCTGTTAAGAAGGCTATTGTAATGAGATGCGACTGTCTTATCAGAATTCTGTTAAGGGTTTCATTGGTTCTATATATTCGATTCTTATCAGAATTCTATTAAGAAGGCTATTGTTATCAGATGTAAGTCTTATCAGAATTCTGTTAAGAAGGTTATTGCTTGAGATGCGACTGTCTTATCAAAATTCTGTTAAGAAGGTTATTGTTATCAGATGTAAGTCTTATCAGAATTCTGTTAAGGTTTCATTGGTACTATATTCGATGATTCTTATCAGAATTCTGTTAAGAAGGTTATTGCTTGAGATGCGACTCTCTTATCAAAATTCTGTTAAGAAGGTTATTGTTATCAGATGTTAGTCTTATCAGAATTCTTTTAAGGTTTCATTGCTACTATATTAGCTTCTTATCAGAATTCAGAAGGACATGAATAATATTGACATGTAATGTATATCAGAATTCTGACCAAAAACACAATGTAGTGTTATTAGAATTATGGTAAGGGCATTATTGTTAACAAGGTAAAACGAAACATAGACATGTATATATCGTATGAAAAGAAAATACATCTACTTTAAAAGCAATATTATAATAATAAATGAATTCAATTAATTGTGGTGGCCTTGCAGTGAGGTGAGAGTTGTTGCTTTGTGATAAAGTCTTTGTAGAATAAAAAATTGACAAATGATTGGTAAACACTAAATCCTTTCCTTTCATTACAAAAACATAAAATTTTGATAAACATTAATAAACTCCCTTAAGCACATTAAATAAATTTTAATTTCAGGCTACTGTCTGATTAAAAGTACACACATACAACAGCAATATGTTTGTCATGTGTCCAATTAAGATTATGAATGATTACTGAAAGATACAAATAGAATTGAATTTGACCTTAAACGTCTGGAAAAATTATAGCTGGAAACTTTGGTACACGTCTTTGAATATTATAGTAAGTAAGACATTCTGCACATTGTAAGTGACAATTTTGTACATTTGTACAATATTCACACTTTAAGGATTTGTAAATCTTATCCTCATATATATGTATATATTCTGGATCATATCCTCCTAATACATGATGTAATAGCTGCTGATACTTGTTTGGAGTTATTTAGAGTCCCACACATACACGTAGAAGCACTATATATAACACTTTTTTCAATGTTGTAGAGCATTCAGTTTCCTTTCCGACGTCAACTTGTATTTCCAAACTAACAAGAGAACAAATGAGTTGTGTTGTTATAATTGTTTATCGCAACATGTACACACAATATTGGTGTTTCAGTTTTTCTCTAAACCAGGAAATGTTGCCTGAAAAAGAAAGAAAATAAAACTTCAACACCCTATTTTAAAGTTTCTTCGATACATTAAGTAAGAATAAAAGGAGGAGTGAGGTACATGTCAATGAACCAGCAATCTAACCACATCCTGAATGTCAAAACACCTGTTCAACAAAATAATGTATAGTTAATATCGTTCGAATCGATTTCTGAACAAATGAGTTCAGATCATTTAAACTTCCAAATATTTGCACTTAACACCAAAATCTACACACAATAAAAATCAATAGAAATTACAGGAAACACTGACGAGGTTACCGGTTTTAAGCAGGAATATAAACTTGGGTCGGTAAAAAACAAAATTTCAAAATTTTCTTAAAGTCAACCGTCTTGAGATTATGTAATGCGTCACATACACCGGTACATGTATTTTAAGATACATCAAAGCAACACAAGCACCGATATAATTACTGATACTCTTGACAGTCACTCATCTCGAGATACAATAATGACTGAGATATTTCAGTCAATCATGAAAACAATAAAGCAACACAATCATCGATATCTCACAATCACTCATTTTGAGATACAGTAATGCACCACAAGCAACGACAAATATTGACAATCACTCATCTTGATATACAATAATGAATCACAAGAACCAAAATTTCTAAGTCGTTGATTACGAGAAACGACAAAGCAACACAGGCACTAATATCTTGACAGTCACTCATCTAAATATACAGTTAAGCAACACTAGCACTGAGATCCTGTTCGTCACTCAGCTTCAGATACAATAATGCATCTATGCACAGAGATCTCACAGTAACTCATCAAGAGATACAGTAAAGTAAAACAACACCGAAATATTGACAGTCATTCATCTTCGGATACAGAAAAGAATTACAAGCACCGAGATCTCGCAGTCACTGATCTTGAGAAACAGTAAAGCAACACAAAACCAGAGATCTTTTAATAGTCACTCATCAGGATATGAAGTACAACAGAACAAGCAATGAGACTCACAGTCACTAATTTTGATAAACAATAAAGCAGCACAAACGCTGCGATCTCTACAGTCACTCATCTTGAGAAACAATAAAAAAAACAGAAGCACCAAGATCTTGACAGTCACTCATCTTGAGAACCAGTAATACAACGGAAGCACCAAGATCTTGACAGTCACTCGTCTGGAGAAACAGTAAAACAACAGAAGCACCAAGATCTTGACAGTCACTCATCTGGGGAAACAGTAAAACAACAGAAGCACCAATATCTTGATAGTCACTCATCTTGAGAAACAGTAAAACAACAGAAGCACCAAGATCTTGACAGTCACTCGTCTGGAGAAACAGTAAAACAACTGAAGCACCAAGATCTTGACAGTCACTTGTCTGAAGAAACAGTAAAACAACAGAAGCACCAATATATTGACAGTCACTCATCTTAAGAAACAGTTAAACAACAGAAACACCAAGATCTTGAAAGTCACTCGCCTGGAGAAACAGTAAAACAACAGAAGCAATAAGATCTTGACAGTCAGTCGACTGGAGAAACAGTAAAACAACAGAAGCACCAAGATTTTGACAGTCATTCGTCTGGAGAAACAGTAAAACAACAGAAGCACCAAGATCTTAACAGTCACTCGTTTGGAGAAACAGTAAAACAACAGAAGCAGCACGATCTAAACAGTCACTTGTCTGGAGAAACAGTAAAACAACAGAAGCACCGAGAACTTAACAGTCACTTGTCTGGAGAAACAGTAAAATAACGGAAGCACCAAGAACGTAACTGTCAGTTATATTGAGACGTGTTCTAACACCACAAGCACCGATACCTTGACAGCCACTCAACTTAAAGATGTTCATACGCCAAAAGCAACGAGAACTTGACGGTAACTTACTTGAGATATTTTCATACACCACGAGCATCGCGATCTTGACAGACACATATCCTGAGATATTGGCAAACACCCTCCACAAGCAATGAGATCATGACGATCATTCAATGAACCACAAGCACCTTTGTCTGTATGGAAATATATTCTTTGATTAAAACACATTAATTGTCTCTGCAAAGATACTAGGCAAGTTATTTTAAAGTTGGACTGTATTATAGATGAGTACATTGTAAACGTTTGTGCACACGCAACACTAGTTTACAAAATGTCATGCCGGTAGAAAAACCGTCTATCTAGACTAATAGTATGTGTTATGTTCTGCTTTTTGTCTGTGTATATGTATTTCTCGTAGGGGTCGGGTCTTCGTTGTTGTGGTCTGATGTACGAAGGAAAGCGATATTCAGGTATAACAATACGATTTTTCAAATTTCTTTTCCAGTTGCTTTTGTTACCTAGTAATATTTTCAACCACAGACGACACATATACTTCCATAAATTGCTCTGTTAATGAGTTTTGAAGATGATCAGTTTTGTAAACACATATAGTATCTGATTGTTATTTTTTTTAGAAAACAGAAGATATGAACATAAGAGTTACACTATTTAAAGAAATTAATATTTAAGAGCTGCCAGGTTAAAAAAAACAAACAAGAAAATTATTTGGACCTTTGAAAAGGCCTCAAAATATAGATATACAAATATTCAACAAATATAGTTGCACAATTATAGTTACTAATGTTATAATGTTTTCTGTTTGTTTTTCATTTGAAAATGATTAATAAGGATTACCTATCTTTTGAGTTCGTGTAGATTGGTCATCTGGTCAGTCTCCTCATCCAAATCATCTTGGTAACCTGAAATACAATATTTAAATCAATTTTAAAAAAGTACATGTAATGTATGGAACATATTTTTACATCGCGATGACCGTGAGGGCATTCTGATGTATTGCTATTGCCTAGATTTCCATTACGTAACTTTCGTTTCGGGTTTGTAACCGATCTTTAAACATGATAAATACGCGCACATAAACGAGTGCAAAATAAAATTCCTTGTAATGTAAAGTAAAAAATCATTTAAATATCTATGCACAAAGCATGCGGAAGATATCTCAAGAACATGTTGCGGCAATCCCGGCAATGACCGGTAACTCTGCATAGAAGATTGTGTTTGCGGGAAGATTAGAATGCCTATTCATATATCCAATCCTTTAGAAAAAAAATCGAATGTCTACAGAAGAGTGTCCACCATACAATTGCATTGCACTATTTTTAGAATAGTAAAATATAATAATATACAAATGGATGAAAATTATATATACATGTAACTAATATATTAATATAAGATATAACAACAAACCAGTGTATACTGATTTGTATCACTACAATATAATAGTTATTACATGATTTTGAATTTCCTGTCATTTCTTCATCATCCACGCTCGAACTTGTCTCAGAAAAAAAAATATCTCTGTACATTAACCTCAGTATCAGGTATAGAGATGTGATTTCTTTCTGTGGCAAGTGCTTTTGACCATCCACGAGAACTTGCGGTCATCCGATGTTCAGTACTTCAGTTCTTTAATTATACGAGTCACAGAGACAAATAACTAATATAGGATCCAAACAAACTACAATACACATCTCTTCATTTTCATATTAATTCATGTTTCAAGATACACATTTTGCGTAAAAACATAATAAATGCAAGCGCCATGCAAGTATTGGGATGTTCACACTAGAATGAAATTAGCTTCTTTGTTATTCATACCAAATTAAACCAAAATATTTTATAGATTCTTGTACAACACAGTTTGACCTCCAAAAGAGTGTCTCGGATTTTTTCTATTGTATTCCATTCTCTCATTAACCTTCAACGAAGTTTGCAACCTCAATTCATAAGAGATCTCTTAAGGTAGAACTACAGTCTAACAGTGATTTTTTTAAGATATTTTTTTTATCACATAATTTTAAAGTAAGTATTATTCTGCACAGTTTGTAAAAATCCAAAAATCAATTTTCAAATCACAACAGGGAGTAAATTGATAATGAAATTATGTAAATAAAGGCACATGGTAATTAATCTAAATATATAGGCATTTAGGAGAGTCTAATATGTCAATCATCTGTTAATGCCAGTGTCCAGCTGTTAATCACTGACCACAAGAAGAATAGTGTGGTCTTATTTCATTGTATCATGTGTATTGCAACAAAGTAATCTATATAGCTTTGAAGTAAACAGTGAAAAGAGAAAGTTATTAAAAAGGAGAAAATCTAAAGGGAAAAAAATCTTACTAAAATGAACAAAACTATATATATAAGGATAAGAGTGTGAAAGTATCTTTGAAAGCCTCTGACAAACTTTAAACATTTAAGGTTCTTACTACAAACAAGAAGTATATGTCTCTGAATCTGTCTTTTGTTAGGAGTTTCAGGCACTTTAACCAATTTTAAGTTTATGTGAAATTTTTAAATTCCATAAAACTGAAGAATCATGTGAGGCAGTCTATTTCCAGCAAGGGGATCAGGTCTTGATCTTTTTTGGGACATGTCTTTTATTGCATAATTTTAATGTTCTAGCTAATTTCATAGTATATTTCTTTTAAAATACAAATGAAATCATTCTTTATAGTGAATATAATGATGTCAAAAATTGTTTTTATGCAGCTGGTCATTCCTGTTATTCTCTTATCTTAGACTGTCTGGAGAGAGGCGGAGCTTTGTCTATATTTTAAAATTGCTACATCACAGATGTTGGTCAAATCTGTGACGTCAAACTCCCGCCAAATGCTAAGTTAGTGTTGGTCAGTGCACATATAATTCAAAATTTACAGTATTAGAGCATCAAAGACACAAAGTGTGTGGTTATATTGATAAAATAATGGTGTCAGGACACTCCTGGGGTGTTCTCAGTGGAACTTTTGTTTTAATGATGCATTTATAGGGGTTCTAAGGGGGAAATTCAGTTTTTAGGTAATTTCTCTGAACAATTTTCATGAGAATTGTTAGCAAAAAATGAAAATAGAAACTTCATTGGTACCCCTTTTGGTTTGACTTTGATATATGTGATTAAAGGGAGTATTTTCTACAATACCATGTCCCAGTTTTTGGATAATTTGTTTCTAAATGAATTTATAGTTGTCCAAAGATGAAAGGTGAAATGAGGTGTGGTACCCAGCAGTTAAATCAATATATCTTCTTACTGGAGGCATATATCAAAAATCTGAGACACGGTTTTGTTTATAGTGTATGGTTGATTAAAGCGATGAAAACAAATTTTCACTACCATTTGACCTGAATGTGTCATTTTCATCCGAGTTGGAAGACCACTTTTTTGGCAATTAAGGAGCTATAGTTTGAGATTAATCATACCAAAAATTAATTTATTTACAGATTAAGAAGAATTAATATTTCACCTCTATAATGAGCTAAAGATTTTAAAAATCCCTTGAGTAGTTTTTGAGAAATTAATCTTTAAAGACTGTTGGTTGGAGTCAGAAAATTCTGACTGTAGTGCTACCTTAATTTAATTAGATACCAGTATACAATTTGTTCCATTGATGTTTTTGGAAATCTAAGACAAAATTTTGAAGATAACTGGTCAAGGAACAACATGTGTGAAAATCAGGAATATAGGGGCACTCATCTAGGAGCTAATTTCATTTAAAACTTCATTTTCATGATACCAATGAATGTGTGACAATTGATTAAATAAGGATTTTCCTACTTGCACCCCATTAAATTCAATATAATTCACACATGTAAAATATGGAGATACTTCAGGATTGGCCTTTTAAATATCATCAATTAGGTTTTGACCAGTAAGAAAGCATTCCATTTCAGCTATTCTAAATATATAATGGAAATGCACACCCTATGCATCGAAAATCAGATCTAGCGGGAGATGTTATATCATTATTGACCTTGCTATAACTTAAGTCAGTTGCTACTGATATGGCCAAAACTCCGCCCACCAGGATAAACCTACTATTAATGATCTCAAAAGTGTCAGTAGTTATAAAGCTATGAAATGATTATATTGATTAACCACAATGTACTGCCCACATGTTCTTATCTTGTATCAGTAAGACACGTGCATTTGTTTATAAAACTAATTATCATCAAAACTCATTATAAGTGCAAGATATGTAAAGAAATACCAAGAAGTAACAAAAAAAAAGCTGAAAATGAAATTTAGATAAAATGTAGTTGCCTTTGTACAAATAATTTCTCATATTTTCGGAGGGAAAAATTTGACCGCCGACCCCTAAAATAAAAATATTTTTGTACCCTTTCCCTAAAAAAATGTGTTTGAAGAAATTTTCTTTTTCTAAATTGTGGTTCAATTTACAGTGTAAGAGACATCCATACACTTAAACACAAATTATTGTCTGAAACTAGAAAATGCTTGTTTTGGCACCTGATTCCTGAACGGTTTGGACAATTAACCCCAAAATGAATCCTATCCTTCTACGTATGGTATTGAACCTTGTAGTACAATTTTCGAGCAATGAAAATACTTAAACACAAGTTATTGTCCTGAAACTCGTAAAATGCTTGTTTTTGGCCCCCTTTTTGGCCCTTTTTTTTCCTATAGGTATGTAACCATCACCTCCCATATACAATCCCAACCTCCCTTCTGTGGTTTTGATTTTATACAGATCCGAACACTTAAACTAAAGTTATTGTCCGGAACCCAAATGTTCTTCGGACGACGACGTGATAGCAATATACGAACGTATTTTTTTTTTGCAGTCATATGATAAATGTATGAAATCGATAAAAAATTCTTCATAGAAATTCAGTATCAGCAGCAGTCAATTTTAAGAGCTCAAGTCCATATGATTATTTTCCAGTATGCCGGAGGATTTCTTGGCTAATATTATCATAATTTAAATGCAAACAAAATGATAAGGATTGTCAAATCAGACAAGCAAAAATTCTCAAGAGACTGTCCTTATCAATAATCAAATAGTGTATATTTCAAGTATTTGTTTCAATACTATAAAAAAAAAATATAATAACAACTTAATGCTATTATAGTTTATCATTAACTAATGCTATGTGCTGTGCTACATATATTCAATACATAATTCTTGAGCCCTCATATTCTTGATAACATACCCGGCCACGTCCACTTGTATTTTTTGTCTATCTGATGAGTTAAGCCTTTTTCAACTGATTTTTATAGTTCGTTCTTATGTTGTACTGTTATACCACTGTTCCAGGTTAGGGGGAGGGTTGGGATCCCGCTAACATGTTTAACCCCGCCACATTATTTATATATGTGCCTGTCCCAAGTCAGGGGCCTGTAATTCAGTGGTTGTCGTTTGTTTATGTGTTACAAATTTGTTTTTCGTTCATTTTTGTTTACATAATAAGGTCGTTAGTTTTCTCGTTTGAATTGTTTTACATTGTCTTATCGGGGCCTTTTATAGCTGACTATGCGGTATGGGCTTTGATCATTGTTGAAGGCCGTACGGTGACCTATAGTTGTTAATGTTTGTGTCATTTTGGTCTTTTGTGGATAGTTGTCTCATTGGCAATCATACCACATCTTCTTTTTTTTATAAATACTAGTTTTTAGATTTCAAATTGATATAAAAATTGAGAAACCACAAGTGGTGCGGTAAATACTGTCCATCGATCTTAACAATGATAAACTACATTACTTTAATCCACTCATAAACCAAAGAATGGCTAATGAATTCATCCCTTAGTATCTTCAACCTCCTTTTTATCAACACGTTTATTTATTTTAGAAATGTTCTAATGTTTGAATCTCTTGTCAGTTCAAACACATGTATATACGGTGTACTAAATACAAGTTCATTTTTCTTTTTTCCCTCACTATTTTAAATATAAATAAATTCAAATTTGAAATAAAATAGAAAAATAAATATATTTCATGAATGCAGTGACCCTTGTATATAGGTGGGAATCTCAGAGAAGAGAACAAAGAAATTTACGATACTACATCATGTAGGCATATATTTATTTCCCAAAATGGTTTATTCCACTCGCAAGATTAATAGCATTTGCTATTTCATAAAACAAAAAGAAATTTCCTAACAATTATTCAATTTCTTCAAAATAGTCTTTTGTTATACGAATTTGATTTGTCATATAAAAGTTGCGTTTATCATTGACGCTAGTACAAATGTATTACAACTAAATAGTGTGTACATTAAATACGACATTCTATTTTGTCTAACATAATTAAAAAAAAGATACATATAATAATCTCGTGATTCATGAAAAATATTAAACTTGATATATTCACAAGTGCCTTAATAAGTGTAGATTGCTTAGACATAGCAGCAGCAAAATTATATAGCCATGATAGCAGCCCCTGTCAACATTCGAAAAACGTGTTTGTCACATATAGTAATTTGTTCAATATATTGCACTTCCATTTGGTAAATTGCAGACACAATGCGTTTTAAAGTTTGTCTTCTAGTCTTTGTTCGCTGTCTTTTTGCCATACACCAGACAAGTTTTGTATTTATAATTTCAAAAAAACAAGAGGCATATGTAGAAATTATAATTATATATTTTTTTTTTATATAGATTAGACCGTTGGTTTTCCCGTTTGCATGGTTTTGGGTCCTTTATAACTTGTTGTTCTGTGTGAGCCAAGGCTCCGTGTTGAAGGCCGTGCATTGACCTATAATGGTTTACTTTTTTAAACTGTTATAATTTGGATGGAGAGTTGTCTCATTGGCACTCACACCACATCTTCCTATATCTATAAATAACACTTCTTATAAAAAAATCTTATAAAATTGGATTTGTACACGAATACATTGATCGGCTTGGTGAGATAACCCCATCTGTTAGTTTTTTCAGAAAATATAAATGATGCACAAGAATCACTAGTTGAAAAAACAGAACTTTAAACTGAAAACATCTGTCGAAATATTTAAGTGAAAGTTCCTTCCGCTACAACATGACACTAGTTCAAATAATTATGACGTCTGGCAAGGCTATTTTAAAAAATAAATCTGGGACGCTCGTCGTAGGAAGGCGTCCCCGAAAAAGATAGCCTTGCCAGACAGGGGCAGACGTCATAATTATTTGGACTAACATGACACCATCTCTGGGAAGGCTTGTTACGACCATTCTCGATTATACAAAATAGTTACGTCTACAAAGTTACGTTTCTAATAACCTTTTTTCCATTACAAGAAAATTATGTATACAATATTTGTACTCACCTTTATCAGTTTTCTTTGAAACGTCCCCTTCGTAATATATTGACTACATTCTCAATATTGCCTTCCATGACCTGGAATCGAATTTGAATTTTGAACCAATGAGTATACGTCGCTTATTTTCAAAATTTTCAAACTTACTCTACTTCCGTTCCACTTTAAATGTTTGAAATACGTTTGGAAATATAGTTACAGAATATAAAAATGTTAGCACGCCATATGATAATCTTAAAACTTATAGACATATATTATGCATACTGAATATTTGTTTCGTATCAATAAATTACAAATTGAAAATTATTGATACTTGTGAAACCGTGTTAGTTAGTCATACACAATTTTTGGAATATACTGTGTTGTGGAATTAAAAACAACAACAACAACAAAAATGCAAATATCTATCAACCAGTGTGGTGAAATCTTTACAAGCAAGTCTTACATCTTTTTGTGATACTTTGGGAAGACTTTACATTATTATGACAGAAGTTCAATTATGGAGATGGAACTAGTCAAAATGGTAAGTGTTTCTTTCATTCACAAAGTGTCTTTATAAAAATAAATGTTTAATTCTCAAAATATCTTAACTAATACAATAATTAAACCAATAAATCATCATTTCGACTTCGCCCTTTCTAAATTATGTGAACATGGGGGGATTTTCAAAGGGGGTTCCAACCCAGGAAAAAGGGGGAAGGGTTCCAAATAAAAGTTCCCATATAAATGCATGGATCGTCCAAAACCAGGGGTTCCGAACCTCTACCCCCCCCCCCCCCCCTTTTGGACCCTGAACTGGTATAACAAATCCAATATAAATCTTTTAACTGATAAATTTCGGTTCGCATTTCATTTTGAAGTTTCTTAATTCTTGACTTATATCATACAGAAAGTAATATCATAGTTTTTGTTGTCATTATACGAAATTGTCAATTATGTTTAGTGATTTTTAGTCCAAAAAGACATTTTAAAGAGAAGCGAAAGATTCCAAATTGACATTCAAACTCGTAGGTTGACAAATACACTGACAATGACATGGCTATAAAGAAAAACAGACAAACAACAGAACACAACCCTGAAGACTGAGCAACACGAACCTCCCCACCAGTTAATTTTATAACTTATATATAATTATGTATTTGAATATCATTTGTTTAATATGAATAAAACTTTTGGCCATAAAAAAATATATATTAATTAAAAAAAAAAAAGGAAGAACATTAATAAAAATGTCTGCTCTAAGGCAGAAACGGAAGAATCAAAATAATCAGTTTATCATACGTCCGTGAAGTTCTGCACTACATGTACATGTATGCTATAAAACTAAAATACTTTCAGCATGTTTTTATTCACACCATAATCATCATCGTCTATTTTATTATTATTATCAGAAATAGTATTATCATGATTATACATGTTATATTATTATTTTTGTTGTTCTTGACCAGACACACGGGTATTGATATATAATTATTTTTACTTATTCATTTATTCAATTAATACTTATTGAAGTTTTAAAACATCTATGAGAATATTTTAAGGTTAACAAAAATCTATTAAAATAATATCTTCATGAATTTGAATGTTAAAAATAGTATATACCTACCTTCATTAAGAATTCCAAGAGTAAAATAGCTTTGTATAGGTTTCACAAACAAACCGTGTGCTGTATTTTGGCGGGAGACACACGCTATAAATTACAAACACCGTTTAGACAGCTAGAAAACCATATGGTTGACCTTGACCGTTCATACACATGGATTGAGAGATATAATAATAAATGTTCTTCGAGATATGAGGCTTCCAACTGTGAAGTGTTACAACGACATTTCTTATCGGATGAAATACTTCTTAAGAAAGATGAAATAATGGCTCTCAAAATTAGGAGAGGCAGGAAAAACTGCACCCCCCCCCTTTTTTTGCCCCCAATTCTTTTTTTTTTTTTTTTAAACAAATGAAAGTTGACACTGAATTGGTTATAGAAACTGGTTTTTTTTTTTGTATTTTCGCTTGTCGCTTTCAGAAGCTCATTGAATAAATACGTTCATAACGGTAGAGGACAGATAGCAAATGTAATTTGTTTAAACGTTACCGCACGCTGTTCCTACAACCCATAGGATTTAAAAGAGAATCTTCGAAATTTCCTCCGCTAAAATAAAGAAAAAATGTTAGCAAGCACTGTCTAACCACTATAAAAACAAATTCAGAATATGTGTTCAATTATGTTCTATAGCTCTTGGTCATATGCATAGTAATATCTTGTAAATTTAAGGATTGAAACAACAAAACTAAGTGTAAAAAAACGGATGTCCAACGTTACATTTTTGAACAACTTTTTTAACTGTTATGTCATGTATATCTGTATGTAGCGAGATCCTATTTCTTTATATCTGATCTTCCTGAAACTTGGCGGGAACAATGACATGTGTCGGTTCTTTATGACATTAAAGTCGTCATTTTGTCAATTTTCATATGGCTCGGCGGCTGCATATTAAGCTGGAATAAGAAAAATGTCCATCGATGTTTTTCGCTAACCCAACGACTGAAAGTGAGATATATCAGAAAAATGTCAATAAAGTGAAATAAAAATAATAACTTTTTACAAAAGTACGTAATGACATAATTTGCCTCATTGTTCGTGATACACTCGTTTTTCAAGCGGTTGTCATTTGGTCCAAGTTAATTTTCTATTTGTTATAGCAATTAATGTGGGGTTTTTTACCTGATAAAAACCTCGCTTTTTTCTGACGTTATAAATAAATGTTCTTGATAAATAAACAAATCGTGTGGTGAAATTTGCCAAAAAATATCAAAGGCTGTCAAAAATAAGAATGGTGCATGATGACAGACTCGGAACATAGATTCGACACAGATTGTTAACAGACTCGGAACATAGATTCGACACAGATTGCTGACAGACTCAGAACATAGAGTCGACACAGATTGTTAACAGACTCGGAACATAGATTCGACACAGAATGTTAACAGACTCGGAACATAGATTCGACACAGATTGTTAACAGACTCGGAACATAGATTCGACACAGATTGCTAACAGACTCGGAACACATATGTAATATGACACAGATTATTGACAGACTTGGAACATAGATTTGACACAGATTGTTGACAGACTCGGAATAAAGATTCAACACAGATTCTTGACAGACTCGGAACATATTAGATTTGACACAGTTTATTGACAGACTCGGAACATAGATTTGACGCAGATTGTTGACATACTCTGAACACATTAGATTTGACACAGATTATTGACAGACTGGAAACATAGATTTAACACAGATTATTGACAGACTCGGAACATAGATTTGACGCAGATTGTTGACAGACTCGGAACATATTAGATTTGACACAGATTCTTGACAGACTCGGAATATAGATTCTACACAGATTCTTGACAGACTCAGAACATATTAGATTTGACACAGATTATCGATAGACTCGGATCAATTATTTGACACAGATTTTTGACATACTCTGAACACATTAGATTCGACACAGATTGTTGACAGACTCGGAACATATTCGATTTGACACAGATTGTTGACAGACTCGAAACATAGATTTGACACAGATTATTGACAGACTTGGAATATAGATTTGACGTAGATTGTTGACATACTCTGAACATATTAGATTCGACACAGATTGTTGACATACTCTGAACATATTAGATTCGACACAGATTGTTGACAGACTCGGAATATAGATTCGACACAGATTCTTGACAGACTCGGAACATATTAGATTTGACACAGATTCTTGACAGACTCGAAACATAGATTTGACAGATTCTTGACAGACTCGGAATATAGATTTGACGCAGATGGTTAACAGACTTGAGCTCGGAACATATTAGATTTGACACAGATTGTTGACAGACTCGGAACATAGATTTGACACAGATTGTTGACAGACTCGGAACATAGATTCGACACAGATTGTTGTCAGACTCGGAACATAGATTTGACACAGATTGTTGACAGACTCGGAACATAGATTTGACACAGATTGTTGAAAGACTTGGACGATAGATTTGACACAGATTGTTGACAGACTCGGAAGATAGATTTGACACAGATTGTTGACAGACTCGGAAGATAGATTTGACACAGATTGTTGACAGACTCGGAAGATAGATTTGACACAGATTGTTGACAGAATCGGAACATATTTGATTCGACACAGCTTGTTGACAGACTTGGAACATAGATTTGACACAGATTGTTGACAGACTCGGAACATACATTCGACACAGATTGCTGACAGACTCGGAACATACATTCGATACAGATTAAATCTTGCTATTTTTATTATCAATTATAGCTTTAATCGATTTATTGTTGCTAGAGGCAAACACTTTTCATTCAAAATGCCAATGAAATGTTCTATTTTGAGACACCAAAACAGTCCTCTATATGCAATGATATGTAAAAGGCGAAGTTTTCGTTACATTGCGGAAGTACCATGAAATAGATATACTAGTAGATCCTTTTAATATATTGCTGGGAAACCGTTTACCTTTATCCCATTTTTCCTTCCTACATTTCTTACGACAATACAGAATTTTAAGGTGAATTAAGGGTAAATGTTTTAAATAGATTTCCGCTATTTGAGGTAATTCATGGTACAAATATATCACAAAAATTTATAAATTTAACTAATCGATGACAAAATTTCAGAAAAATACTCTTTGATGTCCCTTTTTTTGGTGTAACGTCGTGTTGTATAAACATCGTGCACAACGCCTTAGCGCATTAATATCCTTTATTTGCGAAATATATGAGTAAGGTACGTATGGGGTGTGAAAATGAAAATTAGACAGCAACCCAATGACACGAACAGCGAAAAAACACGTTGATACTGACATACAAATGTACGATTAACAGGACAATCAGTCATAATAAACACCAAAACTACACATTGAAATGTACAAATGACAAAAGACAACTAATTGCAAGCGTTTGAACAGTTGATAGACTTGAACTAGTTTTATTTTAGGAACTACATAACACTAATATAATGTCGAACAATGGACAAACAAATGTAGAAATATACAATATTCGGTCACTGCACGTCAGAAACATATCAACGTGTATGCATGAGGCTTGAAAACAGTCGAAGGGCGAGGTTTACCGAGCTGTTCAACTGTTTTGTGTCGAATACAGCAAGTTGATATCTAACGAACCCAAAATTTTGAAGAAAAATGACGTGGTCACGTTGTTTATGTCCGCCGGAAGTTTATTCCGGATATGAAACACAAATGATGTGTACATGAACCAACGACAACCACTGACTTACAGGCTCCTTCCTGGCTTGGGACAGGCACATACAGAATGTGCAGGGTTAAACTATAGTTTGAAGGCGCAAACCTTGAACAGTGATGTAACAAACATGACAGAGCAACATTAGAAAACAAAAATGTGTCCATAATACACGGATGCCCAAATCCGCCCCATCATTTTCTATGTCCAATGGACCGTGAAAATGTGAAACAATCTCTAATTTGGCATTACATGTAGAAAGATAATATCATAAAGAACATGTGTACTAAGTGTCAAGTTGATTGGACTTCAACTTCATCAAAAACTACCTCGACCAAAAACTTTAACATGAAGCGGGACAGACGGACGAACGGACGGTACGACGGACGAACGGACGCACAGACCAGAAAACATAATGCCCATAAATGGGGCATAAAAATATGAAAAAAAATCTGTTGAGAAGAGCTTAACTCGTCAGATTGATACAAAACAGAAATACATTTAACAAAAAACAGAGTGGCAGGGTATTTATCCATCCCCAGAACAACAAAATACAGCTTTGTATACAACCCAGGGACAACCCGCAGTTACTGAAAGCCAGGTCAGAGTCAATAATATCAAATAATAAAAAAAATATGTAAGAGTATTTTAGACACAAAGACTTCTGCTTCTAAATTCTTACTCATTAAATTGACTCAAATTCTTAAATTTGACGTATTGCATAGTTTTAAAAGTTAACGAACAACTGACGCCAACGACGGCCGATAACATAAGATGGACGTTAGTGATGGGGAAAGATCACCTGCATGGGCATTCGAAATGAATAATTCAACAGTTGACTGAAAAATACTAATTATTATAAGAAATTCTTTAGCCATATTTACATATTACCTAACTTTCTTTAGTTTGGAACAGATTTTTTTTCTTCATACTTGACCTTTTATTAATCGTTCATCAAGATGGAGAGCATCAATCAAAGCATTTTTCTTTTGATAAATATAAACAATGCATGTGCATCCAACAAACGCCCAGTGGCAGATTCGGGGGAGGGGTTTGTTGAGGGTGTACCACTTACTGTTAAAAAAATACAACATTTTGCTAAAATTTTAATTTGTTCACCATTTTGGACAATTACACCCCTATCTTGGACCCTCAATACGCCCCTAATGTGGGTATTCAACTACATGTATATCTATACCAATTAATGCTTTATTTACTGCTGTTGATTTCATAGGAGTACACACTCATTTTTAATTCGGAGTATTGCCAAAAAATATTCTGTTTATACTACGTAAGAAGGCAATGATTTGGTTTGTTTAAAAAAAAAGAATATAAATGTGTCCATTTGTTGAAACACAAATTTTACAATAAACAAGAATAAAAAAAAACCCAATACCCGGTCCCCTTAAAGTTAAACATGTTAAATGGTTGTTGCCTTCAAACAATCACCTTGTAAAAAAGATTATGTTCTTCTCATATATGTTATGATGGTATGATACTAAACCCCTAACGGGAAGGATTGTGCCTGATATTCATATGATGAAATCATAATCTTTCAGTCAGTTTAATTGAAGTCAGGACCTGGCATGTCAGTTAACTGCTACATGTAGTAGTCTGTTGTTATTTATGTATTATTGTCATTTTGTTTATTTTCTTTGGTTATATCTTCTGACATCAGACTCGGACTTCTCTTGAACTGAATTTTAATGTGCGTATTGTTATGCGTTTACTTTTCTACTTGGCTCGAGGTATAGGGGGAGGGTTGAGATCTCACAAACATGTTTAACCCCGCATTTTTGCGCCTGTCCCCAAGTCAGGAGCCTCTGGCCTTTGTTAGTCTTGCGTTATTTTAATTTTAGTTTCTTGTGTACAATTTGGAAATTAGTATGGCGTTCATTATCATTGAACTAGTATATATTTGTTTAGGGGCCAGCTGAAGGACGCCTCCGGGTGCGGGAATTTTTCGCTACATTGAAGACCTGTTGGTGACCTTCTGCTGTTGTTTTTTTTCTATGGTCGGGTTGTTGTCTCTTTGGCACATTCCCCATTTCCATTCTCAATTTTATCTCTCTGTCTCTCTCTCTCTGAACCTTAAAGAACGTTTATTTTCCTTTCGAATAGGAATGAAATATTCGCCACTGTACGTTAAGAAAACTATATCAATTAAATTAATTTCCTTGGCAAAAAGTTTAATAAAAAAATGCCAAAACGATTTGACTAATCCTTACGGTATTTCGTGTAACAAAATATAAAAAAAAACACACGAATTGTTTTATTGTGATAGCACTGTGACTTAGTATACATATTTGGCACAATTTTTATCTCTTTCCACAAAACAGCATAACGCGAGACATACATGCTGTAGGTGTGCTAAACTATTCGTATGAAGTTTTATATTTCAGTATATGAAAAATACCTTGCTTCATACCTTTTTGCACAAGTATATATGCATTAGCATGACTACGCTACGCAGTTTCATATGTTCATTGTGTCTGCCCAAATTTTCGTAGTTCAGCGACTGCTTCAACCCTGTATATATTTTTGTCATATGAATATGAGAAATAGGAAAACTATATTTGGTAAGTCGGATCTAGATCAGTGAGCAAGGTTAAGTTTTCGCAGTCATTTTTTATATATATATATATACAATATATAAATGCTATATGCAATAGATTTAATATATTTGAACATAATTTTAAGGTGTATACTGTCTGGTAGGGTTATATATGTACCCTTGGCCGTAGGTATATGTACAGACTACAGTAATGTTGTTTTTCTTAGACAAAGAGCAGGGAACCAGGTCAAGAGTACCCATGTCTGATACACTCTAAAAATTGTGTTTAGAGCCTAAACACTTTCCTAAACACATTTGTGAAACCGATTTTTGACATGTTTTAAATCTAAACATGTTTAATATTTAATGTGCTAACAGCCTAAACGTGTCAAGCTATAAAGTGCTTAGACTGTAAACATGTTTAGATGTAAAGTGTTTAGACTAGAAACATGTTTGCTAAAATGTGCTTAGACTGTAAACATGTTTAGTTGTAAAGTGTTGTATCTGGAAACATGTTTAGTTCTGAAGTGTTTTGTCAGGAAACATGTTTAGCTGTGAAGTGTTTTGAATGTAAACATGTTTAGACCATAAAGGATCGTGAAGAAACATGTTTATCGTTTTAGTACGATAAGCCGTTACTTCATTAGACCCCAAATAAACTAATACTCCGGAAGGGTAGACTGTAAAACGTATGATAGCTTTCAATACTACATGTGTTCATACCATCACAAAAGGAGCCAAACGCATCAAACTAAGAAACTTGAATTTCCAATTCAAATTGATTGTGACTAATACCTTTTCAATCTGAATGAGTATTTTCTTTAATTCAATTGTCAACATTCAACTATTGCATTTTTTCTTCATTTCAAAGATTCATTAAACAGTCTAGAACTTTTGAAATGAAATTATTATAATACTTATTCTAGGATTAAAAACAAAATTACAAGATATGAAACAAAGGAATTTATGTAATTGTTTATTTCCAGTTAATCATTGAACACAATCAAATATTAACTCATAAAATCATAAATTCATAGCAACGTACATATACATAATATTGACCAATCAAAACAATTTGAAAATGTCCTGTTTTCATTTTACAAGTCAATAAGAGCTTCTCCTTTCTTAGTACCCAACTGCTGGTCACTGGCCTGAAAGATAGAAAAATATTGATAAGCAACTAAGTAGAATTAATCTAAAAATATAAATATACGAACTACTACACCAAAAAGTAAATGCATGATTTAAGATCCAGATAACAACATTAGAACACTGGTATAAAAGCATAAATGTACTGCTGAGTCAATTGATATTTTTAATATAAAACTTCTTTTCATGCTTAATATCATTCATTTGATCAAATATATATTGACATTTTTAAAATCAAATACACTTCGGATTCTTACCTAGCAATATAGTTGCTACTGTGCATTATCTCCTCTTTTAGCATGTCAAGACAAATGATTTTCTCTGCACTTCTCTCATCTAGAATAAAACAATACATATCAATAAAAATATAAGAAAGCACAACGGCTTATAACTATTGAAGAAAAACAAGCATCTTTTTATTTATGTTGAGCAAATGTTGATTGTGCATTTAGGAAGTGCTTACTAAAACAATGAACTCGATATGACACTGGTTTTGCGAATGATGCACTCGGCAGATTCCGCTTCCCTTCATGTAAACTGGTCCGCCGTTCTATCTATAGCTTCGCACCGTGTCAGTGTAGCGATAAGTGAACACAACAGGGGTCCAGTTTACCCTTCATGTTCCATTATAATCTGCCGAGGAGTACCAAATGAAAATTGTCCTCATGAACTCCTTTCAAAGAACATATATATATATAATACATTTGTAAGTGCTAGCTTGCATGATAGAACATTAAACAACTCTCATCTTTACACAAGATAGTTTGAACACTAAAATCTCTTAGAAGCACTTGTTTCATGGGATGGTTCCCCCTTTTTCTTCTCCTGCATTGACTATACGGTAGTGTACTTGTACATAATACTTATAACTGTCAATAATCATTTAAAATTGGCAGTACAAAATAAGAATCAGTATAATTATAACTCCTTACCTTTCTGAAACAGTTAAGTTACGGTCAGTTATGGTCAGAAGTAAACAGCGTGGCCTTTGACTTCGGGTTCTTTGTTTCTTCTTCCCGCTCAAAAATTAGCACGTGGTATGCATGCCGTCTTCGGCCTAAATGTGTTGTAATTCTAAACGTGTTTAGGAAAGTGTCTAAATATCGAAAGTGCTTAGAATTTAAACACGTTTAGCTTCATATACTTGACGATGTAGCTAAACATGTTTAGCACAACAACATGTTTATTGCAAAGTGCTGAGAGCCAAATCATGTTTAGTGCGAAGTGCTGAGAGCCAAAACATGTTTAGCTTTTAATGCTTAGAAATTAAACACTTTCCTAAGCACATAAGTCTTGCAACACGTTTAAATTCTAAGCACTATTTTTACAGTGTAGTGATTATATACAGTGATGGTTTACTTTCAGTATATAAAAAAAAGATGTGGTATGATTGCCAATGAGACAACAGTCTCAAGAAGAGACCAAATGACGCAGAAATTAAGAGCTACAACCATCATGACCATGACAACTGTACCCCTAACATGGGAGTAAACCATAAGACATATATAGCAGATGCATGGTGATGATATACAGTTATGATTAGTCTCAATATCTTAATATTAAAAAAAAACTTGCTTCATCAATTCTCGCGCAAGTTTGTGCAATCGTGGTTAACATAAGTAATATATCGGGACGTAAGTATATATCTTGAACTATATTTATTTATTTTCAAATACTAACTGCCTGTGTTATTCGCGATACGCTAACATTTTAAAAAATACATTAAATTCAGAATAGAAGACCGTTTTATCGGATAAAACATAGACTCTAAACCATTAAACAATAGACCATTCACATTTTATCAAAATTTTTGTAGTATCATAATCGTAATTTAATGACAAAATTTATATAATATTTTATTATTTTTATTGACAATGAACTTGTCTGAGTAAAGAGACCGATCGGGGACACTCCACTCCTAAATCCGCCACCGAGCTCTATTGAGAGAGATCAAATAACTGGGAATTCTGTTGTATTCATTTAACTTTAAAATTACACCGTATTTTGGGTGTTATTATTCAATTTTAGGATCTTTAAGGGGTTTCAAAGTTTACAATTTAGAAAGATAATGTTTGATTTGATTTGTTTGGTTTTTTTTGGGGTATTTTTTTTGGAGGGGGCAATGTATTTGAAATGCCATTTTCCTTTGTTAGTCAATGAAATGAAAGAATAAAAAAGGGGGAAGTGAATGAGATCAATTCTAAGAGATATTTTTCTTTCACTGATGACGAGTCTGTGTTTAGCAAATTAATTTTGTGGAGTTGTCTCCTTCCCCTTTTTAGCTCACCTGGCCTAAAAGGCCTTGAGTGAGTTTATCTTATCACTTGGCGGCGTCCATCAAACGTCGTCCGTCGTTGTCGTTCATTAACTTTCACAATCATAATCTCCTCAAAAACTCCTGGGCAAAATTTAATAAAACTTGGCCACAATCATCATAAGGGTATCTAGTTTAAGATATGTGTCCGACATCCTGGCCCGCCAACAAAGATGGCTGCCATGGCTGAAAATAGAACATAATATTGAATTGCAGATTTTGGCCTATATCTCCGAATCAGTTTGCATTTAGACAAAGCTGACATTGGGTTAAATTGTTTATGTGGTCAAGTCTTCATGTATCTGGCCTGAAATTTTCAGAAAAATCAGCCAAATTTTTGTTGGGTTTCTGATTCTGAATTGGTAATCTTAAAGTAATTTGAGTTTTTGCTTATTATCTTGAATAGTATTATAGATGGAGATAAACTGTATTATGTTCAGCAAAGTAAGATCTATAAATAAGTCAAAATTGTCAATTAAGGAGTTATTGCCTTTTAAAGTCAATTTTTTACATTTTTTAATGTAATTATTTACAAAAATCTTCTCCTCTGAAACAATTGAGACATATTTAACCAAATTTTTCACAATCATCATTAGGGTATTTAGTTTAATATATGTGTCCGATGAACCCGCCTGCAAACCTACATTGCGAACATGGCTAAAAATAGAACATAGGGGTATAATGCAGATTTTGGCTTATATCTCTGAAACTAAAGCCAGAGTATAATAGTTGCATTATTTAATGCATCGATTGTAAACAAATATACCAGGTGAGCGACACAGCCTCCAGTGAGTTTTTACATCATACGTCTCGAAATTCCTTTAATGGAGGTCTCATTGGGGGGGGGGGGGGGGGGGTCTGATCCCGGATCCCGCTTATTGTTTTGTCAGATTCCCGTATCCCGCTTAACACTATATAGGTAAGAAATTCTCATTTTTTTTTGTAATTTCCCGTGTCGCGCTAGACTTCATTTCACGTTTTCACGGAAATATGACAAAACTTATAGAATATTCAAAGTGAAGAATTCCTCAAACGGGTCTTTCATAGATATGATTCGTCAATTGTACGTGCCTTTCGTCAAAAAATGTATTACAGAAAACTCTAGTAAAACGTTTATGTAAAACTCCATTCTGTGTAGGACTTGCATGCATACACAAATCCAGTTTGCAATATTGGCAAAATCGAGATATTGGGTTTTACAATAGTAGATGGAATTTTAAACAATTTACATGTACGTACGACGGATGCCGACGGACACCAAGTTATCGCAAGCGTTTGATGTTTGCTAGACCTTTAAGGATCAATATTAGCTAAAAAGAAAATATATAATAAATGTAAAAGATGAATTTATTATGACTTGACCTTGTCCAAAGTTTTAAGAGCATGAAGAGTAACACATGGTGTTGTAGGGATCACAGTGACCACGGTGACCTGATTAATCAGAAGGATGTTAACTCACAAATATTCCTCTGCGGTCAATAAAGCAGCTGGAATTAACGTGCATATAAACATTTATTATTCCATGTAACCCCGCTCCCCTTCTTGAAATCTTCCTGACTTAATTTATTAAATACATATAATACCTTTGATTATTTAGCCTGAATATTATAAAGTTCATGTATTACTACTTTATAACCAGGCGATCATCTTTTATTTCTATACGAGAAAAAATAAATAATCAAAAAAAAATTTTATATGGGTAAAAATAAGAAATAGAGTATTGGCCAGGGCTTGCAATTAAATTGAGGCGTGAGTATGTGTTATAAGTATGAATCCTAATTGAAGCCGGGGTTGCTCACTAATTTGCCAAAAAAATGTGTTCTTAAATTTTATATTAAACAAATGTTAAATAAAACTTAGTTCAACACGTTGAAGTTAAACAATTATTTAATTTAAACCAGCACTACAAATTAAATTAAAATTCTTCATTCATTTGTGTTTAGTATATATAATATATCTTTATTGCAAAATTACACCCATGAGGGTCAAGCAATACAATGAAACAATAATTTTATACTTTACAATGCAATACAATGAAATACAATGTAATACAATGAAATACAATGTAATACAATGAAATACAAAATAATACAATACAATATATGGAATTATAGAACATTAGAGTTCAATTATAAATGTATGTAAAAAACACCATCATAACCTTGCATAAAGGTATTTATATGGGTAATTTTTATTTATATTTTATTTATATTTTATATAAACATGAAACGCTCATTCAATATGATATTTTTGAAAGTCCTATGGAAATCATTTTTCTTTTTCTAATAATTAAACACTTCACTGTCATGACTGTGCATGTAGGCTCCAAAGTTGTCTTACTGACTCAGTTTATCTTGTAATCGAAAAAGGGACACCATAAAAACACGTCTTCCCATTCATTAGTATAGAAGCATATATTGACACATTCCCCATTTCCATTCTCAATTTTATGCATATGTTTTAGACTCCTGCTGGTATTACAGAAGACAGAGAATGGCTCCAGTTCATCGTTTGAGAGGCGACGACTCAAGCGCAGGGGTCTACATATGTAGGTATGTTTGTTCGGGATGTATAAATAAACAGCCATGGACATCCGCTCTTGTTTTATGAATATGTTTAATCCGATGACCTCGGGTACAGAAAGCACCACAATGGCCTCGTCTTTAAAAAAACTATCGCGACAACTCTCATAGGTCATAGGCGGATTTAGGGGGGGGGGGGCCAGGGGGCCCGGGCCCCCCCTTTTTGGGAAAAAAAATCGTTGCTTATATAGGGAATCACTGAAGCGTGACTGGAGCGGGCCCCCTCTTAGGTCAGTCAGTGGGCCCCCTCTTATGAAAATTTCTGGATCCGCCACTGTAGGTGTCCGTAAATGCCCTGTTGCAATGACTTATTTCTGCTGCTATCAAACATTCCTCTTTGAGTAGAGACGAGGCACATACAAATGCCTCCAGAGTTTGACTGTTAATTATAGCAAGAAAAAGTTAAAAAAAAAAAAAAAAAACCAGACGAACAATAGTGATTTATTTTATTTATAATAAATAAGATGTGGTATGATTTATAATGAGACAACTGTCCACAAGAGACAAAACGACACAGAAATTAGAATATACAAAAATATGAAATAAAAAAAGAGGTTGATCTTTTGCTCTTTTAACATGTTCATGTTTAAAGCTAACTATATGGTATGTGTTTTCTCATTATTGAATGACTTACATATCTTACATTTAAATAGTTGACATCCTTGTAGTTGTTGAGATTTTTGTCGGAGAGTTGTCTCATTGGCATTCATACCGCGTCTTCTTGTTTTTATATTAGTATAGATAATTACTTTCTGCGGAAGAGCAGATTTTTGCAGCCTATTCAATTATTGACAAAACACTTAAAATTGAGAATGGAAATGGGGAATGTGTTAAAGAGACAACAGCCCGACCAAATAGCAGACAACAGCCGAAGGCTGCCAATGGGTCTTCAGTGCAGCGAGAAACTCCCACAGATCCGAAAACTGTGCTCTAGCTACAAATATTACGTCATTCTTTTATCAAGTTTCTGAGAATAAGATTACGGAAATATTTGTTTGAATGACAAGGAGATTGCAATATTTCTTCCAAGAGTTAGGTATAATGAAATCTTGAGTTTGGTTACTTCCTGTTTTTGAATCTCTGTCTTATTAAAACGGATATAGTACTGGATATATATTGATCACAGATAATGTGGTGGCAACAAACAGACCCAATTGAACGGCATCTGAAATCTAGCATAAACATGTTAAACTAATGAAATATTCTTCAAAGTTTACACCTTCAATTATGATAAGCAATGTACAATTTGTAATTGTAATTGACATGCATGTGATCGAAAAAAAAATATTAGTAAAATGATTAAAGATGGGAAATTATATCCAATATTGTATTTTATTTGAAGGTTCATAACTACCCGGTATATAAAGGAGGAACTAGAAGTTGGAATCCACAAGATCAGAAGGCGATACACCATTGGAAAGACAATTCTATAGTTAGCGTGTAAAAAAAAAGTTGAAAAGTTGTTAAACCTGAGCGGGTATATAACGCTGGATTATATAACACGCAAATAAATATGCTTAAACAGCACAAAACTTGCACAGAGGAGTTCACTGCAACTAACTTGTCCTGGGATATGTCCATAGCATTTGTTACTTATGTTACATATTACTCGGCTTACTTTATAAATGAATGAGTTGATGTAATGTCTAGAGCGGTTTTCAGATCAGCAAGGCAGTTATTTTTCTTTGATAATTCTCTTAATTATTTATTCCCGTTGAATATGTAATGTGTAATCATTCATTTATATGTCTTTTATTCACTGAAATGATTTTATTTTTGGTACGGTGCTTCTAATTTTTCAAGTATACGAGGCAAGCATTTTTCTAACATGACATGCCATGATATGATTATGCTTTTTTAATATTCTTGTTTTCAGTTAGTGTTTGATCCAGTTAACCATATACTAATATATTTATATAAGAAAAATACAAGATGAATATTCTGATGTATCCAATAAAGCTTCGCCTTTTATTTAAACGAATTACCTTATTGCTATGGTAATTCAACGTTTTAAGAGGAATAAAGTTTAAACACAAATATATCAGATTTATTTAGCATGCACGGTAAATGTATTTCAGAGCACACTGAGCTATATATGTGTTAAAGCCTTTTAATTTTTGAAAGATGCTATTCTCAATGATGAAATGTGCCTTTCAAACAAAAGGTACTTTTAACAGAATTCTGATAAGTCTGTCGCATCTAATAGCAATTTAATCATGATATAGCTTTACAGAATTCTCATAAGCCTATAGCATCTAATAACAATGTAATTCTTAACAGAATTCTGATAAGACTATAGCATCCAATACCAATACAATTCTTAACAGAATTCTGAGAAGACTATACTAGCATCTAATATCAATCTAATTCTTAACATAATTCTGATAAGACTATACTAGTATCTAATACCAATACAATTCTTAACAGAATTCTGATAAGACTATAGCATCCAATACCAATACAATTCTTAACAGAATTCTGATAAGACTATACTAGTATCTAATACCAATATAATTCTTAACAGAATTCTGATAAGACTATAGCATCCAATACCAATACAATTCTTAACAGAATTCTGACAAGACTATACTAGTATCTAATACCAATATAATTCTACCTGATAATTCTTAACAGAATTCTGATAAGACTATACTAGCATCTAGTACCAATATAATTCTTAACAGAATTCTGATAAGACTATATAGCATCTAATACCAATATAATTCTTAACAGAATTCTGATAAGACTATATAGCATCTAATACCAATATAATTCTTAACAGAATTCTGATAGGACTATAGCATCTAATACCAATATAATTCTTAAAAGAATTCTGATAAGACTATAGCATCTTATAACAATTCAATTCTTATCAGAAATCTGACAAGACTATAGCATCCAGTTCCATGCAATGCAAATCTTAACAGAATTCTGATAAGACGGTCGCATCAAATACGGAATTGAATGTAATTTTAACAGAATTCTGATAAGACTACAACATACAAAACCAATGTAATTCTTTGCAGAGTTCTAACAAGACGGTCGCATCAAATACCAAATTGAATGTAATTCTTAACAAAATTCTGATCGACTACAGTATCCAATACCAGTGTAATTCTGTAAAGAATTCTAATAAGAATAAAGATTCATAAGTCTTTTATTATAAAGCTTCGATAGTTTAATTTAATTCATAAATCAAGGGGTCGTAACAAAATTAAAATAAAATTGCAGCTTATCAGAAGTGTTGAACATGCTAAACGGATATTTTGTTTGTGCAATAGATCTGAGGAGTACAGTGAACTGTTTGATAACAGCAATATGCAATTTGTCTTTGAATATCAAAGTTCCTGTAGTGACTAGTTAGAAAATGTCTCTTTTTTAACTTGCCAGACCCAGAATTTGATCATTTGGAAATAATCAATTGCAAATGGAAGCTGTTTAATATCCTAAACTTCTCCGAATTTGGATTACACCATTAATGAGCGCCTAACGATGATCCCAGATATGAACCGATTTTCAATATAAGGCTTAAGTTTTCATAGATTTGTAATGATGTTATTTGGTACGCAGAATTCAATCATTGCTCGGTATCATGGTGCGTTCATATCTTACGTCCACCATCTTAAATTATTACTTAACAAAAGATAGGTATGATTGATTCCCTAATGATTTGACTTACTTTTATTAGATCGAATGAGTTAAAATTCGGAACACCTAAGTGATAGAAGACGAACGGATATTTGAAAGATCAGAATTAGTGTTAAAAAAGCAGAAAGATTTTTTTTCAAATTCAATCAAAGCAAATACATGTTTTGACTTCGCTTCGGGTCCATCAATGATAATGTCTCTGGTTAAGGGGTCACTTCCACCATTTTGTGGTAGGGGTAAATAGCCAAGAGCTTTCATATATCGTACATATGGGTCTTTTCTTGACGAATTGAGCATCTGGTGTACAACATTTAAATCCTAGATTATTTGATATTTTTTTCTTTATATTTCCTTCTATATCGTATATTTTTTGGCAATAATACCAACGCTATTTCGTGTAGAGATGAATACATTTGACAAATAACTGTTGCATTTGTCACTGTAGTTTAAATCGCATTTAAGACAATCTATATATGAGTTATTTCAATATGCAATTTTGTCATAAATGTTACATTAATGTTTCGAACCTTCTCATATATCATAAAGTTTGAAAGGGTGAAATATGCACATCTCTTCGAATCACTATAAGTAATGTCTTTCATCCTAATTAATAGTACACTTTTCGTAGGCATGATTTTAAACAACAATTAACTATATGTATGTTTGTGGCATAACATCGTGGCCACAAGTTAATTTTTTTTCTGTTTAGTATTAAATTTATATTAAGATCCATTTTGTTACATCTTGTGATCAATTTTATTTGGCAATCGCCAATGGCAGTAAGCAGGGTTAAAGAACATCAGTTGTTCGACCTGTTAGTCAAATGCGTTTTGTTTAAATATACTTTTTCACTTTTTTGGTCTTTTGGAAAATGTTGTTCGTGCTGTTTTTAGACCCTTCTACAACGAAATTTGTTTTACATGCACACGTATAAAAATTGCGGTTTTTATCCAACACAATCATAGGTCTGAACGTAGTTTTCAATTTAGACTCGTTTATATATATATATATATTAATTGCATTATTCACCGATGCATTTTTTTGGTGCTGACCTAAAATATTTATAAGGAAATTATTTGTGATAATGAACTTGTAAAACTACCATGTAATAATATAAGAAGTTACACGGGTCTCAAACGTACTCGGTTTTTGTCGAGCCTTCGAATTTAGTCGAAAAAGCGCGACTAAGCGATCCTACATTCCGTCGTCGGCGGCGTCCACAAATATTCACTCTGTGGTTAAAGTTTTTAAAATTTTAATAACTTTCTTAAACTATCATGGATTTCTACCAAACTTGGACAGAAGCTTGTTTATGATCATAAGATAGTATCCAGAAGTAAATTTTGTAAAAATAAAATTCCATTTTTTCCGTATTTTACTTTTAAATGGACTTAGTTTTTCTGCCAGAAATATTGCATTCACTCTGTGGTTAAAGTTTTCAAAATTTTAATAACTTTCTTATACTATTTTAGATTTGTACCAAACTTGGACAGAAGCTTGTTAATGATCAAAAGCTAGTATCTAGAAGGAAATTTTGTAAAAATTCCATTTTTTTCGTATTTTACTTTTAAATTGACTTAGATTTTCTGCCAGGAAACAACACATTCACTCTGTAGTTAAACTTTGTAAAATTTAACTTTCTTATACTATTTTGATTTGTACCAAACTTGGACAGAAGCTTGTTTATGATCAAAAGCTAGTATCTAGAAGGAAATTTAGTTTTCTTTCAGTTAACATTACATTTAGTCTGCAGTTAAAAGTTTTTAAACAGTGTTTGATTCATAAACTATCCTGGATTTTTATCAAACTTGGACAGAAGCTTCTTACAATTTAAAGATAATATCAACAGGAATATTCTATTGATTTATTTCCTCATTTCTGTTGAGCCTGCGATTAACAGAAAGAATAGGCGAGACACTGGGTTCAGCGGAACCTTTACAATTTTTTTTTAATATATAATCATTACAGCACGCAATCAGTTCATTTATATCATTTGTTGTTCACTTCTGACTATGCGGTCAAAAAATTTCAGATTGATTATCGTACTAGATGTCTCAACATCCTACGAACGGACGTAAGTCTATGAACGTATCGTTAAGGAGCAGTAATTGTGTTTAGTGGCAAATTTCTCCCGAATTTGAAGTGTGTTTAAAGACAACAGTAAAAAAAAATGATATTCTTTTTTCCTACCTTGTATTTTATTGTTGTGTTTAAATATTAGTTATCCAATTTATTTTAAAATTGAGAATGGTAATGGGGAATGTGTCAAAGAGACAACAACTCGACCATAGAGCAGATAACAGCCGAAGGCCATCAATGGGTCTTCAATGCAGCAAGAAACTCCCGCACCCGGAGGAATCCTTCAGCTGGTCCCTAAACAAATATGTATACTGGTTCAGTGATAATTTGTCGTGTTGAATGTTGCGTAATCTAATCGGACGATTTATCTCCTTTATTCATTATAAGATAAGTTGGACTTAAACAGATTGAAAAAAATGCATACATTCAGACAAATTTGAGAATGGAAATGGGGAATGTATGTGTCAAAGATACAAAAAATAGACCAATGAACATAAAACAACCAAGGCCACCAGTGAGACAAAAACCATCTAGTAGATGCCTGCTTCAGCTGGCCCCTAAACCAAACTGCGTACTAGTTAATTGAAAATAATAGACAACTTTCGACTTCGATGCATTTCCGTCAAAAACTCTGGTTTTAGTGAACGTCATTTGTGCGTTTAGGGGCGTCGTCACTTCCATTCCAATGTATAATTGACGAGTTTTTTCCGGTGACGGATGAACTCGAAAGTAGTCTATTTAATTAAATCATCTTCAATCTAAATAACTGTACATGTTATTAAAGAAATATTTTGTGTATTTCTGTGTTTGGTGCAAAATTTCGACTATTAAAAACGGTCCCAATGAAAATGGTAGCAAAAAAAAATAGACGACCTTAGATGAATAAGGCTACTTTGTAGGCCCGTTTTGTGCGAAATAAAGGCAACAGTAGTATACCGCTGTTCGAAATTCATAAATCGATTGAGAAAAAAAACAAATTCCGGTTACAAACTAAAACTGAGGGAAACGCATCAAATGTAACTACGACACAACAGAAACACAACATTAAAATGTAACACACGCAGACACGAACTATAATATAACAATGGCCTTAATAGTTACCAAAAGTACCAGGATTATAATTTTATACGCCAGACGCGCGTTTCGTCTACATAAGACTCATCAGTGACGCTCAGATCAAAATAGTTAAAAAGCCAAATCAATACAAAGTTGAAGAGCATTGAGGATCCAAAATTCCAAAAAGTTGTGCCAAATACGGCTAAGGTAATCTACTCCTGGGGTACGAAAATCCTTAGTTTTTCAAAAAGTTCAAGGTTTTGTAAACAGAAAATTTATAAAAATGACCATATAATTAATATTCATATCAACACCGAAGTGCTGACTACTGGGCTGGTGATACCCTCGGCGACGAAACGTCCACCAGCAGTGGCATCAACCCAGTGGTGTAAATAGTTATCAAAAGTACCAGGATTATAATTTTATACGCCAGACGCGCGTTTCGTCTAGATAAGACTCATCAGTGACGCTCAGATCAAAACAGTAAAAAGCCAAATCAATACAAAGTTGAAGAGCATTGAGGATCCAAAATTCCAAAAAGTTGTGCCAAATACGGCTAAGGTAATCTACTCCTGGGGTAAGAAAATCCTTAGTTTTTCAAAAAATTCAAGGTTTTGTAAACAGAAAATTTATAAAAATGACCATATAATTGATATTCATGTCAACACCGAAGTGCTGACTACTGGGCTGGTGATACCCTCGGGGACGAAACGTCCACCAGCAGTGGCATCGACCCAGTGGTGTAAATAGTTATCAAAAGTACCAGGATTATAATTTTATACGCCAGACGCGCGTTTCGTCTAGATAAGACTCATCAGTGACGCTCAGATCAAAATAGTTAAAAAGCCAAATCAATACAAAGTTGAAGAGCATTGAGGATTCAAAATTCCAAAAAGTTGTGCCAAATACGGCTAAGGTAATCTACTCCTGGGGTAATATATAAAATTATAATGTTTTTACGAAAAGTATTGCTAAAATCATCAAGTTTAATTATGCAGTAGGAGTTACAATCTTTATTTTGGTAAAATTTGCCAAACAAATAAGAAATAGGAAAACATATGTAATCAAACATGGTTAAAGGCGAGACTCTGACTTCTTACTGAGTGAGAGCATCTTCAATTAACATTGGTAATGATGCAGTATTAGCAATCAATGAAAATCCAACACTTTCTAATTTTATTTTCCATGTTTCATGGAACACGTCGATCATAGTCAAATAATTGGAAGCATGAAGTGTAATATTACAGCGGACCACAATTATGATAATGAATCGTTAATGGGTTCTTATCTCTGACTAGTTAAATGACACAGGATAGACATGATGTTGATGTTGTGTAGACCGTTTCGTTGTCTGCAGGTGGTGTTTCCGTCGATATCCAAGTCGCATTAGAAAGAATCCAGAAAAACTATTATTAAAAATGTAATTCTGACAAAATCAAAAATCGTTGATAGTATGTAAATATTTGTACTTACTTCGTATACAGAGTCATTGATGTTTCGGTGATTCAAATGAGGGATACTTCATATGTGTCATATACATTTAGATGTACTTTCAAAATACTGCATTTGATGTGACAAGATTGGAAGATGATTTTTACAAATGCAAAATAAGATTACTGTTGAATTTATAATACTGGCTGATTCATGATTACACGCATTATAATACACTAAACTACTGTTACCATGTTTCTATGTTACTGATGAAAAACGATGTCCATTCAAATCTCCAGTGAAATAACATAAGGAGGAAAATTGATTGCATAAGGAGGTTTACGATGAATCTGTGGGTTGTAGCGCTTGGTTTAAAGCAGGAGTTGTTGTCTTTAATGTGCAAGTATCATTTACAATCAAAATCAGTGCTGTCAGAAACTGGTGAGGGTATAACCACAATTTTACAAATATAGATATATAGTTATTTGTTTGGTAAATATAGATAGATAACACATAAAGTATATATTATTGTTCATTCTTTAATTTAAAAAGGTAGGTAACTAGTATCATTTTCCTCTTTTTCGCTCGCTCTCTTAATGCTATTAAATACTTTTAATCGTTCATGTTTTCTGGCAAGAATAAATTAACTTACATAATTTAAATACATATTATTACACATTGCTTTTCAATATCAGATACAATTACAAATTATATGGAATATTAAAGTATCAACCATTGACAAGTTATTGCAGAAAAACGATCGTCTCCCCTTTTACGTATCGAAACCATATACACAAAAAGCCATAGAAAGAAGAGTTTACTAACGTGATACATGTACAATAATTACTCAATATGAAGTTATATAGCAAATTACACGACACCAATATGTACTGTTGGTGATACATCCAGTGTAATTCATTGAACAATGATTTCAAAACTAACCAAATAGACTTACATGTTGTTTCACCAGACTCGCCTTAAGGATATTCGCTACTCTGATTCAAAATAGCAAGTTTTTTAAACGACTGTTATAAATTCATAGTATGTAAATAAAGGAACTAAAAAAGCAGAAAAAAATGAAGGGTCCGTGTGCTTGTTTTTGAGATATAAGCCATCGAAAATTTGGCGGGAAATAATTCTCTCTAGACTGTTCTTACATTCACATTGGAACCCTTTTTCTTTAAAAAAAAATATGAAAACATAACATGGATTTTATTAGATTTTCAAATATGGCTGTTTAAACTATAAGTAATAAAATTATGAAAAGAAAAATAGGGGTTAGCGGGGAATTTTGTTAATGGCACTACATGTATAAAACCAGAGGATTCCGAATATCTTGCAAAAATTCAAAAACAAGAGGAGCGAACATCCTTAAGTCAATAACAGACTCATTAGTGGTATTCAGATTTTTACAATTAGAAAGTCAAATCAAATACGAATTTGACGGGCGCTAAATACTGAAAATGGTCAACAGTTGTGCCAAATACGACATATGCAATCGTATAAACTAATAATTGATATATTTGTTGGGAGAGATTGTGGTTCAATGCTTGAAGAAAAAACAAAGTAACAAGAAGTTCCCGTACAACCAAACACGTAATGAATAATCACGTTTTAAGCAGTCTTAAGGCGATGGTGATGACTCTTAACGATTCGATTAATATCACTTTAATCGAGTTGTTCTTTTCATAGTAAAAAGCAATGATTAAAAGAAATCATTTAAGACATTTAGGTTCATAATTTGTTAACCATACGTGCGTGTAGTCTACATAAGACTACAAGCGGCACTGACATCAAAATAGTTGAAAGACCAAATTCAATTACGAAGTTGAAGAGCATATGTCAAATGCGGCTATAAGGTCATCTATGTCTACCATACTATATATTTTGTTCACCAATGGCGTATAAACGTGATAATAAGCTCATCATAGATACCAGGATTAATTGTTAAACACCAGTGAGAGTTATCAATGATTATAAAGGATTTTTCTTTTCATTTGCGTATAAGTGAACTGACTATGATTTTTAACATTAATTTTGTAATAGCAAATGACTTGAATGTATAATTTGTAAAGTTATACGATACCTGGGCCTAATTGTGTTTAAAATCAAGAAGGTTAATAAAAGACCTGTTTTCGACATGTTGTTTACCAGGCAAGCAATGTGAGAAAAATTCAACAAAAGTCGTTCTTCTTCACCTTCTTACACATATATTCATCAACTTTAAACATTTTGATCCTGAAATATGCCCTCAATATTGTTATCCAATCATATAGAAACTATATTTGTCATATTTTATATTGTAACAACACTTCAACTTTTATCTAGTACAGAAAAGTTTATATTCTTCGTATTGCATTGATATCAGCTACCAGTTTTCAAAGAAAATCCCTATAATTGTAGCTATAATTCAATCAAATTTCCTGTTATGTTGTATTTTCGTTTGAAAAAACGCTGTAAGGTGGTGGACAATCCAGGGCTTGATTTAAATTATAATTATTCCTCACTATATTATCTGATGGATCACTCCTGGTCAAAGATTGTTCTGAATCATATCCCGATTCAGCAGGATTGTTGTTAGACTCGTTTGAATTTGACAAAGGACTTTCTCCTACCGCAATGCTATAAGGCGGTGGTGTCACTACAAAAAAAAGTTATTTAAAATTCACATATGACAATGGTTATGTTCAAATTGTAATTACAATATCTTCCCTTTTTCTCCAACTGTCACCTACCTAATTTTTTCACATGGTTTGTAATTACATGATCAACCTGACGGTGCCATATGTAGAGCAGGGTATGCTTACCTTTCTGATCACCTGACATCACCACTGGTTTGTTTTCAAGTATTGTTGATCCTGCTTTAGTTTTACGTTTTGTTCTTTGTTCTTTTAAATGTTTCAATGGCTGCGTTGTTTATACCGGTATTGTCTATCCTTTATCATTAAGTTTTGATTTCCAAGTTTAACACGCAGTCCAGTTTCAGGGTTAGAAAAATTAACATGACCGACGGCTTACGAATGTGATGATGCTTTGGTATTAGAGAAGAATCCATTTCTAATCCGCTATTGTGTGATTCATCAGTGCTTGATATCGCCTATAAAGATATTTAATAGGAGTAACACCAAGGGTTATCGCATGTGGAGTAGGATCTGCTTACCCTTCCGGAGCACCTGAGATCAACCCAGTTTTTGAAGGGGTTCGTGTTGGTCAGTCTTTAGTTTTCTATGTTGTGTTTTGTGTACTGTTGTTTGTTTGTGTTTCCTTTGAAAGCATGAAGTGGTCAGTTTATTTTAGACTTGTAAGTTTGGATGTCCCTTTGGCGTCCTTCTCCTCTCTTTGTAAAGTTGTTTACAGGTAAACATCATAATTAGCACTGAAAGACGCGTATTTAAGTCTTTTTGTTGATGAAAATAAAGTACCAAAAGTTCCACAGCTACTATAAAATGATAATATTTAAAAATTAATACAAACTGTTTAAGACTAGCCCAACATGCTATATTTTATATTGCGAATAAACTTGACATGAATACAAGGATTTTAATTGCGTACTCTAGACGGGCGTGTCATCTACAAAAAAATTGTCAGTGACGTTCTAATCACAAAAGATAAAAGCATAAGTAAAAAGTTGAGAAAATTGTGTAATTATAAGGCCTTCCAAATACCGTTTAGATCCCTAACATCACCGAAGAGACATTAATTGACGAAATTCGGTTATGGTATACAAATGTTTGCACCTCATGTTTGCGTATACCATCTTTTCCGCATATTTATTGTTTTCTGTTTGGTATTAAATTAATATTCAAGATATATTTTGTTAAATCTGGTTATCAATTTTTTGGCCAATTGCCAATGGCAGTCAGGAGGGTTTCAGAATTTCCGTTGTTCGGCCTGTTTGTCAAATACGTTTTGTTAAAATATAGTTTTTCGCTTTTTTGGCCTTTTGAAAAATGTTTTTTATCCAACGCAATCGTAGGTTTGAACGTTGTTTTCAATTTATTTATATATTAAAAAAATAACATGGAAAGCTAGTATGGTTAACTTCTTTACCAATCAAATTCATATCAATACAATCATATATTATATTGATTAAAGGTTTTGTCATTTATTTTCCATCGAAATGCTGTGTGTTTTTACTATCGAACGAATTCCGCTAAATAAAACCTGACACGAACCTCGCTTATACGTTTTTTGATGTAACAGTATGTGTTGTATTGAAGCAGATTCCTGGTATTACATTAGTATATAGTTAGTTGTGTTAGTTATAATAATATATGTAAGGTAAGTGCGTTAATATTTGTACGTTTTTCTATATATAAATAAAAACAAAAGTAGCGACATACTTGTACATCTGGAATCTCCTATAAAGGTTTATATATTGGTTTAATTGATGTCTGCTGCTGGCATGTCAGTGACTGCTATAAGTCCTTTGTTAATTTATATATCATGGTCATTTTTGAAATGGTCTTTTGATAACTATTCAGACATCGAACTCGGACTTCTTTTAACCTAATTTTAAATGTGCGTATTCGATGTGTGTTGGTTAATCCTCCATTAACTAGAGGTATAGGGGAAGAGTTGAGATCCCGCTAAACATGTCGCATTTTCACGCCTCTCCTCAGTCAAAAGCATCTGGCCTTTGTTAGTCTTGTATATTGTTTTCAAATTTTAGTTCATTTAATGAACTTAAGTTTGAAAACAATAGACAAATGATTTATATGTTTTGGAGTTAAGTTATATGTCCATTTTCACTGAACTAGTACACATTTGTTTTAGGGGCCAACTCAAGCTCGCCTCCGGTTGCGAGATTTTCGCGCTGTGTTGAAGAACCATTGGTAGACTTGGGCTGTTTTCTGCTCTTTTGTCGGGTTGTTGTCTCTTTGACACATTCCCCAATTCCATTCTGAACTTTATTACTTGTAAGAAATATGATAAAGGAAAAACTCTATCAACTAAAGATCTCAGGAGTAAAAAGCTAGCTAAAAATTCAGGTTTAATTCACCATTGTTTACGTAAGAAAATGCCAGGAATACGAAAGTTGCTATCAATTCGTTTGATGTGTTTGCGCTTTCGATTTTGACAATTGCTTTCCGTTAAGAAATGTCCTCGGAGCTCGGATTTAAAAGATGAATCATTTTACAAGTCAAAGTTATCTTTCTTTGCATAAGTATTTTATAGCAAGTGTGACATCCTCATTGTGAGAAAGGCTTTTTTGACGGTTTGATGCTAATGTTTTTTTTGTTTTTTTTTCAATCATCATTGACCAAAGTATTTTTGAGCTTCACATATAGTGTATCTAAAAAGTAAAATCACAAAAATACTGAACTCCGAGGAAAATTCAAAACGGAAAGTCCCTAATCAAATGGCAATATCAAAGGATAAAACACATCAAACGAATGGACAACAATAAAATTAATTGGTTTCGGTTTACTTCTTTCAATGAATTTAAATAATAACAAACTCATGTCTCAGCAATTTTTACCTGTAACTGACGATTGATGGTGAAAGTAGTTAACAACTTGTCCAGATTGGGCTGGTTGTCGTCTATTGCTTATCATAAAGTATCCTACGATTATTGTTGATATGATAAGCATAGCTGCTACTCCTGCAGAAACGGTCGCTATAAGCACACTATTATTTTCTTCTCCAACACCTATTTAAAAAAGACATTTATGTGAAAGCTTTTATCGGTTTTGGCTTTTTATTCAATAATTTCATCTCACTTGCTAGAACTTCGGTACTACATATAGCTAAATGATACATAAAGGAGAAACAATTTTAATATTTCACTTTCAGGGAAGGGGTTATGTTTTATGTCTGAGTCAGCGAACATATGTTTTTCACTTAAGAATTGAATGCTCTTTTTTGTTTCCGCGCTTCATACTAAAAATGTGCACACGGTCAACGCTTTTACAACCCTATAAAGTTACAAAAAAAAGCATTCAATACTTAAAATTACATTTTTACCTATAGGATCATGAAAACACGCCTTTTATCAAGTATTTATTTCATTTACCTGTGCACTTTATTGTGGGACCTCGTGTCATCATGAATGAAAAGTTTTATTGTGTGATACAACTGCTTAAGGAATAACACGTGATGTACAGTTAGCCAATCAGAATAACGTATTATAGTGAAACATACTTGACTTTCACGCTACATTGCAGACCTGTTGGTGACCCTCTGCTGTTGTTTTTTATTTGGTCGGGTTGTTGTCTCTTTGACACATTCCCCATTTCCATTCTCAATTTTATTTAATGTAATTATTAAAAGGTATGTGGAAATCTGGATTCAAAATATTTTTTTTGTCATCTGCTTGACCACAATATTTTGGCCCCCTCAAATAAAAGATCAGATTTATTTTTTTTTGGAAAAAACATACCCCCATTTGTAAAGTTAACAGTCGTTTCCTCACAAAGGTGTTACTGATATATTCATACTTTTTTGGCTTTCCAAAATGTTTGTAACGAGTGAACATAATGATAATTATAGTAAAATCATTCATAGCTTTAACATTAATAAGGAGATCTAGTATAGTTGCCAATGAGACAACAAGCCACCATACACAAGAAAACGAGACAGGGTAACTTTAATTCTGTCACCGTACGTCTTTCAACCATGACCAAAACCGTACCTTATTGGAAGCTATAAAAGTCACGATCATCACAAAATGTTCAAAAAATTAGTGGAGAAGAACTAAAAATCTATTCTATGAAAATACGATAAACTAAAAACAACAAATTTGGACAATCAAAATTTATACGTCAAAAGACTGATTACGTTTTAATCCGCAAAATCAAATAAAAAAATGTCTATATCCCAATTCCTATTTTCGAAATATTTTTTTTCCCGATCTAATTTTAATTATTCCTAGCTTCGACTAGTGACAAAACAATACTGCATTCAAATCCGTAACACTACAATACTGCCCACACATGATTAACAGTCTAATAATGCATCAAATGCTTCACAGTCTATAGTTAATAATGCATACAAATGCTTGACAGTGCAATACTGCATGTCAATGGCGGAAGTAAAAGTATTACATACAATGTCTGGCAGTGGAAAATTATATTCAATTGTCTGAGGGTTGAATATTGCATACATATGCCTTGTAGTCGATATTGCATACAAATGTCAGGCGGTAATAATGCATACAAATGTCCCCTCTTTATGTGTTCCCATTTCCATCCTCAAAACTAAATATCCGACGATGAAACAATGCATACATAAGTGGGGCAACACACATTGCAAACAAATGCCTAACGACTAATAACGCATACGAGTATTCCCCTTTACAAGTGTCGGAGATTGTTTATAAAAACCCGTGTCTCTCAATCTTGCTGTCGACTCTTTCATTATCAATATATTATCTGAATGTGTGATTCTGAATTTCGTTGTTTTCTTTAAATTTTATCAACGTTCACTTATGTTATTTTTTAACCTCTTGCACTTTTTACCCTTGTTAACTCGTTTCTTATATTCAGATGAAACAAATTCCATTGAAGTGGTTTCAATGTAAAAAAAATACCCACCGTTTGAGGATACTGTTATTGATGGTAAAGAGCATTGTCCGTGATTGCTTGTGTTTGAGAATATTGTCACGGTGCAGACGGTGTGCTCTATCAAACCCGCATTTTTCCAATTAAATGTTAAAGTTCTGCCTGTTATTGTCCAAGGAAGACACCACGGTCTGTAAATTTCCTTGTTTAAAGTCTGTTAAGCATAAAACAAATATGGTTTAACGTACTACTAGAATATTGGAGACCAACTTTTTTTTTATATACTCGATTTTTGCAGGTGGAACCAGAATGTGTCCCAAGTACACAGATGCCCCATCCGCACTATCATTTTCTATGTTCAATGGACCGTAAAAATGGGATGAAATCTCTCATTTGGCATTAAAATTAGAAAGATCATAACATAGGGAACATGTTTACTAAGTTTCAAGTTCATTGGACTTCAACTTCGTCAAAAACTACCTCGACCAAAAACTTTAACCTGAAACGGGACAGACCGGACGCACATACCAGAAAACATAATGCCCATAAATGGAGCATCCAAATTACGCGAATATGAATAATAATATTGATTTATTATACGATTACCATTGAGACAGATATCACTCAACTCAACTTGAAGCTTTAACCTGCGTTTTTCTTTGAACCGTGAAATTATTAACACAACATAAATTGGCTTTCCATACAAAATATACTAGCATTCAAGTCATAAACAAGTGTACTTAGTTTCAAGCTTATCCAATTAAACCCAAATTACTAGACCAACACGGTCTGGACAAACGGAGCACGGACTAGAAAAGAAAAAAATCAATCCAATTTTTACTGAAAAATGTTAAATTTTATTCCTAACAGAATACAATATGTTTGAAAATATGCTTACGTAGCAATAAGGTAACATATCCTAGCTTTATAAGATAAAAATTTAAACCTACCATATACTTTTGATTGAGAACATGACTATTTGTATCGTGTGAGAGAGTGTAAATGTGTCAGTGTCAGTAAAATGATACATTTTATAAACTGAATAAATCGTAAAAAGTGCATGTCATGCACATTATGAATAGTAAATTACCATTACCTGATTACAAATTACAACCAGGAAGAGACCTTTTTTAAGTATTGAATGCTCCATGTATACATTTATTGGGGTTTAAATACGTTGACTAAATCATATTTTGTATACTAAAATTCTGCTCACGATCAACCCTATACAATTACAAAAAGACGCATTCATTATTCTTATGACTGCATGTTTATACCACCACCTCCTTGAAATCATTAGTTAGTTCATCAAATGTTTCATTTCTTTTCCTATGCATCGTTAACACTTTGTTTTCCATTTTGAATTGCCCTCGGAGTTCAGTATTTTTATGATTTTACTTTTTACATGGCAAGCAAGCGCTGTAAGAAGATTGGGAAATAAGAGCTAATTTTGATATGCCTCTCGATTGTCATAAAAAAACCCGTTCTTATTGAACATACATGTATTGTTATTATTTAAGAGTAAAAATAATTAAAGAAACTTGTTGTTGTTGTGCTTACAAAATATACCGCTTGATCAACACTGATGGTTGCAATATGACAGTTGTTTACATCCCTACAACAGTAGCTACCGACTGTTATACAAATCTGTGCGTTGCTGGTTACGGGAAAATATAAGTGGCATGGTTCTGTGTGTAACTGTGATGATGCTCGTAAAACATAGCTGACAGCGTGGTTGTCCAAACAGTGGGTAGTACTGCATTGTCTTGGCAATTCAACTGTAAAAGTTTTAATGAACTATAAGGTGCTAACTACATTGAAAGTACATGTTAAAGAAGTCAAAATGATATTTTTTATACAAAATGAGAAAAAATTATCTTTGCCCAATTATAATCGAAATATACTGTATACTTCCTTGTAATACACTAGTATCTAAACTGCATATAAAACGACATAATTGATTCTGTTTTACCAACCGCCTATCATATTATCGCTTGGTAGATACCACTGATGATGGAAGCTTCATGCCCAACGAATAACGTGCCTAGTAGGCGCCACTCCTGTGACGAAATGAAATACAGTTTTTGCGACCTTTGTGTAGATTTAATGTTGATTCGTATGTACACAAAACGGTCATATAATAATATCAATAATAATATTCTTATTTAAAGAGAGTAACTAATTTGGATTAAGCCAATTTTCAATAAGGCTCTCTACATACAATGTTAACAATATGAATAAAACATAATTAATCTACTATTACACACATGTAAACAATAGACGTATATAAAGTAATACAACAACAACAAAAACAACTATGGTATACATTGTGGTTTAACACTTTTAAAAATAAAATGACTTGTAAAACTTTTTGAATGCAGATATACTCTTTATTTTTTTAAGTTTACTGGACAGTGAATTCCACACTTTTGGACCACTAAAAGAAAAACTTGATTTGTATAATTCTGTATTTGATTTAGGGACAATAAATTTATCCGATGATGAAAGTCGAGTATTGTACGATTGTTTACTACTTGTAGGCTCAATAAGATTATATAAATATTTTGGTGCCAGTTGTTGTTTTGATTTATACTTTAATAATGATTTGTGGTAAAGTATTCTCTTATTAACAGGAATAATTCCAGATTCCGTAGACAGTTCAATAGATGGTTTACGAATATCGTGTTCGTTTAAAATAATTCTAGCTGCCCTTTTTTGCAATTCTAGTAAACTGTCAACTAAAAACTTGTTACAGTTTCCCCATACTGAACAAGTGGAAGAATATACGCATTGGAAAATATAATTTGTGCATTGTGATTCAAGTATTTCTTGATTTTTATTAATAAAGCTAATGAAGTATTATTTTTTTGGATTATATGATTAATTTGTGAATTTAATTAAAGAGTGTTGTCAACAAAAATACCCAGGACTTTTTCACAGTGACTTTCATTAATCTTTTGGCCATTAATGGATACATTTAATGTGTCATTACACATCACAGATAGTTTTTGTTTTGAACCTATACACATTATTTTAGTTTTTGACACATTAACTAACATTTTGTTTTCATCAACCCAATGACAAATATTTTCTAATACAACATTGAGTGTCTGACTTATTTACCTTTTGTTTTTTTTTTTCAATTACAGAAATAGTGCTATCATCAGCAAAAAGATCAAGATTATGATTAGGATTACACAAAGGCAAATCATTAATGAATATTAAGAATAATATATGACATATGACGTAAGCCTAGTAACTTTGATGAGATTTTAAAAAATAAATCCAAACACATTTTGTTATATATATGGTATTATTTTTCGAATGTTATACACAACTACATTAAAAACATGTTCTTAATTAAGAATTCAAAAAAATGCTGATCAGTCTGAGGATCAATCTATCATATAGATGTCAGTGTTTGCTTAACTTGTACGTTTTTTCAATATTTAACAGACAAAACTGTCTGTTTATTTCTTAGGTAATGAACGGTTAAAGAACTTGATCATTTGAAAAAAGTTTGTAACGTTCAATTTGTGTACAAATTATGTTTTTTTTTAATTTGAAACAAGAATTGCATATAAAATTCATATTATACTTTTCGCATTTTACCCATGACGGTCATGTTGATTGATGATCCGTTACAAATTTTACAAATATTATTTAGATATAAGATCATAATATATCAGTCATATCAAGTTTAATTTCTATTGGTTTATTGGTTTCGATGAAAAAGATTTTAAATAGACAGATTTAACACAAAAATCGTAGTATAAGTTACAGTGAGGGTGAATACATGAGGTGCCACCCGTAAATTTATTTCTCATATACCGCTTTTATAAATTTTCCTACTTCTATTTTTTTCTTTCTTAGATCCCACTTTTTTACTCCTGTACCCATATTCCAACTTTTTAGTTTTTATGTTATGTTCGTATTATAGTAATTTATCATATACTAAGCATTGATATGATAGCTTTTGCATATGTGTAATGAGCGGAAGTACACAAGCCATAATTTCCCACCCGGGCTGATAACCCATATCAGGGGCATCTCGTGCACAAAACCCATAATAGTGCCTCTCGTGCAAGTTACTTCCGGTATTTCCGGTATCGGTTGTTTACTTTTCCATTTGTGACGTCAGATATTCTATATGACGACGTCAAAATTTACGGGAATTTTTTGGGGATAGTTTAGTACTTGCTAATAAATGCCATTGACCATAATGAATCATTTTATATAGTACAACAAACATAGAGTAATAATAATAATCTTTATTTGTCATATAAGTAACATTATACTTGTGACATAAACAAAAGTAATAATGATCATAAAACTCTTCCAAATTTCAATGTTTCAAAACGCCTGTATAGGAAATAGTAACATAAATAAATATGGAGGTAGTGATGTTATTGTTGGCGGTGTATTTGTTGGATTTATAATTCAACTTTGTTATAAAGTTTTTGACTGCTTTAGTTATTTTATTTGTTAATTTGCCATACATAAAACAATTGTTTGTAGAATATAATAAAGTGATTATATGGCCTTTTCAATATCGGCCCGGGTATCATCCCTCGACCCATATCAGCACCTCGACTTCGTCTCGGGCTGATATGGGGCCCCGGCAGTGGCGGATCCAGAACTTTTCCTAAGGGGGGCCCGCTGTCTGACCTAAGGGGGGGGGGGCTACTCCAGTAATGCTTCAGTGATTCCCTATATAATTAACAAAATTTTTCCCACCAGGCCCCCCCCCCCCTGGATCCGCCTATGGGGGGTCTCGGGATGATATCCGGGTCGATATTGAAAAGGCCATGTATTAATCTCTATATAAAATTTGCGTTATGCTGTTCCCCCTTTTTCGAAAAGGGCTTCTTAAACTATAATCTAATACGAGTTAACAACTTAATTAAAATCTTGTCTGCTTGTGATTTTGTCACGGTACAAATCGAGTTAGTGTAATTCAAGTTAAACATATTTTACTTACCGATAGTTGTGGGTATAATACTGGGCATATTGAGCTCATAGCAGTTTTTTAAACACTCTTTCATAGACACACTGATAGTAAATTCTGTCTTCACAAGACTCACAAACTTTAGATACATATCACTCGAGGGTAAATGTCCAGACCAGTTTTCATTAAGTGCATAAAACGTCTGAAATTATAATTTTAGATATTTTGTAGACGGAGTTATGTCATACTGTACAGTCTAAGATTAAAGAAAAAGACGACGATGCAACAGTCATCGTTGGTTGACCGTTATGGAATGTCCGTTGCACAGATGATATCGGAAATGTTCCTAATGTCGTAACTACAATCTGTTACCTTTTCACGAATGTGACCTACCGATTGAAACTATTTACCGGGTTTGATATTTAACATGAGCAACACGACTAATGCCAACTGTGGAATAGGAACTGCTTACCTTTCCGGAGCACATGTGATTACCCCCAATTTTTATTGGGGTTCGTTAGTTTTCTATGTTGTGTCTTGTGTACTATAATGTGTCTGTATGTCTTTTTTTAGCCATGGTGTTATTAGTTTATTTTTGATCTATGAGTTTGAATGTCCCTCTGGTATCTTTATATTACAAAGGGAGTCTACTCTGTATTTCCTCTGAGCCTGTTATCATGTAAATACACCTATTTTACGAGAACTACGTTATATATATAAAGTTACATTTACCTTAACAGGTCTACTTAGATTCGGATGCCCAGCAAACACATGCACAACAACCATTCCATACAATGTTTTATTACCAATAAGGCCTACTGTTGCATTGTATTTTAATCTGGGTTGGAAGTCTGTATACCGGATATGAATAAGACAAGTGGAACGAAGTAATGAGGCCGATATGCTGGAACTGAAATTAATTGAGGAGCTGGTTTTGTTGACAAACACACTGTTATTATACCTACAGTTTAGGTCGTTGATCACAACATCTGAAAGATTAAAAATAACGTTCCATACCTAAGCAATCGCATTACTGTTAAACGTTAATAAACAAATAATAGGGGGTCAATTAGACAGTAACTAATAATACAATAAAAATATTACATCTGGAGGTCCAATGATTATAGTAATAAGGCAATCGAAAGTTTTAAACTATAATTAAAATTCTGCAATTGACTGTCCTTGTCCCCCCCCTTTTTTGTAATGAGGCCGATATGCTGGAACTGAAATTAATTGAGGAGCTGGTTTTGTTGACAAACACACTGTTATTATACCTACAGTTTAGGTCGTTGATCACAACATCTGAAAGATTAAAAATAACGTTCCATACCTAAGCAATCGCATTACTGTTAAACGTTAATAAACAAATAATAGGGGGTCAATTAGACAGTAACTAATAATACAATAAAAATATTACATCTGGAGGTCCAATGATTATAGTAATAAGGCAATCGAAAGTTTTAAACTATAATTAAAATTCTGCAATTGACTGTCCTTGTCCCCCCCCCTTTTTTGTAATGAGGCCGATATGCTGGAACTGAAATTAATTGAGGAGCTGGTTTTGTTGACAAACACACTGTTATTATACCTACAGTTTAGGTCGTTGATCACAACATCTGAAAGATTAAAAATAACGTTCCATACCTAAGCAATCGCATTACTGTTAAACGTTAATAAACAAATAATAGGGGGTCAATTAGACAGTAACTAATAATACAATAAAAATATTACATCTGGAGGTCCAATGATTATAGTAATAAGGCAATCGAAAGTTTTAAACTATAATTAAAATTCTGCAATTGGCTGTCCTTGTCCCCCCTTTTTTTTTTTACAGAAGGCCATTACATGCCAAGTGCATAAAGGGGCTATAACCTAAAAATGTCAAACTTAAATCCAATGTACTTATCGTGATGAGTAGCTTTTTAGATACAAATGAAGATAAATATCGAATGTATGTCATAAATGTAACGCCTTCCGGACTTCAATATCAAGTCAAGCTTTGGCTTATTCAATCTTTAATAAAGACCAATTTGACAAATTATTTTTTTCATTCGATACTACCGGGTTTCCAATAACAGGGTTCCAATGTCTCAAGACGTGACTAGAGGTATTTAAATATGGTCGTCTGGTCTTCTCTTAAACGTCTGTACCAAAGCTCATATTATTAAGACTGGACATTCGATTGGCTGTGTGTAATTAGTAGACAGGAAGCCATGTCTGGTTGAAATCTGCTCCCCTCTAGTGACATTATAAAGTTCCCGCCCTTTCCTGGTCTACCAACTTTGCAAAACCTACCATATTGGAATCAAACTATAATTAACTAGCTCTAGTCTTAAATATACATGATATATTTGCCACTGGTTGTTCAGCAAATACCAACCAATTGACAAGTTGACTCTAAACCCCCCTTTCCAATTTGAGTTCTTTATCTAAGTAAAAAAACAGTGGTTATTAAGTTAAAAAAGATTTGTTCGCAAAAGGTTCGTTGTTCCCTCGTAAACGCAAGCGTAGGAACAAGCATGTTTTTCGTTTATTTTTTTTATAATTATCAATCCGATTAGATTCAATGAATGAGGGGAAAAAAACGATTCCTTAGTTTTTTAAATTGAAAACTGTTATTTTAGGTACTTCCAAAATAAAATAAAAAATCAGAACAACTTACTTGATGAATACAACAATTTCAGGAAGCTGCAAAGGCACATGAGTATCAGAAATATCTTTCGATGTTGCTGGTTCAAATCCATATCAGTTCTGGTATTCAATATCACATCAATATGCTACAAATGATTTTTATAAATGACATACCACTGGATGACTTTGCCAGCATTAAATTACATTGAAAATTGAGCATGTGTAACTAATTCAGTTGATAAAATAACTTAGTACTTAGTTGCATACGAACTTTAAACTGAATTTTTCAATCATGCAACAAGATGTATTGAACTAAAACAAAGATTTTCATCTCTGATTATTTTAACTGATACATTTCAAAAATATATGACATATTTAAACTGTCAATGACCGAATTACGTTGAACTCGTGACGTAAATTTTTGAACATATTAATTTAGTTTATTTAAAAATGTATTTATTACTAGTTGAATGACAGTTCAGCGTTCAGAGATGTATATTTTATTTATCATTTCGTGTTTGGATTTTTTTTATTTGTTGATATATCAGTGAAATTGTATAATTATATAAGCTGGGTACTTTTATTGTGATCATTGTGTATTGTCGATCGTTCGTCCGACGGCGGATTGAATTCAATATTTTATTTTATTTAAGTCTCATCTCTCAATAATATATAATACAACATTACATTAAATGTAAAAATATATAAATATAAAAAGAGAGCCATTCTGTACAGAATTACAAGAGACTATAACATTCAAAATTATATAAAGAATGCATCTATTATAAAACATATTGACATTAACATTATTTACAGTATAAAACATTTCTACGTCTATTTAAAATAAGATTACAGGCTTTGGCACAGCTACGAATCATATTATTATCTGTAAATAAAAACACCAATTTCTGTTTATCATCATAAGACATAAAATCACTATTAAAATGTGTTGCTTCATCAAATAATTTTTTTCTAAAATCATCATACAAAGACAGATAAAATAACATGGGCTTCATCTTCTAAAATATTCATACAATTATCACAGACTCGATCTTTTAAAATTAATTTTTCAAATCTCCCCGTTTCTATTCTTAGTGGTGCTACACCACATCGAAATTTGGCAAAAGAACTCCTTTGCGAAAATGGCATTGGAATTTTACAATAAGTTTCCGTTTCAAAACTGTTCTTAAATAGATTATATGTACGAAGTTTGTTACCACCTTTACCAGATAAAGCTTTCTCTGATTGTAAATTGCCTTGCCACTGTTCGACATATTTACTAAACATTTTAGACATAACAGTATTGACAACTGAGGTACTATCAACATAATCTGTAATGATACACAAATGTTCTGCATTATACTCAGAAAACGTTTTCCTCACATAAAAATTCTTTTTTTATACACTTATGTTTTTTACTCATAATGTCTGCCCATATGAAAATTTTTCTGTTTAAACGATCAGAACTCATATTGTTCAAAATTGAATCTTAAACGCTCATTATGCTTCGCGGAGAAAAGGGAGGAATACTTTTATTTGAAGTGATAAATCTTTTAAATTTTCTTTAAATTACTTTTTATATTTAGCATAAACATGTTATTGCAATGTGATTATATATACCTTTAATGATATAGTTATTTGGTTATATTTAAGGATTTGTCTAAAATGATATGCATAATAATAACTAGATAAGACCTATAGGGGAAATAGACCGAATTACGTTGTGAACTTGTGACGTAAATTTTTGAACATATTAATTTAGTTTATTTAAAAATGTATTTATTACTAGTTGAATGACAGTTCAGCTTTCAGAGATGTATATTTTATTTATCATTTCACGTTTGGATTTTTTTTATTTGTTGATATATCAGTGAAATTGTATAATTTTATAAGATGGGTACTTTTATTGTGATCATTATGTTTTGTCGATCGTTCGTCCGACGGCGGATTGAATCTTAAACGTTAATTATGCTTCACGGAGAAAAGGGAGGAATACTTTTATTTGAAGTGATAAATCTTTTAAATTTTCTTTAAATTACTTTTTATATTTAGCATAAACATGTTAATGCAGTGTGATTAAATATACCTTTAATGATATAGTTATTTGGTGATATTTAAGGATTTGGGTAAAATGATATGCATAATAATATCCTAGATATGACCTTTAGGGGAAATAGTGTTTTTACCTATTATTGTATTACTGTGTCAAATTTGTTTACAGTATGTGGTTTGAAATAATTGTAAGTATCTTTTATACATTTTTTTTTAAAATAACACTGTCCCATACAAAAACAAATTCAGAAATACAAAAAAATTCAGACGCTTTAATATTATTTCATTTCATAAAATCATGCCTTAATGGACGAATTTGCTGAATTCTCTCTCCTTTTCGTAGACAAAAAGACGTTTTATTAATCTTCACTTGATAATTGATTTGTGTGATATTCATTACTTATAAAGTGAGATCGCAATAACGGGAATATACCTGGACAAATCGAATCAATTGTGATCTGTAGTAGTGTTAACGCCATTGGTAATTTTGCATTGGACAGATTATATGTTTCTTTTCAAGAATGGGAAATAAACAATATGAAAATTGAAACCATCGCGTTTGCAATTGCTCCACGTTTTGCAAATTCCATTAACGTATTTTTTAAGATAAAAGTTGTATATATAAAGCATACATTCTTGTCTCTGTCGCGTAATTAAACATAGCCGGATCCAGCCCCCCCCCCTTTCGTGGGAAAAATTTCGTTGATTATATAGGGAATCATTGAAACATGACTGGAGCGGGCCCCCTCTTAGGTCAGTCAGCGGCCCCCCCCCCCCCCCCCCCTTAGGAAAAGTTCAGGATCCGCCACTGTTAAACATGTTTAAGAGTTATAAGGACTTTCTATAACCAAAAGTTCCATTTCTTTTGTTTAATTTCAACTACATGTTTCATATTAAATACATTTCTATCTCATTTATAAGTTTTGTTCCTTTGGAAAATATCGGCCATGTTTAACTGTCCAATAGACTATGTAAATATAGATTGTTATTATATATGGAGTAGTCCATTTCGACTTTACATATTTTGTAATATTTTGTTTTCACTATTCGTTCATTCGTACTCAATGAAATTCGGTCACGTAATTTAATAATGTTCATACAGTAGATATTGACCAATTGTATGTGACATAGTTCGCTTGATATTCTTTTAGTCACTATATAACAAAACAAAAAGTACTGCTCTTTGTCATTCGGTTACTCAAAATAACATTTTTTATCGGGCAACGATTGGCTGAAATTTATTGTGTTCTTAACAAAGCTTATTTCAAAATTTTATATATTTAGCACAAAGACGTAATGAAAAAGTGATTATACTAAACTTATTTAAAAATCTAGTTATTTGATATTTTTTTCGATATGGCTTCAAGTAATATAGCCATGGCATTAAAGGGAGATAGTATTTTGTTTACCATATTTTGTTGTACAACACATTCAGATAGTCATTAAAATTTTAAATAATAAAATTCATGTTTGACTATGTTTTTATTTTTGGTCTAAATTTAAGAGCACGCAATTAAAAGAATGCGAATTAGCTTTAATTTAAAAATAAAAAAATATGTATGATTTCCAATGAAATAACTCTCCGCCAGAGATTAAATTACGTAGATATAAGCTACTATATGTCACCCGACGGCTTTCAACAATGAACAAGACCCATTCAATTGAGAACACTGACCACCTGGTTTATGAACAAAACAAGAAACGAAAAAAACCCAAAGATTATACCATGGAAGTAATAATACTTCCATGATTATACACAGCAATAAGGCAGCAACCATTTGATTTTCTGGGGGGGGGGCTATGTTTTTTTTGGGAAAAAAAAGTTTGTTTCCATTTTTTGGAGAAAAAAATAATTTGTTTTTGATTCTGAGAAAAAAAATTGTTTGTTTCACCCTCAGCTGCCACTATATGTAATGCTAAAATGCTAAAATTGAAAGAAAAATTTTCGACTTGTCGCGAAAAAAATAGATTGTTTTTCCGCAGGCGAAAAAAAAAATTTGTCCAGAAAAAAAACCCATAGCCCCCCCCCCCCCCCCCCCCAGAAAATCAAATGGTTGCTGCCTAAACGAAAATAAAAAAATTACAGGCTCCTGACTTGAGACAGGCACATACAGGCTGTGGCGGGGGTTGGTATATTTGTGCCTCAACACACAGCAAACCAGGACAGCACCCCCCCCCCCCTTTTCCGGTGCATTTTTCCCATTCTGACCTTTGGACCCAGGAGTTACAACGCAATATGAACAAAATATAAAAATCATTTTAAAATAGTAAATATTTCAAAGCTACTCCTATATATTACAATGTTGGTAGAAACACAAGTGAATACTGCATTTGCATATAATTCATAATAAAAATGCAGTGATGTAAATTTGCCAATGATAAATATTGAAACTTGATGGGTAACAAAACGTCAGGTTCCTGAGCTATAATCTCACACTTTCATAACTTAATTTTGATATGATCGAATGATCGCTTTTAAATTAGTACGTGTACATTTTTGTAAAATGAAATATGTATACATCAACGTATCTTAATTACAGACAATTCGTGTAAATATCAAATACTTACATGAACAGCTTCTGAACCAAGTAATTTAAGATACGAACAACGTGATCCTAAATCGAAAGGAAGATGTTTAAATCTTTTTTTAATGTTTTCGGTTGTGTAGAAAATTACTGATCTGAAAAAAGCGGAAGAACGCACTGCTCGAATAACTTTGAATATAATGAAGCAAGCTATTGTTTCTTTGACCGATCGATTTTAACAGTCCTAAATTAGTACAAGTAAGTATAACAATTGAACTAAGTAAGAACACTTGTACTTGTTAAAAGATTACCTTTTATTCGTCTAATGGTATTATAAATAAATTTGACGTTTTGTTATTGACAGATAAATGACACTTATCTAAATGATAATTATCTTTGTTTGTGATTCGCCAAAAAAAAAATGACTGTAATTCTTTTGGTACGACTTCTTGCGTAATATTCATGAAAGACTTTTTGTAACCAATACTAAATTTTTATTGAACACCAATGCCATTGATATACTGTATTGTCTTTCCAACCATGGTACCCGACGACTTGCTCAGTTTGTCTCTCCGTCCGACACTGTTTGTTTCTCCGACCGTAGCCCCGACGACTAGTCTCAGATGCCCCATAGTAAATACGCTGTATGTTTTTGAGCCTGTCTGACTAGACAACTATTCGGAGGTGCTCTATAGTAATCACTATTGTTTTTTACTGCATCCGTTTGCGCCAAAGACTAGCCGGATGTTCCCCCATAGTACTAGAAATTTGTTTCTTGTATGTGAGCCCGACTCTAGTCAGAGGTACCCCAAAAAATCATTTGTTTGCTTCTACGTCATTAGGTATTAATTACTAATCGGAGATGCCCATATTAATCACTCTGTTTGTTCCTCGGTCCGTAAGACTGACTAGTCGGAGGCGCCCCATTGTGATCACTCTGTCGTTGGATCTCGACGACTAATCGGAGGTGCCATCTCCGTCCGTCAGCCGCGATCACTAGTTGGAGATGCCTTTAGTTATCACTCTGTGTGTCTCTCCATCCGTCCGCCCGACAACAACCAGTCAGAGGTTCTCGAGAGAAATCACTCTATTTGTTTCTTCGTCTCAGGTTGGCTGCGACGATTAGTCGGAGGTGCGCCATAGTAATCACTCTAATTTTTATCTTGGTCCATCTGCAATGAAGAATAGTCGAATGTGATCCATAGTAATTACTGTTTTTTTTCTCTATCCGTGGACCCCGACTACTAGTCGAAGGTGCTCTAAAGTAATCAGTATGTTTATCTATTCGTCCACGGGTCCGACGACTACTCAGAGGTTCTCTATAGACATTAGTAATCCCTCTGTTCTTCTCTCCGTCTGTCGGCCCGACAACCTTTCTTTAATAGTACTCAATCAGAATTGGCATGTATGTTTGGGTTCCATATTGATTACAGATTTTTTTTTAAATCGGTAAAACTTTTTTTTTAATTTCACATTTTTTTGGACACATCATTTGTGCTTAAGATTTATGAGAAGTGATATTTCTCTTGACATCTTCCCCTGCCCCCCTTTTCCCTCAAAGTTTCATTAACATGCATTTTGTACAACTGGTAAACATTCCACAATGTTTCCTCTATTTATCAATGTTTAATCGAATGTTGCTGTATTGTTTTTTAACTATATTTATCATAAACACAATTATTTTTTTTCAAATAAGAATATATATATATAAAGTAATAAATCATTTTTTTATTTGAAAAATTGAATTCATCAACATCCGTAATCATTTATAAAATGAAATGCGTATGACAAATTGAATATGCTATAAAATGAAATGCGTATGACAAATTGACTATGCTATAAAATGAAATGCGTATGACAAATTGACTATGCTATAAAATGAAATGCGTATGACAAATAGGCTATGTGAGTGTCATGTTATCAAATATTAATCAGGAAGTATTTTGTCCTAAAAAAAACTATTTATTTGTTATATTAAATAACAATTTGTATATAAATTATTTATATGTAATTTAGATGTACAATTTAAATATCACTCTTTTCTATTAAAACAGCCTGTTTGTAAACATGACCTGTGTGTTATATAAAAAAGAAGATTAGGTATGATTGCCAATGAGACAACTCTCCACCAGAGACCAAAATGACGCAGAAATTAACAACTATAGGTTACTGTACTGCCTTCAACAATGAGCAAAGCCCATACAGCATATTCAGTTATAATGGCCCCGAAATGACGAATGTGAAACAATTCAAACGAGAAAACTAACGGCCTTATTTATGTATAAAAAAAAACGAAAAACAAATATGTAAAACATCAACAAACGACAACCATGAAACTACAGTCTATTGACTTGGGACAGACACATACATTCATAATGTGGCGGGATTAAACATGTTAACATAAAAACTAACTATAAAAATCAGTTGAAAAGGGCGTTACTCATTAGATGGGTTTATGTTTTCATATCACATTCTTCACATGGTTATTCTAAAAGTTGTTACGACTATTGTAAGTTTCCCTGATTCTTGTCGGTTGATACATAGAGTATTTTAAATGAATTACCTTTCAGGGGACGAATATTACATCTGTTTTCTCTTTCTGTCTTGGTATATTATATGCAATTTGTACCCTTCAATAATGCGATTTGACATTATAAAATGGATCAAATTGTCGTTGTTTTTGCTAAATATGAACAAGAATATGAAGTATGATTGCCAATGACACCAAATGACACAGAAATTAACAATTATAGGTCACCGTACAGCCTTAACGATGACCAAATCTCATACCGCATAGTCAGTTATAAAAAGCCCCGAAATGACAAAAGTAAAACATTTTCAAACGAAAAAACTGACGGGCTAATTTATGTCAAAATGATAAACGAAAAACAAAACAAGTCACGCAGTAACAAACGACAATCACTATAAATAAAAAGTGCAAATTGTTTTATCATACTTTACTATAGTCTAAAATAAGGACAACATATTGACAAAACGTCAAAAATATGCGGGTCAGACGTAACAGACTATACGCATAATAACTTTAGCAGGGGTGTTTGTGTTCTTCAAAACAGTGTTATATCCACAAAAATTCGAATGAATGATATGCTTTTAATATTTATAAAGTATTACAATATTACTGAATATGCGTTCCTGTAACGATCAACGCTATTTTTTGGTAAATACAAATAGTGGTCATTATGGTCAGATTTTGGAAAATGATAAGTTATCAAAATTTATAGGTTTTAAAATATAAGATTATATGATATTTCGTTTGTGTAAATTATGCTCACAAAAGTACATACATAGACCATATCAGAATCGAATTTTTGCAGCACTCACACTTCATATAAAAATGCAACGGCTTCTGGCAAATCTCTTGCAAGATGTCCAATGTCGGATTTTGACGCTTTTTACAAATAAATTGGCATTTGCGACGCTATTCATTGAAACATTAGATTAGTTGCATGCTACATAGTGCTTTTCCGTAATTGTGCTTTAACTTTGCAAAACAGCTACATAGTTTTTAATAATTTGCGTAGTTTCATCTAACATATGTGTTGATATGATCTATAAAATACATGTATATGAGATAGAATTAAACGAATATTTAAAGGTAGATAACTCCACGATCTGCAGAATATTTATTTGTAATGAATCATAACCAATATCATAATTTGTTCCAAAAATCAAGTAAGAAATACTGTTCATTGGTACCATGCCAGCTTACACTTTCACTTAAATATCCTCTTTCCAATGAACCGCTAAATCTTATTTGTCACATAGTTTTCCATAAAAGTTCTTATCATTATAAATTAAAAATGTGCTAAATCTTAAATTAATAATATAATAATTACTGTTTCTATCTAATTGTTAAAAAGCTTTTGCTATAATTGAAAGAAAAGCAGTTTCTCTGTTAAAAAAGTATATATTTTGGAAATTTTATTTTGTGTTACCTCCCTTACATTGAGTTTTGATAAACGACTTTAATATATATATGTGTGAACTTTCATTATTTTTTAAAGTTTAAAATTAACAAACTCATTTCTTTTAATCTTTGTTTGTTAAATTTGTATCTTTCTTAAGTCACAAAATCATACTAGCGCTTTCCAATCTGACAAATTACGGTCCAGTGTGTTCCACATTGTATTGGTTTTCGTTGCGAACTATTTTTTATTTTGTAAAGGCTCGATAGGTGAATCAAATCATATATCAAAAATACTTCATAAATTAAGGTCCAATCGGAACATACAAAAAATAAAAGCGGATAAATATGAAACATACAAGAAGAAGGGATTGTATTGCAGAATTTTTAACGAAATATATGTACAATTATAGTACAATTATTGATATTATTCACACTGATAAATAAATAAATAAATTCAGTCTAAAATCATTTATAGTTATTGCAACTCACTCATAATTTCTAAGAGGGGTTGGTGTTGCTCAGTGCATGTTAGTTTTTGCTTCGCATCACGGCGCGGAGCTATCAGTTTTAGTCGACATACACGATCACGGGTGTCATTCGGTTTAACGAGAGAAATGATCGTGAAAGAATATCTAACGGCTGTCAAGTATTGAGAGACGATCGTGAAAGTTCTGGTAACGGATCGTGAAAGACATTTAATCGAAAAGTCATATGAAAGGTCAATAAATATTCTAATTTAATTAATTACACAGACAAATTAACGACAAAATAAAACTGTCTGTCAAAATGGTTCAACATTATGATCAGTATGTAGGAATATCCAGTTTTAAAAGTACATAGTTATTACAAAACAATAAAAGGCAGATTGCTTCTCAACATTTCAATGACATAAAAAATGTAAACAAACATGATTTTTTTCAAAAAATCGACTAGGAAAACTACTTTTATCCGATTAAGGGCATTCTAATTGAATGAATCAAATAGTTCTCATTGTTATTTTGTATAAACATAATCTGAAACTTGGTAAATAAAGAACTATTTACACAAAAATTGATTTTTCGGATCGTGAAAGATCACGTACCGCATTTTTGAAGATCGTGAAAAGGATCGTGAAAGATCTGATGCTACGAAAACGTTCAAATTATTCTTCAATTATATCATAATTAATATTTGTTATTGGTATTGAGAAAAGCTAGATAGATCAACATCCTCAATAGGTTTAAGCATTTCAAGGTATTAATATTTTCAGAAAATGAAATGTAAAATAGTTGGATGATTGTAGAATGAAGCTTTTTATTGTCATGTGAAGTACTCACTTATCACGAGTTATAGGATACCCACATTTTGTATATTGGATCCTATAAACTACATGTCCGTCAAACAGGATTCAACTGACCCCGAATTTGCCTCATTTCATGGATGAAGATTCATTGTTGTGGTCAAGTCGTTAAGCTCTAGGATAACTGTCTGTTGTTATGATTGTAAGGTGTACATTTTCGACTTCTGTAAGGTTTCAACTTACATCGAACTCATTATCATGCATCATTCGGCAATGTTCGTTTTATGTTGTTTAGCCTTTTGGATATATACCTGTATGCTATAGCGCCAAGGTATTTCGTGTATGGTGTTCATGTCTGTCTGCATGTTTCATATGTGATCATGATGACGTCAGTTGTATTTGACATATTGAATGATAGTAATATGTCTGGCTGTCGGTCATGCAGGGTTCATCTACTTTTGACCTTATGTTCCGAATTAATTGGCCAAGCATAACTTTTACATTTGTCAGTTTCTAAGGCACTGTAAGGATCGGAACACATTTATTTGGTGTACGGGATATTTGTAGAGATCTGTATGGCATGGTCCATCTTACCTTGAACTCTTTTTATGAACCATTTGACACTTCTAGTAAAACCCTTGATATTATAGACGTTCAACAAATATACTATCATTAGTAAAGCAGACGAGACATTACAGCATTTGCGCTCTGGTATTCTATAATCTATTAAATCAATCCACATCTGCGTTGTATATAAAAAAAACTTAAGAAAGAACTGTTGCACAAAATGTTGGTTATCGTTCAATCTCAAATTACTCATGAAAGATGCTGTTTTGCTGTAATTTTTTGTTTGATGGATATCATTTTGGTTTAAAAGTTGCAGACCCATATTATTGGCTAAATATTGCCCGAATTGTACTTAACTGATTCTCAGAGCTGAATCTTTCACACTTATTTAGACACGTTTTTAGTTGTTGTTTTTTTTAACTTTAGAGGTTAGGTGTTGAATAGAAAAAAAAAATAGCTTTAATGTTCATCCTTATCAAAATAGTTACAGGCTTCAACCAGTTTTAGATTTATCAAATCACGGTGGGTATGGTTGTCCTGCGAGAGAACGTACTGTGCTGGTGATTCGGTCCTGACGGGTGCTGGTGATCAATGAAAAAATGTAAACAAAGACGAAAATGATGATTTTTGACGTTTTCACTCATAAAAAATGGAAGAAAACAGTTGAGATTTTTCAATTTCGTTTCTTATGGGTTCATATATAAACCATTAAAAAATTGACCCTCTAAACTGTTTCAGTAAGCGTAACACAAAAATGCTCATTTTCAGAAAATCTCGAACTGAAAAAATAAAACAAAAATGCTCATAGAGTCCGCTTTCTATACCGCAATCCACACGACAAAACAATTTTGTGAAAAAACATTGCAATTTCTTAAAATTTAGCATTTTCTCAATTTATGCATGTCCTGATACTGTGCTGGTGGGTCCTGTCATTGTGCTGGTGGGTCCTGATACGGTGCTGGTGATTTTGGATAAGAAGTTGGTGTTTTCAAATGATCTTAACTTGTATTACATAATAACATAAAAGGGCAACATCTTTCGTCCAATATCAGATAACAATATATAGTATCTAAAATAAGTTAAAAATTCCACAATACTATATAATTCATTTTATGTGTCAATTTGTTCGAAAAAAGTCGAAAAGACGAGAGTTTAAGTTAATGTCATGATTATCTGTCGCTTTCTAGATCTATGCTTAGCATTTATTTCAGATGACATGGACTCCTCACCCTGATGACCCTGCTGCCTTTCATAACTTCATCCGTATACATATATTAATAGATAAACGAAAGGCTGCAACTGGTATTTTTGTATTTAAAATGATTCGTTGTAACGAGAATATTTGTGGTGAATGGAAACTGTGAGGGTCAAAATCTTAAATTGCTTATAAATGTTGTTGGACCTAGTTTCGTTATCTGATCCGAATTTGTGCAAGGTAGATAGACATTTTGATTTGTTTACTCGGTAATGAACCCTTGTGTTGATCCCATGGTAAACATAACAAAAATCTCTGTACAAAGGTCTGTGAATTTTCTACAAAAATAGTGATTTTATTTTCACTAAATTCTCTTTTTTCTACTAAATACAATAATGAACTATAATAAATAATAATGCTTTGCAAGAAGTTTCCCCTTGATATATGCACATTTCGTAATTGACATTGTCATAAACCGTACACGAAAAGATAAAATATTGATATAAGTACTTAATTTGCATCTTTGAACCCCCACCCCGGCTTGTTTTTTAGGAGCCTGGCATGGGGTGTCTAAAAATGGTCGATTACAGACAGCCGAGTACGCATTTTACTTTCCAGGCGTGTTTATGTTTTTTAAATATAAATTAAGGCTACATTTTAATATAATAATTCTATGAATTCACAATATAAAAAAATGCAGAAAAAAAATGAATGAAGTGAAATATCTTAGTAAGGAGTCATAACTACAAAGATGGTGTGTTTGACACATAAAACTTAAAAGCTTAGTGATATTACCAATATTAAAATAAAAGTGTATTTTAGTTGGGTATTTTTTCCATTTACTCATTTTCAATTATAATCAAGGCACATTTGATTTTTATTCATGAAAAATATTTAAATATAGAAAAGTAGGACACATTGTTCACTTCCTCCCCCGTAATTCTTTATCAAAAATATTTATTTTGAAATGAAAAAGCTAAGAAATCTTAGGTTTTTTAGTGTTTTCTAGGTTATCTCGTCTTCATTCTCTGACATATTCTAGCTTGCCCTTTCATAAAATAGTGATTTTTTTAGTGTTTTATCGAATTTTCGAAAAACAAATACCTGATAACCGCTTAGACAAAAAAAATATGTTGGAAAAATCTTACAGCAAGTGATTCTCTTAATAGCTATAGCCTCGGTCACACCTTACCGGATAGCTCGAACGGACGCCTAACGGATAAAAAAAAAGTTATCCGTTGACAAAATTTGTATCTGTTGGGAGTCCGTTGGTGTACTAACGAACATGTAACGAATGCCAAAAGGACACACAACGGACACTGAACGTACGTGAAACGGATACGTACCGGACAGAATGGACGTCGAACGTACATCCAACGGACGAGTACCGGATAAAACAGACACCGCTATGGAAGCGTAACGGATAAAACGGATGAACAAAATAATCTGAAAATTAAAGGCAATAAACCATCTAAAAATTAAAGGCAATAAACCATGAGAAATTTCAATTGGCATTTGTCCATTTTACATCCGGTAGTCATCCGTTTTATCCGTTATCCTTCCGTTAATATCCGTTTTACATCCGTTTTATCCGTTAGGCGTCCGGTAGACATCCGTTGGTGAATTGGTCTACCGGATCTCCAACGGATGCATAACGGATACGTAACGGATACAAAACGGACGAGTACCGTACAAAACGGATGGCTAACGGACGTTCAACGGACATTTTATCCGTTGGACGTCCTTTCAAAGTTTGAACATGCTCAAAATTTTCCACCGGACAGAACGGACGTCAACGGATAAAACGGACGCTTAACGGACATGCAACGGATATGGACGGACGCCTAACGGATAAGAACGGACGTCCAACGGACATGAACGGATTGAGAAAAAGTTATCCGTTAGGCGTCCGTTCGAGCTATCCGGTAAGGTGTGACCAAGGCTAATATAAGATACATTTTTCTTTTACAATCCACCTTTAAAATTTTACGGGAAACTATTCCATTAGCTTTCACTGTAACCTCGCTCTAACTTATCCCCCTCCCTCCCCCCAAAAAAAACACCAAACAAACAAACCCGCAATACTATTGTCATTCTTATAGTCAACACTCAATTGTTCACAAACAAATGTGTTTTAAGCTGCTAAAGACATGATTCAAACGCTCAGAAAGTCCTTTGTTCTATATTTATGCAAAACCTTTCACATTTTTATCTTATGGGTTATTGTTGAAGGTCGTACGATGACGTATGGTTGTTAACACATACTTCCTTAGGTTTCTTATGGAAATTTGTCCATTGACAACAAACATACCACATCATCTACATTATATTAAGTATTGTATAAATTACAACGTATTTTGGTGATCTTGCAAAATGATCGTAATTCCGAAAATCGTAAACATATTTTCTTATCTTAAAAGGGGGCAAGAAGGGTTCCATTAACAGGCCAATAAATAAGATTACAGTTACTTTCATTTTTTTTTTTTTTAAATAGGGGTATTTTTTCTCTCATAATAACAGTAAACAGATTCACAACAATGTCAATTTCAAGAAAGCAGACAACAGCTAATTAGTCAACAACAGTACAGCATCAATGCTCTTGAATATATGCCACTTTTAACTAAAATATAAAAGCACAGAACCAGGACATAGGAGCACAGAACCAGGACCGTTTTTCTTATCACCAGCACAGCGTCAGGACAATTCCGTTTAACGAACTTGCACGACTTTTGCAATATAATATTGTTGTAATATACTTTGCATTGTTCTTATGACACATCAGAGAAAAATTAAGCAACAAAACAGTCGTTTTATTGCCGTTCTGATACAATGTAAACAAACCCACCAGCACAGAATCAGGACCCACCAGCACCCGTCAGGACCAAATCACCAGCACAGTACGTTCTCTCGCAGGACAACCATACCCACCGTGAAATGGTAAAAGAAATACTGATTTCTGATTACTAGTTTTAAGTCTGGTCACGCATTATCTTTCACGATAAAAATAATGCGTTGCCTGATCTTTCACGATCAAGTTTGATGGAAATTCAACAAATTCAAGGTTTTCATATACAAGTTAATGCTTATAAGGGAAGAACATATGTACTTTAATTTTACTGTACTATCAGATACACCAAAGATTAAATTTCAAACATATCATGATAAACTAAAATATGACCATTATAGGTACAAAAAACGTGTTATTTGTAATTAATTTCATAGACATGCATTGCGCCTTTTGTGTTTTTTCATAAAGTACTGCATACTTTCTTTATCTTATTTCACAGTTATGTTGAGGAAGTTAAACCATTTTGACAGACATGGTTTTTTGTTTGGATTTGTTCCGCGTTTTGAAAATTAAGCGATTTTTTCAAAGATTCTGAACTAGAATTTACATTAAATGGCTTTCACGATCCGTTACCAGAGCTTTCACGATCGTCTCTGAATACTTGACCGCGGTTAGATATTCTGTCACGATCATTTCTCTCGTTAAACCGAATGACACCCGTGACGATGATTTAATAACGTATCACATATAGATTCAGATTGGTTGTATTATTATGCGGCTGAGATGCAGCAACAGCTATTGGCTTAGACGATATAAAGAATTACAGGCTTCTCTCATCTTACGATAAGACATCAAATGCCGGAAAATGAACTATGTGTATTTAAGTTCCGATCAACTGTCATTAATTCATTTTCTATTTACTACGCATATATTTCACAGATAAATTCAATATCAAAATATCAATTATTTTATGTGTGTATTTGATTTGTTAATCTGCAATATGCACGATTTGCTTTGCTAAACAATGTTCCTATACAATGTTTACAAAAATGCATTATCTGTATTTCATAACTTCTGACAATCTAGGCATACCTCCATAGAGAGACACCTCAAAAGTCGTGTCTATTTGTAATTGTTTAAATTTTTTGAAAGTTATTTTTGTTTTAAAGCATGGGTGTGTAATGCACACTCTTAAAGTAAATCAATGAATCAATATCTACAAATACCACATTTCCTATTCTAAATCAACAACCATATACACAAATATTACCTTAAATTAGGATAGAGCGAAACAGTCCATAACTTTTTAGAGAGCTCAAACTTGTTCTACATTGTGTTTTGTTTACTGTTATTTAACTTTGAGTCGTGTTTTTACTCGACAATTGTCAATTTGTTATTGACGGATGAGTTTGCATGTCTCTTTAGTATCTTTGTAACTCCCTCAGGCAAAGTTAACCTTAGATGGATTTAGTTATAATTATAAAAAAGAAGATGTGGTATGATTGCCAATGAGACAACTATCCACAAAAGACCAAAATGACACAGACATTAACAACAATAGGTCACCGTACGGCCGTCAACAATGAACAAAGCCCATACCGCATAGTCAGCTTATTTGTTCCTTTTTGGTCATTCTGCTCTTTATCTGTTTGAGTTCTTATACGTGCTTGGCTTTCAAATATTCGGCTTTGAGCGTTCATGAAGAAAGGTAAATCCAAATCAACGCTTCGAACGCATGGATGTTATACGTGTTGTTTTCCTTTTCTTATACAGTAACTCCTGCAAAAGTTGTCATGTTGTATTACTGAACTACACGTGATAACAATATGATAGCTTGTAGGTACACAATCTTTCCTGAGAGGAAGCGATACCAACAACGTTTTATAATGCTAACTGAAGGCCAAATTGATGATGAAATCAAAGAACTATCGCGAATTAGAAAAATGTTCATAGTAATATAGTTCGTCATTTTCAAACAATTTCACTATGTATGAAAGCTTGGATATCAGACTCCAATGGAATACTGTTTACGGTGTTCATTATGCTACAATATGCTAACTATTGTAAAAGACGAAAACATAGTCAAAATGAACAGTCAGTATGTTATGGTCTTTTATACATGATGACAGATATAGACTAGCTTTTGTGCAAATATTCTAGAAAAGTTGTATTCACAAGGTGTCATGTACAATATATATCACAAGCCAAAAAAAAATGGTAAAACTCCAATTATAACTAACGCCAAAGTTGTCATATCATAACAGTTGTATAGTATAGTCCCTGAAGAGTATACAATGATCATTAATGGCAGTATAGAAATGTACTTTACATGAGGCCAAATGAAGACAAAGTTTCAAAATGATTGTCAAATTCCAAAAACGATTACAAAATAGTAAAATGCACAATGATACCAAATGGTTTGTCATAAGGACAATCATTTTCACTAAGTATGAAAGCCTCATGCATTTTGGATTTTTTATTGTCCGTCATAAAGTGTTCCTTTTATTTATAATACTAGTTTCATAAAATTAATGATAACAACTATTACATGAGAAATAATTTAAATGTTTGTAAAAATCATACAATTTTATATAGTGCTAAACAAATTTTTTATTACTCCCGGCAAATGTTGGATATTTTCCATGTTTGCATTGAACGTTTATCCAAATTTCCTCTAGTTTCAGTAAGGTAGGCACAATGACATGTTTAAAAGCTTCACGATTTAGACTTGCATATATTCCTGATTTCACAGGGATTACTAAACGATGCAAAGACTAATAGTATTATCCTTGTAGTAGTAGTACCATGGTCGTGGAATTAATACACATATTTCGAACAAGGTAAATAATTTTCTGACGACTTTTCGTGCGAATAATAGATAACAAATGTTTTCTTGATATTAATAATATGTTTGATACATAAGACGTGGTTCTGCACTTAAACATCCCGCAATTGTGTTTTAGCTCTATTATAATTTTTGTATCCTTGTCTTTCATATTTGTTAATTCTTTGTCTATATGTTCTTTTGTGTTTCATTGATACATAATGAAGTTGCTCTTTTTAGAAGAAATACACAATATTCATATAGACAAGCGGCAAAAAGGACAAGGTAAACTTCCAGTTTACATTCTGCAGAGAATATGCCTTAAAGAACTATAGACTATATTCTTTTTTTCGTACATTGAACGACAAACTTGTTTTATATTCTATCTGTGGGACGTTTTCATTCTGACGTTATGGAAAATCCGTCTCACAGATGATATCGGATGTGTTCTTAATGTCGTAACTACAATCCCCTTCCCTTTTCACAAATGTGACCTACCGAATTAGACAAATTACCGGCTTTGTAATAACAGGGGCAAAACGACGGGTGTCACATGAAGAGCAGGATCTGCTTACCATTCCGGAGCACCTGATATCATCCTCAGTTATTGGTGGGGTTCGTGTTGCTGTTGTATCTATATTTATGACATTTTACCTATTGTGCTTGTTTTGTTCACACATCGTTGTCAATCTAATGGAATTTGATGAGACTATCATTCAAGTGAGAGGTTTATATACTTTGAAACCAGGTTCAATCCACTATTTTCTAAAATAAGAAAATGCCTGTACCAAATGGCAATTGTTATTTAATTCATTTGATGTGTTTGAGTTTCTGATCTTGACATTTGATTTGGGACTTTCAGTTTTGAATTTTCCTCGGAGTTCAGTATTTTTGTGATTTTACTTTTTAGCGAAAATTTATCTCTGTTAATTGATTGATTGATTAAATGGTTAATAAAGATACGATACGTCCAGCAATTTAGTGCTATTTTGTGGGGGTCAATTTCTATTTTTGAAGGAAGCCAGAATGTCCAGAGGGAATAATCAACGTTTTTGGTAGGAACACTGACATTTCTAGTCAACTTTTAAAAATTGGTGCCACGTGCGGGTTTCGATCTCACAACCTCAGTGTTGAAAGGCTTATGATATAGTAGACCACTCTGTTCTCAACGTCCTTCATCTCGGTTAACGTTAAAAGTTAAATACAAGCGATAATTCATTCTTTTCAACAATTGAAATACCCGGCACTTAAAATCCAATATGATTTTAGCATGATAATTTTTTATCATTTTCTTATGTTATCATGGTTATCCAGCTCCAGATGCCCAAGTTAGTTTGCCTTGTATTCCGTCCTTTTGTTATAATATTTTTCTTTTATTATAATTTTTTGATATTGAAATTTCTGTCCGTCCTGGTCAGTCGAAAACAAACAACCAGACTTTTGTTCCTGATAATTTTGAATGAGGTTCCTTCAACTACCAGTTTGAGTCAAGATAGTATATTTATGATTTATATAGAAATTTACAATGTCAAATAAGCAACACGACGGGTGCCACATGTGGAGCAGGATCTGCTTACCCTTCCGGATGTTGTGTCATGTGTACTATTGTTTTTCTGTTTGTCTTTTTCATTTTAAGCCATGCGGGCGTTGTCAGTTTGTTTTAGATTTATGAGTTTGACTGTCCCTTTGGTATCTTTCGTCCCTCTTCTTTTACAGTTATATCGACACATTCTTTTTATTAAACATAATAAATTATTATATATTAAGGGTTATAATATCGATTGTAACATTATGATAGAAAATAGGTAATATAAAATTAAATGTTTAAACAATTGATATATTACCATTTATGTTTTCAATATCATACTTCCTTAATAGATTTTGTTAAATTTAACCTATTATTAAATAAATGTAAAAAAGGTTAAGGGGATTTATTTAAGTTGAATTATTATTACACAACTGTGTGGTAAAATATTGTAAGTAAATATGAGATTTAAAAAGTTCTTCATAAAAATAAAATCCATTGTTGATTTCATAAGTTGTTTATAATGTTCATAATGTAAAAAAAAGCCGTCAAGTTTGCAATTACGTTTCTAAAACTTACCACTAAATAATGACACTGAATTAGATTTTGAGGTTAAATAGATCAATCGTCCTGAACATGCTTGAAATATTTGCCACTGGACGTTAAGCAACCCACAATCACTCAATCATATATTGATCCTTATTAATCTTCTGATTAAACCATTAACATTTCTATTAGTTTCATCGGATATTTCACCAACTCTCCGTGTAAGCTCCTATGAGCGAAACGAATTAAGGTCATATTTTCAATATCTTTAAGCAATACATAACAATTGATAAGATCGGTATATTTGTTGTAATTTTATTTCAGCTCCAAAGTATGAACAAAATTAAACTACGATATCTGTATAGTAAATTATTCATTATGGAAGGAAACAATGAAACTGGTCAAAATTCTTGCTGTAATGTCAGGTTTTAGATGAATGAGTTTCAGAGTTATGAATAAGTAAGGAAAACAAATATACGGAAAAACACAATTTCTTCAAACGAAAGAATTGTCCCAAAAATAAAATTTCCAGTTTTATCAGTTATTATTCATATCAGCCCGTATCACGATTTAATAAAACCGGATAAATTACCCACAGAGGTGGACATATATAGTTAAACAATATTGAAATTATGTTGTTTGTACATAATTCAAGTTTTACCGGAAACATGTTTCCGTCTCAGATATTTATTAGCGTTTGTATTACAGAAATGTTATGAACCTACACAATATTTTCTGTATTTACCCTTAACCCTTTTAACTTTTCCAGGAAATAATAAAAGACGATTCGTACAATTTTCCAAAAAAGATATAAAAAAAAAGATAAAAAAAAGAGTCATTTAAATAGGTGATCCGTTAACACCTGTTAATCTGACAAATTATCTACAAGGACATATTAATATGCAATATAAGGGGGATAGTATTGCATAGATCATAAATAAGGAAAGCTATGGCATAAGTCATACCATTTTGAATGTGACAGAAATAAAACAATATTATTACTATTCTGTTATTATCGATATCAACCATTCTGCAGAAAGATTTTCTATCTATTGTATGAGATTAATTCATGCATTTTTTCTCTCAAAGCAATACAAATTAATCAATTTAAATAAGAGAAAAGTTAAGTAACGGTTTAATACCAACATTTTTATATATTTATGACAGTAATAATGTTTCACACAAAACATAAGAAGATATTTAATATAAACATCAACGGATGGATAATTTCATAGATACTATTAGTTACATAGTGTGCTAGTGACCTAATACGGTATATATGGGGTCAGTAAATTCCATATGGGGTGAGAGCGAAGCTCGAATCCCCATATGGAATTTACTGACCCCATATATACCGTATTACGTCACTAGCACACTATGTAACGAATTTATCTTACCGACTATCCTAACGTGTGAAATTAAGACTAGTGATTCTCAAAATGAGAAAGTCTACTAAGAAAATACTTCCATTGATTCTACAAAAACAGATGCCAACAATAACGACTTGTAAGGTTTAAATGTGTTTTATGAATTTTTTTCAATCTTAATCATCAATTTCTTCGTCTGTTGGAACTTTTAAGATTTTTTCTCAGTACCGTTTTGTTTTTTATAAAGGGACATAACACCTTTACTAACCGTGTATGAAATAAGCCCCGCCCCCTTCTTACCTAATAAGGAATATAAAGGGACGTAACTCCACTACTAACCGTGTATGAGATAAGCCCCGCCTCCCTACTAACCTAATATTAAATATACACGGTTTGCACGCGGACGCTTTTAACCAATCATATTCCTGGAAATGTATAGGAGGTAAGATAAAGATAATTATGAGAATACTATTACATTGTCGAACTTGTCAACGGTTTTTATTTTAAAAGTAATCATTGTTTGTTAAACTTCTGTAATGTATGGATGCGACGAGCCTTCCATTAAGGGCAAAAGAGATTCAGCTTGCTGTATCTGAAGTTGCTGAGTATGAGTATGAAGTATGCGTCAGTTTACTGGAAAAAAATGCCTTGCAGAAAATGTAAACCTTCTCGCTTTTTTATGCCCCATTTAAGGGCATAATGTTTTCTGGTCTGTGCGTCCGTTTGTCCGTCCGTTCGTCCGTCCGTTCGTTCGTCCGTTAGTTCGCCTGTCCCGCTTCAGGTTAAAGTTTTTGGTCAAGGTAGTTTTTGATGAAGTTGAAGTGCAATTAACTTGAAACTTAGTACATGAACACATGTTCCCTACCTATGATATGATCTTTCTAATTTTAATGCCAAATTAGAGTTTTTATCCCATTTTCACGGTCCACTGAACATAGAAAACGATAGTGAGGATGGGGCATCCGTGCACTAGGGACACATTCTTGTTTTCTTTATGTAAGGCACCCTGTAGGTAAACTGCATGAGATGTAATAGCAAATAAAACATGTCCAACAATTTCAAAGCATAAAGTTCTATCAAACCTTCTAAAAAAACTGATTATGAGCTAAAAGTTCAGACAAGACATTACCCTTTAAATGGGATAACATACCTAGAATGTTTATTGGTATCGCTGCAAAATTTGTAAAATGCATCCTTCCCCATTAATGCCTTTAAGTTTTTTTTATACTTATCAGCATTTTCTTAGTAAGTGGTTGATTTGGTTTAAATGATCACACAAACATAGCAACGATCACCTTTTGATAAATATTGCACGTAGAATATCTGCATCGATACTCATTGTGTTCCGAAATTTTTCTTCTCAAGAAATATGTATTTTTTTCAGCGCTTAAAAAATAATGAAAACATATTTTACAAGTTTCAATTGTATGTATATTATACGTCATTCACGAAAATCGTGGAAAGCAATCTTGCCCCACCATGTGTAAGGAAACTCCTTGTGAAGCTTTCTTTTATTTTTTTTTATTTTTTTTAGGAAATCCCAAATAATTTTGATTCAAAGAAAAACTTCCTTGTTTGGATTAAATTGTTTTCCAACATTTTCGAAAAGGATGAATGTATCATATCCATGCGTGATTAAAACACAAATTGATTGTTATAATGGTCATGAAGTGATAAGGAGAACCGGATAATATAGATATATTCAAAAACATAATTCGAAAAACAGTATGTATTAGAACACACAGGAAAACGCATATATAAGGAGGATTCTTCTATAAATGGTCAGTTATTTTTACTTTGTTAAATTTTATAGAATAAATATTTCTTTCAGGTCTGTACTATACTAGTCCACAAGAGAAATGATACAAGGCAATGTGTTTTCCATATTTTGAACTTGGATATATTGTTCCAAGTTAAATATTGACAATATTAGGTCCGAGACCACAGTTATTTCGTAGACTTAAGTGCATTTCCTTTAGACAATAAATGAAAACTAAAAAAATCCCACCTGCGCTTTCAGACTCATATATTCACAGTGTGTTGTACTATTTTTGGGACAAATTATAACAACATTATAGAAAACTTCATCAGCTCTAACTCAAAATATGGACAATGTTATATTAAAAGAGGGACGAAAGATACCAAAGGGACAGTCAAACTCATAAATCTAAAACAAACTGATAACGCCATGGCTAAAAATGAAAAAGACAAACAGAAAAACAATAGTACACATGACACAACATAGAAAACTAAAGAATAAGCAACACGAACCCCACCAAAAACTAGGGGTGATCTCAGGTGCTCCGGAAGGGTAAGCAGATCCTGCTCCACATGTGCCACCCGTCGTGTTGCTTATGTGATAACAAATCCGGTAAATAGTCTAATTCGGTAGGGCACATTCAGATAAATTAGTGTGAATACTTGTGTATAATTGTTACTTTGGTATGATAGTATTTTTGTAAAATTTCTTTCCTATTCACAAGTACTTGGTATAACTACATGTCGCACTGGCAACGAATGAATAATTTATAAATCTGAATTTTGGTAGACTTCAAACGGAAATATTCGACATCTTTATGTGATCTCCTAGCTATGATTTATATATTCTGGTTTTTTAAAAGTGTTGTAAGGCTTATTTACAATGCCGACGGAAATCAAAAGAAAGAACACACGTTTTCATTAAAAATAAAAACAAAAGACGAATCCGAAGCCGACAATTCAAGACGAGTAGTTATATATAAATAGTGGTGTTGAGATTAGCATACTTCCTTATATGTAATGTATTTGCACTCAAAAAAATGCCACAATGCAGCGTAATCAGTTTCACATCTTAAAATACGTAAAAAAATTAAAAAAATAAATAAAAAATCAAAACTGCGGTCACACGTTATATTTATAAATTAACTGTATACCAAATTTAGAATTTTTGAAATACTTAGGCTTTTCTACCTCAGGCATAGATTACCTTAGCTGGATTAGGCAAAACTTTTAGGAATTTTGATCCTCAATGCTCTTCAACTTCGTACTTTATTTGGCCTTTTTAACTTTTTTGGATTCGAGCGTCACTGATGAGTCTTTTGTAGACGAAACGCGCGTCTGGCGTATATACAAAATATAGTCCTGGTATCTATGATGAGTTTATTCACACAGAAAGCTAAAAATTGAGCAAAATGTACAGTCAAAAAATTAGATTGAATTGAGTTCCTCTGGAACGGTCAATAGATTCTACTTAAGAATTAGTGTCAATTATTAAACATTCAATAATAAAAAATATAAAAACAATCCTATGAATTTTCGATGTGTTGGTTTTAGTTCAATTTTGTTCTACAAACTACTGGTCTTTACTCGTCATTATGAGTTTAGCACAAGAAATAAATAAAAGTGAAAATGTGTTTTCCAGTTTGCTTCTATTTTATTCTGTTGTTCTGGTGATGCCAATGTTGAACTGTGAGTAGCCCTGTTTTGAGTCAGTATTCTGACACATATGATCACACTTTTACACAGAGACCTTATGTCACAAATACCGGTGGCAGTGTCGAAAGTACAATAAATAGTTATATTTTTGTGTGATATTTTGTATTTATGTTTAAGAAATAATTCATTGGGGCTTGAATTTATACTGATTTTACCACGGGTTGGCCCTTTATGCTAAATATTTTACCACGAGCGACAGCTAACTGAATTAGTGATATCCTTAAACTATTTACCATTACGTATTGAGATAGGTTTGAATGAATTTAAATGATAAAGATATCATTATTTCTTTTAACAGAAATGGACAAAGAAGCAGAGCGTCTTTTGTCACTGCAACTGTACGGGTATCTATGTGACAAGCTTGGAGATGAAGATCTAGTGAAAATACGACGAACGTATTTTTCTGCTTTAGATTGTACATCAGAATCCTGCTTCGATGCCACTATTAGTAGTGGATCAAAGGCTGAAGGCCTTGACATGAAGGGGAGTGATTTAGATATAATGAATTTGTATAAAAACGTGCATATTAGTGAATGTTGCGATAAAATCTTACCAAACACATTTGTAATGGTAAACGATGAAAGTAAGCCAGGATTTATCCAGTTAAAACTTTGCAGTTTTATAAACGACAACCATATATACCAGTGGTGTATTCATGTTGGAAGTGATCAATATTTGTCGAATGATCTTTTGAAGAAGTGGTTCAAGGCAAACCATAATGCACAAACAAAGATTCATGGACCCTGCGTGACAGACCTTGACAACAACTTAGATCATGCAATTTGTTTCCGGTGTAAAACATGGGTAACACAGGCCAAACAATGGGTCACTAGACCTCGCGTTTGGCCGTCATCGCAGTTAGTAAGTAAAATTGCAAGCTACGGTGTTCTAGTTGTACCAGTAGGCAGTAAAGGATCACCTTTTGAAGATACTGAATGGAGATTATCATTCTCAGTAGCGGAAAAACAACTCATCTACTCCTTCACCCAAACTCAATTGTTTTGCTATGCATTGCTCAAGATATTATTTAAAGAAATAATTCGAGCTTATTTAAGAAAAGAAGATACCGATAGGCTATTATGCTCCTATTATCTGAAAACCGTTGTACTATGGGTGTCTGAAGAACTACCGAACACTGAATGGCACCCGATGAATCTCCTTTCATGTTTTAATAAATGTCTTCAGCGTTTAATGTACTACATAGAATATAAATTTCTTCCTCACTACTTTGTTCAAGACTACAATTTGTTCGATGACAAATATAACGCTTCGGAATGGTGTCGTCTAAAACATGCCTTGTCAACAATATACGGGCGTTCCATTTTCGAATACTTTGGAAAGTCTAAAACGATGCGGGCGTTTGAAACGAAAGGCAAATATTCGAATATCATGAAAAACATTTCGGCAAGCTCGCAAGTTATTGGAACCACGATAAAAGCACTTCGTTCTATTCAAAGTTTAAACTTGTTAAATCATATTCCACGCCTTCTTCTTACAGAACCATTGTTGTCTATGCTTGTTCAGTACAAAACAAAACGGATGTTCTCTATAGTCTCTATAGTGTGTTTCCAAACATGTAAATTCATTTGCCAACTGTTTCAATGTTCGCTCAAAAGTAGAATGTTAAGTTTATCAGTTGCAATGCAAAATTTACAGGTAGTAGATGACCCTCAAATGTCCCTAGGTGTGTGTGGAAGAATCTGTACTAACAAGAAACAGTACCATCAACAGAAGGAGTTAATGCCATACATACTACTCAGTACAAAGAACGACTCGGTATCTGGCTGGCTCTATCTAGCATCTTATTTCTATAATCTTAGGAATTATAAAGGTGCCTTGCTCGTAATTGACAATGTATTAGCTAAATGTACTCCAGATAAAATATTTTTTCACAATGCAAGTACTGAACATTTTGATTCTGTTGAACTAGAAGCATATAAGTATCATTTAGTTAGTATTGCTGATATATATAGGAGGCATGTCATGGCAGCCTTGCGTTTTAATGATGACGCCATATTGCTTCCGGCTGAACTTAAAACTGAGCTGTTATTTCAAAAAGAGATAGAAAAACCTCCAGTTGTCTATGCCCATTTTCTTCGTTTTTTGTGTTGCCATCATATGTTCAACGAATCTGGTTGTGATGTAGCATTGTCCGATTTACAACTTGTCATTGCAGAATGCTACTACATCGGAAATCCAACAACGAGAGGAGGTTCTTACACGTGTTTAGGAATTGCACAACAGTTGTCTCGTCAACGAGACGACGCCCTTTCCAGTTTCAAGAGAGCTCTTGACTTTGACCCAAATCTTAAAGATTATGTAAATTTTATGACAGGTTCTCTCTGAAAAGTAATGCCCCATTCGGGACGATTAACTTTCATCCTTGAATTCTGTTTTTATTCTGTAGAAAAGTATTATATGTATATTATATGTTTTATTACTCAGTAGCTACCTTGAACTTCAAAAATGCGAAACGGTTATGTAGAAAAATTGTATATTCTACTTTGATTGATACAACTATATAATGTTCTCGTTAATTCATAAAACCATACTGACTGCAGCAACAAAATGCATGTTCTTATTTCAATGTGTCTGTCGATAAAATTACTGATGGTCTGTGACGCTTTTATGTAAGTTATGATATCCAAACGCAAACGGCAAAAGAAAAAACAACACTGTTAATTACCCTTTAGTGTAGTCAAATGACAAGCTTAAGGGTTAAAATTCCTCAACACTTTATACATTGTGAAATGGGCAGTTCGACAAGAAGACAGAGATCAGATATGTTGTTCATTAAACATTAATTGATAACTATGAACCAAGTCTTATCAATATTCATTTGACAGAAGATATCGTTTAAGAAGGTATAGGTTGTTTCCTGCCTACAACTCTCAAGTAACCTCGTGCGTGCCGCCAGTGGAACTACAATGAAACTAATTTAGCATTTCCTAAATATCGTTTTAAAGATGTCAATTGTCATAGAAGAATTACATTATTCTTAATGCAAAAATGTAGATATATTATATTATTTAAATTGCGATTTTGTATTAACAATTGTATAAAGTAAACTTTGTAAACACATATATTCTTTTTAATATTTTTATAACTTTGAATGTATTTAAATCTAATCAATCATTTTGTTTATTTTGTTATGTGTTTTGTTTAAAGTAGAAAATAGATTAACAAAGATACCGAACCCCAAGGAAAATTCAAACGGAAAGTCCCTTATCAAAGGCCAAAAAATCAAATGGTCATACACATCAAACAAATGGAAAACAAATCTTATATTCCTTACTTGGTAAAGGCATTTCCTTATGCAGGAAATGGTGGATTGAATCTTGTTATATAGATAGCTAAATCACTTGTATGACAGTCGTATAAAATGTCATTATATCGACATCAATTTGTGAGCAAAAACTAACGGACATAGTAGGTAAAATGTCAAAAATTTGGATACAGCAGTCATTATAGTAGTATAGTATATATCACTATCAAACAAACAACTGTGTTAAAAAAGAAAATTAAAATGGAACAGAGACACTCTTTAGACGAGGCACATACGCAAAACATGCAAACGTAATTCAGTACATCAAAACAACGTGCCTTAATGTAGGTGTATTGAATACACAAAGTAATTAAATACAAAATTATTTTTCATTTGACTAACAACTTTGTTCCTTTATATAAAGGCAAAATTAACGTGGTATTATAGAATGGAAATACAACAGTTTAAAGAAAAAACAAATAAAGATGTGATTCTTAATGATATTACAAACGATATCGATTTTTTTTCCAGATGAAACCGTTAAACGGTTATCATGGTTCTGCGATCTTCTAATTGTTTCGAGCTTCATTATGCTTCGGAAGTTGTCATTGAGTATATATGTTGTCTGACTACAATACAAACGTATTAAACAATTAAAAAACAATTCTTCAGAGAACAATTGAAGGTCTTTCCACCTCGATAATAAGAATGAAATTTAAAAAACCATGTGAGAAAATGTTACTCCATGTTGATGTAATGTGGTAAATCAAACTGATAAAAAAATAAGATTAATAGGTTTATGCAGAAGACTTAAGGAGGCTTGCGGTTATAAGAATTTTAGAAAAAATAAACATTTATTTTTCATTGCAAATTTTATTTATTACCTTTAGTAGTTGTTACTTTATCTTATGGTACTAAAATCATTCCAAAAAATCAATTCGTGTTGGCCCCAGGTGAATTTTAAAATGTAGATATCATTGTAAACGCTCCAAATTATCTCCCTTTGGTGCAAACATGCCATTTTTTGGCATTGAAATTTAAATATCTTTTTTAACTCATCGGTAACCTATATTTTTTATCGTTGTTTTCGAATAAGTTGTACATAAACTAAATAATTGTAAAATTTTTAAGCGATTTCTGTAATTCATTTCTTTTTTAATTTCGGTATTACCGCTATTTCTCCTATAAGTTCAACAGAAAAAAAGGATATAAACAAAAATGTATGCTTCTTTCGAAAGCAGATTGTGAGCGTAAATGAACGGTGACCCAATTTTTTTATTTCATTTTTCTATTCAGTATAAGATAAAGTTTATTTATAGAGAAATATAGCGAAATCCTATATTAAAAAAAAAAATTGATTTTGACCCGCGAGACCCCTTAATTGTTTTATAATGAACCAGAAAGAATTTTTAGCAAAGGTCAAAATCTAGAACGTCAAATTGACCTTTGACCTTGACCTTTATTTTGAGTTCATAGGTCAGTGATCTCAAATCAAGAGACCCCAGGTCAATCACTTGTACGGTTGTGGAGAAATGCTGATTTCAAATACATAAGGGGAGAAAACTCCTATAAGGGTTAACCAAAACACTTCGACTGAAATAGGTTTAAGTTGCACCTTATTGTAAACAGTAATTTGGCAAACACATCATATCATTAACTGTTTGAATAACGATAACAAGCAAAATTCAAAAATTTATAACATTCCCTTGTCCTCAATTTCAAGGTCATAGTTCAGTGAACTCAAATCGGAAGGCCTGAGGTCAATCACTTGTATGGTTGTGGAGAAATGATGATTTCAAATACATAAGGGGAGAAAACTCCTATAAGGATGAACCAAAACACTTCGACTGAAATAGGTTGCAGTTGCGTCTTATTGTAAACAGTAATTTGGCAAACACATCATATCATTAACTGTAACAGTTTCTTTTGAATAACGATAACAAGCAAAATTCAAAATTTATAACATGACCTTGACCTTTGACCTTGACCTCAATTTCAAGCTCATAGGTAAGTTATCTCAAATCGGAAGGCCTGAGGTCAATCACTTGTATGGTTGTGGAGAAATACTGATTTCAAATACAAAAGGGGAGAAAACTCCTATAAGGGTTAACCAAAAGTCTTCGACTTATATAGGTTGAAGTTGCGCCTTTTTGTAAACAGTTATTTGGCAAACAAATCATATCATTTACTGTCACAGTTTCTTTGGAATAACGTTAACAAGCAAAATTCAAAATTTATGACATGACCTTCACCTTTGACCTTGACCTCAATTTCCTTCAAATGAACCAATGACTTCATATCAAAAGACTGTAGGCCACTACGACTTATAACGTATGAATATATCCAACAAATCGCCTATCTTAAATTTTCAAAGGGAAATAACTTCCATAACAAGAAAAACGGGACGCGGGGAGATAACTCCTATAAGAATAAGTGTTCGGTTACACAGGGTGAGTTTTCAGTGAAACCCCCATTACTGTACAACATCATTGGCCAAAAATCCATTCGATATGTTTAAAGACAAAAAAGCATCTCAGACGGCAGAAAAAAAATAATCAGAAGAAAAACAAAAGGTCTTTCCACGAAAAGTGGAAAGACCTAATTAAAGATATTAAACGGTATCAAAATGACACAAATCAGCAAAACGAAAGCAGAAAAAGAACAAAATACAACTAAATTAGAAATAAAAAATAGAGTAACATGAAATTCCATAAGTACGCTTAAAACAATGACGGAAATCCCAATTTAATGGACAAAATGTCGTACACATAATGTTATTTCTGGTTTCTATGATGAGTGTTAAACGACACTCTTCACAAGCAAATCTCTTCAGATATAAATAACGGGTATTTTCAATCAATTTCTAAAAATATCTCAAATTCTCAGTTAAAGAACACGGAAGTAATCTCAAACATGTAAACAATACATATCAACGATGAGCTCTACGCCTTCTTGTTGTGATTGGAAACTAAGTGATATATTGAAAAAACTCATCACAAACACTGCTGAATTAGATGTTGAAAAAATCATACATATAATATTACAACTAATATCGTTCTTTATTCTCATCGGGTGTTTGGTTGCGGATCAGTGGTTATCAGGAGATTTTAGCCACCAAGGGCTTTGGAATTTCTGCTACACGAACGGTACATCTTCGTGCTGTGGGAATCTTGATGATGTTGTTGGTTATAAAGGTGAGATAGTATTTTGTGCAGTGCAAATAAAATCTTGATCTTCCTCACTGACTCTCCTTACATTACTGAACAACTTTCGTTTTCTAATTATTCCAAAAAAGAGACATGTTGACGCAGAGCGTAATACATGACCGACAGAAGGATTTTTTTTAGTTGCTTAACGGTTAATGACAAACATTACATCCATGGTCAGAACTGAACTGAAAAGTAAAACATCTCTATCTGTGCTTATTATTTCTTATCTGTGCCACTTAATATTAAAAATAGGGGGATTAAATATGTCAAAAAAATAAAAAGAACTACATATTTTGTTGTCAAAATTGCTCCAAACTACATTAAAATTACTAACGTTGTTCGACAATCAATTCATTACTTTATCCATTTATCTATCTAATGGATCTACGTACTTATTTTATTCATATTACTTAACTGACTGTTTTACGTATTTCTTTGTAGATTTTATTGGGGCAACCAGAGCGTTTTTGATAATAGAAAGTTTACTTTTTCTTGTAATATTTTACACCATCTACAAAACAGTATACGAGGGCGATCCAGTTTATGTTTTATCTACTTTTCTAACCGGATTTATAGGTAAGGATATAACTTATAAGTATTGAATAGAAATCAATTTCGGCAGTATTGATGTTTCGTTGTTTTCGTGTCCTTGAACTGTTTTTGTAATTATCCTTTGTGTTTTTCGCTTAAAGTCTAAATCCCTTTCAGCCATGTGCGGTAAAAGCTATTCAACGTTAAAATTCAAATCTGACTATAAGTAGTTAACAATAGATTTTAATTGTTTTTGTTACGGTATCGTTTACACAAATCGTTGTATACGTAAACAGTAAAACAAAAACATAAGATTTATTCAGAATACTAAATGAAATAAAACATTCGTTAGAGAAATTTCTCTTCTAAAAATTGAAACCCTACTCAAAAACGAATATACTACGATGGGAATGGCATACAAGAATATATCTTGAAGATAGAACATGTGTATTTCCTTCTCAATGAAAATAAAGGAGAGTTGCTTGCTTATGTTGTAAGAGTTTTTCAACGTACACAGAGGAGAACGTGACATTCAACCCTCACCAAACAGATGATTTTAATCAGACTGGGTTTCGTATGTATATCCATACTGGAAACAGACGCCCAAAGCTGGTAAGGGATGTTAGAAATTATTATGAATTAAGAAATGTATCTCCCTCATGCAAAGCTCTGATTCCTTTTACGGATTTGGCTATACTTTTTGGACCTTTTGAATTATAGCTCTTCCTCTTTAATATAAGCTTTGTATTTTAAATATTTTGGCCACGAGCATCACTGAAAAGATATGTATTGTCAAAATGCGTATCTGGTGCAGGAAAATTGGTACCGTAAATGTTATTATAGTTTCGAACAAAAATAGTCCAGGAATAATTTCTAGAAATTAGACCGTAAGAGTGTAATAAATACTTAATATGTTTGATAATAATCCAACTCGTTCCTTAGTGATTATATATAAAATACAACAGTTTGTTGACAATCCAACTCGTTACGTAGTGATTAAATATAATTTCTATTTTTAAAAGATATGTTGTTTTTTTGGTTGTTTTTTTTTAATTACTTATTTTTTTTTATGATGTGAAATATCCGGATAATTTTAAACATTTTTAACATTTTACTATGTTTTTCAATTTGTATTTGTTAAACAGATATATATTTGTATATATAGTGTCTCATTAGCCTTTCTAGGCTGGGTATTTGTCTTATTTTATTACTGTGCAATGTATTTTATATAATCTGTATAAAAATCTGTAGACAAGTATGTGACACTTTAATAAAATAAATTATTATTATTATTATTATTATAAAATACAACAGGGTTTTTTTTACCAACGTGCAAGAGCCACACACGTAACCCTCTTGACAACCCTATATCTTGATTTACAAATTGCAGTTGATAATGAACCTCGTATATACCTGAGGGATTTTTAATTTCAATTGAGGGTTTCAATAAAATAAAATTTTGTAAAAATGAATGAGGAAAAAAACGTTCATTTCTTTCTCTCATCCATCGAAAAAGCACTAGAAGCCTTTGCAGTGTGCTATGTATAAATAAACTAATCATAGATACAGGATTGAAATTTTATATTTACGCCAAACGCGCATTTCGTCTAAAAAAAAAGACTCATCAGTGACGCTCGAATAAATTTTTTTTTTAAAAAGGCCAAATATACAAAGTTGAAAAGCATTGAGGACCAAAAATTCCTAAAAGTGTGACGAAAGATACCAGAGGGAGAATCACACTCATAGATAGAAAATAACAAACAGACAAATAATAGAACAGAAGACACGACATAGAAAACCATAGACTAAGCAACACGAACCCCACCAAAAACTTGGGGTGATCTCAGGTGCTCCGGAAGGGTAGGTAGAACCTGCTCCACATGTGGCACCGTCGTGTTGCTTATGTTATTACGAATCCGGTAAATAGTCTAATTCGGTAGGTCACATTCGTGAAAAGGGAAAGGGTATTGTAGTTACGACTTAAGGTCTAAAAGTGTTTGTTTCTAATACAGCAAAGGTAATCTATTCTTGAGGTAGAAAAGCCTTAGTATTTCAAAAATGCAAAGTTTTGTTAACAGTTAATTTATAATTATGAACATATCAATGATAACTCAAGTTAACACAGAAGTGCTGACTACTGGGCTGGTGATACCCTCGGGGAATTAAAACTTCACCAGTAGTGGCATCAACACAGTGGTTGTAAATATACTCATCATAAATACCAGGATAGAAATTTTATATTTATGCCAGACGCGCGTTTCGTCTACAATACGCATTTCTGTACTCTATGGATTTGTTCGATGCTTATATTTAAATGATACCGCCCCTTTTACATATAAAACATGCTCTGCAAAGAGTTTTTCAAGGATCCTCCTTAATGACCTGGTCCGTTTGCATAAAACAACCTTAGTTGAGAAATCCAATCGTAGAACTTATTTATCGTTGAACATGTACAAAATCCGTCCGTTCTAAACAAATCTTAACTTAAGTAGTTTTATGCATACGGACCCTGTTGCGAAGCAAAATTACTATGTAACAGATAGATCGATTTTCCTATCGCGTTTGTTTTTGTTGCAGTTTAGTGTTTCTGTTGTCCGTTGTTTTCCTCTTATAGTTGACGTGTTTTTCTCGGTTTAATTAGTTTGTCACCCGGGTTGGTTTTCTCTTGATTGATTTATAACTTTTTGAACAGCGGTATACTTCTGCTGCATTTATTTCTTAAAGAAGTCTCAAATTGCTTACCCTGCAACTTTTTCATTTCTCTTTGCATAAGTTCTGGCCAAAGCAGTCCCACACTCTGGGAGTTGTCAAAACTGTGTTAGAAATAGCTTTTACTGGTTGTGTTACAGGATAAACAATTATGACACTTTAAAAATATATTAAGTTAGACACCCAAAGGTTATTTATTATAGGTTATTCATTATGAATTCTAACCATCATGTTTTTTGTTTCTGTAGATCCAAACTTGTTGTTAGAATTTTATAAAGATTTGTATCACAAGAGTTTTCACAAGACACATACTTGTCTCTAAAGTGTTGATGTCTCCAGACCAACATAAACAGAAAATCATCAGAATGGAGTTTTTATACAACATTCTCCTGGTCATGATAAAATTTCGATACATGAAACATTACAATTTAGCCAATTCTTTTGATGGACATTGAGTTTTATGGTAGCATAACATCTCCGTTTCGTATAAAGCCATTATGTTCTATCAATCTTACTTTCAGGTTTTTGTACTTTCCTGTCAATAACAATTTATGGAGCACGGCATGATGATGTCAGTAAAAGTACGATGAAGTTGAGTGTTTCCTATATATTCTGTGCGCTGAATCTCGGTTTACAGTTTATTATTGGCGGATTTGGGTTATCTTTGATGTAATGTGATTAAGTGAATTTACAAGTTAATATTTAAATACAATTTTGTGTTTTTAATTTAGATTTTCAAAATAATGTAAAGTCATATCAATTTGTAACCGATTTACCATTAAAAATATGTTAGAAGTTGAAAATATAATTATTGTTATTGTAAATTGTTATTCTATACCTTCAAGTCAGGACGTTATAAGGTGTAAGCAGATCAATCTCCTTTTGTTTGCTTTCTAACACCAAGATATCACGATTTTCGTAAAAAATTGTCATGGAGATTTTCTAATCTTAAATATGAAAGAATGTAAACGTCTGTGATAGTAAACATATTTTTCATTATTTTTGTATTGTTGTTATAGACATCAAAGTTCCTAGCCATGTCGAACAACTGCATCATGAAAAAAGTAAAATAAAAAAATCCTGACTCCAAGAAAAATTCAAATCGAAAGTCAATGAAAAACTGAAAAGCTCAAACACATCAAACGGATGGAAATGGAAAACAACTGTCATATTACCGACTTCGTACAAACATTTCCCGATTAAGAAAGTGGGGAATAAAACCTTGGTTTATAGCTCGCTTAACCTCTCACTTGTATGACAGTCATATACATTGCCATTATATTGTTAACAATGTGTGAACACAACAAAAATATTTAATTTTTATAAGCATCCCCCACTCCAATCTTTTCAAAAATAAAAATAAAACATTCATATTCGGACATACTGAGGGATTGTTGTGTCTTGATTAGATACCCGACGACCGGACACGCTTAACATTAAAAAGATGCAGATTGAATATCTAAATTCCAAGATTCAAGATTTTATTGTAAAGCAATGCTCAGGCACTAATATGTGTAACATGATGCAAATATACAATGATAAACGTGATTTATAATACAATATTACCATTTTAAAACAAAAACAAATAAAAATTCATACAAATCAATATACATTTCACAATAAGTTATTTAGCTTTGTAATAAAGGATGACACCTGTCTATATAAATTAACATTGCAGTAAGATGACATAACAGATAATTCTGCTTGCTTGGGTGTTCCGTATACATAATAAATACGGATATGTTTTTCTGTAAAAATAGCTTAGGATTGCTCCCTTTTGGGGGCAATCCAGAGTGGGGGTTGGGGTTGATTACAATGTATGACTGGGATGAACAATTTTACCTTCAAGCAAAAGAGTATATAAAGGATTGTTTTTTTATTCAAAATAAATGCTCAATATTTTGTCGCTTTTAGAATTGTCATAAATGTGTTTTCTTTTTAATTTCTTTAAACAACTTGTTGCAAACACTATCAGTAATTTCTTATGTTCATGCTATTAAAAAAATAATTTCTATTGTTGTGAATAACAATAAATGTGTGTTCGGAGAGTATAGAAGCCGGGATTTCCAGAAACCCCGCTCGTCACACCCTGTGCTCAAAATTCATTGTTGTTTATAACAATATATCTATCCAATATACACTTGTTCAGAAATGGATACTGTGGCCTCATTTACTTACGATATCGTTCTTCGGATATAAATAGCTGTTTTTTTTGTTAATTCTAAAAATGATTTTGATTTCATGCTTCTAGAAAATGGAAGTGATATTAAAATGTTAACAGTATCAAAATGAGCTCTACAACCTCTTGTTTTGGTGATATATTGAAAACACTCATCACAAGCGTTGCTGCTCTAGATGCTGGACAAATCATACATATTACATTACAACTAATGTTAACTGAGTTAAAGGATATTGCTAACTTCTTATATTTCTTCCTAAGATGTTCCTTTATGAATTCAGCCTCATAATAATAAAGATACAAGTCGTCAAGAAGAGGGGCACACTTCGTTCCCATTTGAATGCCGATAGTCTGTTGAAAAACAGTCCTCCGAACGTAACAAATATGTTGTAAATCAAGAAATTAAGCATCTTGATAATGTCAGTTTCAAGAATTTTTTGTTTGAATCAGAGTGCTCCTTTACAAAATAGGATTTATCCCTTCCTAAGACAAGATACTTCGTTGGCCATTCTTTTTTATGAAACAAAGCAATACCAACTCTTTCAATTTGTCTTTTAGTTTGGAATGTGGAATACTTGTATAAAGTGTAGAAAAGTCAAATGTTTTAATACTATTACAAGATGAAAGAGAGTTAGATTGTATTTACTCTAAAAGATCTTTGGATTTTTTAAGTATCCACCTCTAATTCACGCCACCTCCAAAATAGGCAGTTTCACAATAACTTTGAAGCCCGTCTTTGATTGCTGATAAAATAGATGTTAATAATTTAGAAAGAGGTTTCGTTGAGCACTTGGAAGACCCGGCAATATACAATATGTTTTTAAGGACACTTGTGCAGTTTATGTATCCAATACAGTGATGGAAGATCCAGTTCATCATCTTTGGTTGAAATTCCATAGGAACATAGAACAAACCTATGATTATCCAGGATTTCCTCTTTGGTAAGTGTCGTGAGGGTATATGTTGGGTTTCCAAGTGAATTGTCAATACCTAATTCGTTTATCAAGCAGTTAATGTAATGAGTTTTACATACAAAAACGATATTGCTTGGGGCTTTATCTGCGGGGACAACACTATATTTGTCAGGAAGGTAGGATAAGTGTTTTGCAACATTAGGGTCTTTAAAGATTGACGTAGCATGGGCATTGATTGACCCATTCAGTTTCTTAATTCTGATTTGTATCAACGACCTCACTGCCTTAATCCATTCGGAAAGAGTGTCTACGTCTTCCTTCTCACGCCTAGCCCATTGCATGGCATAATCCTCGACTGAATCCATCAAAGTTGTATTTCCAATTGATAGATTTCGGCTCACGATATTTTGGACCTTTCGATAACACATTTCGTAGGGAAGTGTTATTAACAATGTTGATGTCACCGGTAATAACGTGGCCATCCGGATTATATGTGAATTGGGAACTAGCACAAGTGCAATCAGGAGGTTCAGACTTGAAGTCGTCAATACTGTTATCCTGCAAAACGTGTTTGTAATTGAAAATTTTAGTGGCAATAGGTTTGGTATAGGTATAAGAAATGATTGTTACAGACTGGTCTTTGAAATAAGGAGGTATTTTCGATTGAACTAATTTATGATGAAGGATATTGTTTAAGTTGACGCCATCGAGACATTTCTTGGCAAAGGAAAGATGAAGGAAAGATCTTTTCTCTTTTTCATCTTTTCCCATGCGGACTGGCTTGAAAAGTCTGTGACTTGCAATATCCGAAATTATAGCTGTAAGTTTGTATTGGTTTGAATGAGGGTTTGTAACATTGGTTTCCAAACATTAATCGAACAGAGAATGAAGTTTTGAAAGAGGTAATGAATAAAGTTTCGTGCGAATGTGATGAATACCTAACGGCTTCTGTGTAAATGGCAGCAAGTCATTAAAAGAGAGATTAAAAATATTCATCACATTCAACGAGCTACACGATGGACTAGATAGAATACCTATACCATCAATTTTGTCATTGCAACCATATATTGTCGCAGTTCCCAATTGTCTAATCCAGTAGTCCTCTTTTTGTCAATCGACTTTGATAATCTGATATTTCTACTTTTTACCAAAACTTAATCTGATATGTGGTAAGCTAGCTTGCATTGGGTGATATAGCTTTTTAACTGTTTCAGTTCACTCTTATATATCCTTGGCTTTCAAGTTTCCGGCTTTGGGCATTCCCGATGAAGGAAAAATTCAGATAAGCGCTTAAAACATATAAAGCTTTGTAAAAGAGGGGCGAAAGATATTAGAGGGACATTCAAACTCATAAATCGAAAATATTCTGATAACGCCATAGCTGTAAAAAAAAAAACCCAGACAAACAATAGTACACAAAATACATCATAGAAAGCTAAAGATTAAGCAAAAATATCTCCACCAAAAACTGGAGGAAGTGTTAGCAGATTCTGCTTACCGTGTGACACCTTTCGTGATGCTCATCTTAGTACAGGCATTTGTAATATACCCGCTATCATCTGTGAAACGGATATTCCAACTTTGTCAACCAACTCATGATGGCGTCCGTAAAATGTACGAAGGGTTGATTTCAACTTCACCATCTAGAGCTCTCGGTTTAATAGCTTCTTTGTTAAGGCAACCCTCTATCAAGGAAATCATGATAGGAAATACAAGCACGCGGATTTTGTGTGAATTGGGAGTTCTAGCTAGGCCCTGTGGGAATGTTGCTATATTGAAATGGAAAGTTCACCATTTGGAAGCTGAAATCATCTCTTTTGTCGAAAAGTTTTGTTTTACACCGATCCTCATTGTCAATTTCTAGATGAAAAGTATAGATATGTGGCAGACTGAACTGTATTTGATTGTATTCTTTATGTAGGGAAACATATACGATTTATTTGTACGAGTTTTATAAAATAGGAAAAAAAAGGGGGGGGGGTCGCAGAGTTTAATCCTGTTTTGTAGGTAGTATTACAAACAAATTGATGTACTTAACGACAATGTTACTATACTCATTTAATCCTGCAATTTGGCATTTTGCCCCCGATTGTTGTCATTAAAAAAAAATCGACACACATTTGTTGAGATCCAAGAATAGGGAAACAAACTAAACTGTGACGTAAACAGTTACTCTATGTAGAAACATAGAAATAATAAGTTGTGGTATGATTGCCAATGAGACAACTCTATCCAAGTCACAATGTGTAAAAAGTAAACAATTATAGGTCAAAGTACGGCCTAAGACACGGAACTATTGATCACACAAAACAGCGAATATACCCCCCCCCCCCCCTTTTATTCTCAAAATTACTAGTGTTAACAATTCAAACGGGAACACCAACGGTATAATCTATATAATACATGAAAAATGAGAAACAAGAAACACTTATGAATCACATTAACAAACAACAACTACTGAACCTGCTTCTGACTCATGACAGGTTCAAACAAATGCAGCATGGTCGTTTGCTCAAAACTAAAGTAGGCTACCAGAACGCTTCATATGAATACGGAAGAAAGGACTTGTTTGTATACCTGGTATTTGTTAGATTGATTTTTGATAAAACAGTTTATACATTATGTCATCAGAAATCATTTGATAAATATGACATGTATGATGACAAGGAATAAATCATTCTTGCACTTTTATGGTTAACAAACATCATAAATTCGTATACTATAAAACTTTGTCATTACATTGTTTTACATATTGCACTCATTGATTGATATATTCTTGGTTGTTTAACATCCAGTGGCAAATATTTCATGCATGTTCAGCTGGGGAACAAGTTAACACTAAATACAATAGGTAGGTTTTGTAATGGTAGAGGTCATCCGGGATAATGGTCGGGGAAATTTGGACTGCCACTGGAAAATGAGGGTATATTGGATAGGGACAGAAATTTTGCTTTGCAACAGGCCACCTACGGACCCTCAAAGAGTTGTTGCAAGGGTTCTTAACATGCAAAGAGCATGGCACTCTCTTTACACGAGACATCGAATTTAACGTCCCCATTCTAACCGGATGTGGCTGCAAACCTGATACATCCCGCACAGTCGAACGGACGCCCCACTTTGGCAAGCGCTTTATTGCCGGTCGGGAGAAGACCAAGCTTAAGTGATCATATTGCGTTTCCCCAGTCACCCTTGGGATATATTGCACTCATTAAAGTATTGTCTCTTTTACAATTGTTCTCCTGATATAGGGGGTAGTTTTACATGAAGTTATGTCCCTTTCTGATGAACAAAACGCGATATGGAGTACATGTAAATCAACAAAGAAAGATGTGCATTAAGGCCCTATCTGGTCTAGAAATTGTGCTTGTTTTTTTAATTTGTCAGTTGACCACTGAAAAGTCCTTCCTTAGTTTAATTGACTGCATTTTCTGCTTTCTTTCAGCCTTTGTCTTGAATTCTAACGAAACATATAACAACGGACTTAACTAGGTAATTTTTTAGATTTTACCAAGCCAAGTAATTCATTTTAAAAAATGTCTGCTCCTCCTCTCCTCATCCCCAAGATAATAAAAAAAAAAGTTATCTATTGTGGACGGAAGTCATTTTTTATACTCCATCTGTAATGATGACATCATCTAATAAAACTCAATTTGTAAATTCATAAGAGCAAAAGTGGCGCTGTTCTACCACATGCCTATCCACGGCCTGTTTTATTGCGATATATTTGTTTGTATGAAATTTCATGGAAAAGGGATGTTATTTATTACATTTAGTTGGTGAAGGTTTGACATCTTTTGTAATTAAACATTTATTTATTCCTCCTTTATAGCTCTAGGATAGATATTCAGCTACGTGTAAGTGTAGGGAACATATGTAAAACAAAAACTAAATTTTATCATTGATTTCTTTTTGTGTAAAACATGGAGATGTGGTATGATTGTTGTTTGTTTATTGTATCGTCTAGATTGATGTTAACCAAATAAATAGCGGCAAACATTGAATAATGACCTTAACATATAAAAAATGAAAAATCTGCAATGTTCTAAAAGATTGGAAATTTGAACTTCTACTGGGGAAAACGGTATATCGGATATGTGAAAATTTCCCTACTTCACACAATTTATGGATGAAGGAATAAGATAAATGTCATGGAAATGTTGATTGTAACATTACCCAAGATTTTTTTTTCAGAAATAATTTGGTAAGTAATTTTATTGTTAGTTTAAAAGGTTAACATCATAGAAAATATCAAAAGAAGACGACAGTGTGTGAATAAATGTAACAAGAATCAAACATGTACTATCTTTTTATTGTAAGAAGCTTCTGTCCAAGATTGGTAAAAATTAAGGACAGTTTATGAATCTAATAAATGTTTTAAAAACTTTAACTGTAGACTGTATGTAATATTAACTGGAAGAAAAACTAAGGTCATTTTATAGGTAAAATACGGATGAACAGGTACAAATTTTTAACAAAATTTCCTTCTAGATACTAGCTTTTAATCATAAACAAGCTTCAGTCCACGTTTGGTACAAATCCAGAAAAGTATAAGAAAGTTATTAAAATTAAAAAAAAAACTTTAACCACAAAGTCAATTTATTGTATCCCGGCAGAAAACCTAAGTCTATTTATAAGTAAAATACGGAAAAAATGGATATTCTTTTTTCAAAATTTACTTCTGGATACTATCTTATGATTATAAACAAGCTTCTGTCCAAGTTTGGTAGAAATCTAGAATAGTTTCAAAAACTTTAACCACAGAGTGAATATTTGTGGACGCCGACGTCGACAGAATGTAGGATCGCTTTGTCTCCCTTTTTCGACTAAAGTCGAAGGCTCGACAAAAATTGTTCTCCTTTTCAGTCATGATCGGATTCCGACAATCTCTATATGTCACTGTTTTTTGAAAGGCAAGAGATCACATTGAGTGATCTGAACATGCACCTACCGTCTGAACTACTAGTTTTTGCTTTGTATTTTCCCCGTCTTTTTCTTAATTTTAGCAAATATTTCAGTGTCAAATATTACACGAAATTCAGCACAAAAACATTTTTCTATATGAGTTGAATACTCTTTTACAAGACGGACCCTGGTGTGATGGTTACAGTTTAGCACTCTGAAAGATATGTTACTCTACATACATACATGTATTTGTGTGTTAAAAAAATTCTCTTGTCGGTGACTTGTAAAGGCAAATATATAGTGTGGAACATTTGTTGTTGTGGTCATCAATAGGACCAAAATAACTAGGCATAGTGTTTGATATTCCCATATTGCTATGACGTCTAGCGGTCGTGTGTTTTAATCTGCTGGTCGTACAGTTTGCTGCATGTAGCTACAGTTTGAAGAAATACAACAACATATATTTTTTAGGTGCTTAAATTATGTAAGCCTTTACAAAGCATTAAAGAAAGATTGAGTATGATTTATTCATAATACGGTGCTAAATTTTCATTGATTTCGACAGCAAGCAATTGATGTAAAATTTTGTATGCTTCTTACAGTGATTTTTAAATGGGGCGTTATTCTTAAATAACGTTTGATATTTCAACAAATATATGATTACTCTACAAATAACTCGTGTTCATGTATTTGTGCTCCACCTCCCCAAAGATAAAGAAAAAAATAGAGGGAAAGAGAGACGTAAGATACCAAAGAAATGTTTTAGGAAAGATGGAAGTCACTTTGATAATTTCTGTCGTCACATGTGAAATAAATAATATTTCAAACACTTCACGCATTAACGACCAGTGGCAAGATAAATACATATTCAGAACTAGAACATATTGACTTATGAATTTTGACCCTGCTTTGTATAACCCAACAGGCTGAGCCGGATAAATACAAATGTGAAATTAAGTTTTGATGAATTGTTTATACATGTAGTATAGAAGACTATATAATAATGACGTTTCGTGTGATATGAGAAAACTTACAGTCAACAGAAACTCCTTGTTCTTGTTTACGTCCCTATGCTGGACAGAAAACTACAAGTTCTGGAAGCTGTACGCTAACGTGCTGTTTCTCTTGGTAATAATATATTGTTATTTTTTTCCAAAAAATATACGCTGAATCCCACATACCGCATCGCGACGATACGCTACCAACAGCTGGGTTACACTAATGACAGGACGGTTGCCCGGATTGTGACAGGATATTCACCGGAACTTTCTTGTTATTTGATAGATTATTTTAATATTTGAATACCTTAGAGATACAAGACTATTTTTTTATGAAAATCTAATAAAAAATATTTTTTAAGCAAAAAAAATTGACCGGACGGATTTCACTCTATGTACGCTTTACGTATATTGAACTGATCGACAAAAAGTGTTAATATCTCTTTTGATTTACAATATTTTTTCATACCACTAACATTTTTGCCCATTGGCCCCCATTTTTCTTTTTATAAATCTTTTAAATGTATAATTATAAGCCATTTGTAAAATGGTTATAAAATCTTATTTATTTTTTAATAGTTTTTGAGAACTTTAACTGGTCAATGGTAAAGCTCTGAAAAGTCAAGAGAGAATATTTTCCCGCCAAAATTCCAATAGCTAATATCTCGAAAACAAGCACATTGATCCCTATATTTTTTGGCTTTTTTGATTCCTCAATTAATCCCCTATCAATATAATATACTAGTGTTATGGAAAGCTATTTTTTTTTAAACTGAGCAGCGAACTTCCTTAATCTCTTAAAATCTCATGGTGATCATTCTATTTAGGGGAAAAGAGTGGAAAATCATATTTGAAGGAGCGTGAAATATAATTAAAGATTTAAGAATACTTTTCCTACGTATTTATGTATTTTCTATACGAATGTTCGCAAATATTGGAAGAATTATTTAGTTTTCCCATTTGAAACGTGTTTCATTTTTCATTTCGCGCTTTCATTGCAGACTATGGAAAATCTCCAGATTTTCTTCATTGTTAAAAGTCGTACATTGACCTACAGCTGTTGACTTCTATGTCGATTGGTCACTGAGGGAGTGTTGTCTCATTGGCAATTATACAACATTAGTCCTTATTCTTATGTTTCGTAAAATTTTAGAAAATCTTAAGTCGCATTTTGTATTCTTTATTTTTCAAAACTTAAGAGTAATTATTGAGACCATCAAACATATTACAGCCGATAGTTTCAAACTTTGCAATTTAAAATCGCAGGCAGTGAAATTTTACGACAGTTAATTTCAATTCAAATAAGGAGCAACACAACAATGTAAAGTTCCAATAAGATTGTCTTTTTGGAGGGAAATTAAAAAAACATATGCACAATGCCCTATATTTGTTTACATTCTCGTTTTTTGCTGTCTGGTAGAAATATCCATTTGAAAGTTATACGGGCACCATCACGAGTTGAATGATCTTTAAGGAATATCTGTTTCGCAGAAGACCATGGATATGTTCCCAATCATCCAAAGCACAATTCCGTCCTCTCTTCGTCCATAATAAACTACCGAATTAGACTCATCACATAATTGTAATTATGGGTATCACGACGGGTGCTAAAATTGTAGCAGGATCTGCTTACCCTCCCAGTGCACATGAGATCGCCCCTGGTTTTCGTTGGAGATCGTGTTAATAATTTTAAAACACACAAAGAGATGCGTTATGATCCCCATTGAGACAACTATCCAACACAGTTCAATGAAGTAAATGTAAGCAAGTATAGGCAACCAATTGGTAAAAGCCAATGCAGTACACAGGCAAAATTTGCTCACATGAATTTCACATCAATCTCACGTGAAATTCACATGGAAAATTTCACGTGAGATTCACCTCAATCGAGCTTATACATGAAACTCACGTGAAAATTTTCATGTGAATTTCACGTGAATTGAGATTCACATGAATCTAATGTGAAATTTTTCACATGAATTTCACGTGAAATTTACAACAACAAAAAATTGATATTTTTCATGATTTTAATTAAATTTGAAAATTTAGATGTTATTTGAATTACTCTTTTTTAAAAATTCATGTGAATTTCACGTGAAAAAATTTACGTGATTTTTATGTGAAATTCACATGAGTTTCACATGAGAATCACGTGAAACTCACAAAAATTGTTTTCACGTGAGTTTCACGTATAAGCTCGTTTGAGGTGAAATTGATGTAAATTTCACGTGAGATTCACATGAATCTAAATTCACGTGAAATTGATGTGAGTGAAATTTGACTGTGTATATTTGGATATAAAGACCCTGACATTTAAAATATAAAATATAAAAAAAGCTACTAGAGAATTAACAGCCTGATTAATTAAAAAACAATGTACAAAAAACCAAACATGACATACATTAACCAACTTAGCTACTAAACTACAGGTACCAGTACTATACAGGCTCCTAACATGGGACAGGCACTAACAGAATATTGATTAAACATGTTTAAAGATGTCAAATTGAATCCTCCCATAACTTGAGACAATAGTGTAACAGTGCAACATAAGAAAAAAACTATGAAAATCAATCAAAACCATTTTTGTTATTACATCAATTCCGTAATTTCATGAATTTCATAAATATATTTCCTCTAACTGTACCTTCTCTGCAGTGGATGTAACTATATTCATTTAGGGGAGTATTTCACGTATTACATTATAATTTGTATCAAATCCATGTAAGGATCACACGAAATACATGTACGTTTGTACTTTACTGGGAGCATACAATGTTTTATTTCCGGATCCTATCAATTATTTAATTATATTAATATGTTATGTCAGATTGTGTTTATTACGTAACTTCAATTTAAAAAACAATTGTTTGGACCAAATTGGTTTTAACATTTCTAAAAGGACGACGAGTGATTGTTAAGTTTTCAACTCAAGGTTTGTAAATATCAATGATTTGTTGTATATCGGTACATATTAGTTGGACGACTATTCTGAGGTCCTGTCCTCTAAATCACACTACAGTGACTTTGTAATAATCATAATTTTTCAGTGTTAAGTTTAAATTTCTGCTTAAGTTGTTTTGATTGGAGCCATTGGTGATAAATCAATGATGTTTCTATAACGATGAATTACTGGTTGTTCATTTCTGTTTGGCGACTATTCCGAGGCCCTGTCACTTAGGTCATGGTCCAATGACTTTGAATTAATTAGCATTTCTCATTGTTAAAAAGTTCGAAGTAAGTCATTTCGATCAGAATTACATTTCTGTCTGTATATCTCAGTTTGTCATGGTTCAGCGACTTTGAATTAATTAGAAATGTTGGTAATCATCGGGTTGTCTTTTTCTGCAGACAGGCGAGACATATCTTCGTGTCAAAAGTTTATATTACAATTGCATTTGCAATTTTATATCGAAATGTTTGATGACAATATTTAGAGGAAGATTGCTTATACCTGTTATAGTCGCCACTAACGCGTAGTGATACATTCAGTTGTAATTTAGATAGAGCAATCATGCAAAGTAATCTTACGTACATCATTAGTTACAACCGATTTCCGGCCACCTGAAGAATACAAGATCTCATTAATGTTTTTGTTGTTGTTATATGTCACAAACTGTATTATCAATAATAGTTTATATGGCAATAAAACTTTGAATTGAATTGAATTGAATTGAATTGAATTGAATTGAATTGAATTGAATTGAATTGAATGGAATTGAATTGAATTGAATTGAATTGAATTGAATTGAATTAATAAGTTACATTGAAGGAAAGAATAGTTACTTCTCCCAATTAATGTCTTGTTAATTACTTGGCAAGTAATTACAGTAATTTTCATCAACCTTTGTTTATCTGAGAAATGCTGTATATGTTAATTAATTTGACACGTGTATTACATACTCAGTGTCGACTGATGACCTTCGTAGATTGTTAATAAACTAGTACTACAGGTACATGATGTATAAACCAAACAATAGATGCATATACTTTTAGAAAAAAAAACATAAGAGGACAGAAATTCCTCTTGTACCACTTTATGTGTCTGCATGATATATTACAATAAAGAACTTGAACTTGGATAAAAGTAAACTCCATTGTACATTTAGTATAAGATATTTATATTATAATAAACGATTGATACCGATATGGTGAATACACATCCACTTAAGTGGTCGATAGAAACTTTAATGTGTGTACTCGTATACACGGGTTGTAAGGTATTAACTTCCTCGACTTTGTTTACTCCAATGTTTTGTTTACAATGGACTAGTAGATGTGATGGGAAGTTATTTTTCTAATAAGGTAGGTAAAACGACTGTTTTGTCAAGAAATCCGTTTGAAAATATTTATTTTAGACTGATTAAGACGCTCGGTGTAATAGATATGAGTATTACATCTATGGTAGAACCTATCGGGGAAGGGGAGGGAGTTGTCTTGTAATCTGAAATAATTTTGAAATGTCAAACTTCAAATGATATATTTTAAGTTGTGTGCCATTTTAAATTCTCATATCCATTCATAACTGTTTTTCATCTCGCCCCTAGCTCTAAACTGTTTTAAATATCAACCGTACTGTTTTACGGAAAATTTTAATCAAATTGTATATGACTGTATATATATTTTTCTGCAATTGACAGCATGTTTCCAGCGATGGACCAGAGTGGAGGTCCGGGGACGAAGGCATTGCTTAATGATTGCAAACGTTATAAGACCGAACAAAACAACACACATAATTTACTAAACATCAATAAATAGAGAAAAATCCATTCTACATACGAAAAACAATACTGATAAGACGGACGTTGACACTGATAAGATATACATGTATGTGTACATTAAGGTTTTGATAGGTTTACAAAATAGAGAATAATGGGCAAGGCGTATATAATTAAAGACAATAGATATAAAGAATAGAAAAAATAGTTTCAAAAGTTAAAAAAAAATTAAATGAAGGACCACATGCATATAGACCTTCGTATATTGCTAAATTATGTACATATTTGTCAAATTTAAGATAATGCTATCAACTTTTTGTAAATTTTTTCTGTTAATCTCGTACCTATCGACCTTTAAGTATAATAACTTCGAGATAATAAGAGTTAGCATGAAAGTTTAAAATGATATTTATCTTATATATTATGGAAAGTTCAATGTTTATATTAGATCTTTTTATTATTAAATTATCCCTGGGCTGATATGTTATTAGAGGACCTATTTATGGGCACTTCAGTTAAAAGTTCATGATACCAATTCCTTTTTAATTAAAATATGTTTTTTGATGGAAACTGTGATTTAAGTTAGTTACATGTTATATATATATATATGCATGTATACGGAAAGGCATGCTGTGTTATTGTTTTGTTAAATACAAGTAAAAGCTTATATCATGTATATGCTTTTCCTGTTAAAGAATGTTAATACGTTAAGGATTTAAATTTAATATTTTTAATAAGACCTACATACATAAATAAAGATATGTGTATAATGACACATTTAAGGTCACGATCACATGATTAAATATTTTAGCTGTACACTCATACTATTATTGTTTATATATTAAGCTTCCTGGTTTGCTTTACACGGTAGGCGTTTCTGTTTTGTTTCACTTTTATAAAAAAAAATAAGAACAATTGGTATAATTGTCATTGAGACATCTCTTTACTGGGGAATAAAAAAAAAAGTAATCATTCAGAACTATAAGCCACCGCACGGCCTTCTAAAATAAGCAATACCCTAACCGCAAAATAAAGCAAAGATGACAGAGATATGTCAAAAATGTAGAACAGTTCAAATGACAATAGATATACGAAGATGGTGTATGAGTGCCAATGAGACAACCCTCCATCCAAATAACAATTTATAAAAGTAAACTATTATAGGTCAAAGTACGCCCTTCAGCACGGAGCCTTGGCTCACACCGAACAGCAAGCTATAAAGTGCCCTCAAAATTAGTAATGTAAAACCATTCAAATGGTAAAACCAACGGTCTAATCTATATAAAAACGAGAAACGAGAAACACGTATGAACTACATAAACAGACGACAACTACTGTACATCAGATTCCTATTTATATACACAAAACTATAAACGAAAAAAACAAAAATTACAGCAACATATAACAACCATTGATAACCAGACTCAAGCTAGCGACCAATCCTAGCGACCAATCAAGCTAGCGACCAATTCTAGCGACCACTAAAGAACACAATGAGCTTTGCAATGTTTCCTTTTCAAAGTATATTAAGTATGTATTTTTTCTATCAATAGCGATACCTCACGTATTAAATATTTAATTTAGTAGAACGTTGTAGTATAATGTCATTTTGTGATTTTCAGACATATCTCGAAATGGTTCTGTTATGTGTTTATGCTCAGTGTTAACTTAAGTGGTCGATAGAATTGGTCGCTAGCTTGATTGGTCGCTAGAATTGGTCGCTAGCTTGAGTCTGGTCCATTGATATACAGCTCCTGACTTGAAACAGACAACACACACACACACACACACACACACACACACACACACACACACACACACACACACACACACACACACACACACACACACAGAGAGAAACAGATTAAAACGTATTTGCTTTGCGTCTAACAAACCCCAAACTATAAAAAATTCAGTTGACACACACACACACACACACACACACACACACACACACACACACACACACACACACACACACACACACACACAGAGAAACAGATTAAAACGTATTTGCTTTGCGTCTAACAAACCCCAAACTATAAAAAATTCAGTTGAAAAGCTTTTCACTCATCAGGTCGATAAAACTTGAGGACATAAAAATGAAGGATAACAAAAACACAAAACGAACAAAGTACGTATCTTAGAGAACATTTAGTTGTAGTTGCTGAAAAATACAATGTAGATGCCAATAACAAAATTCATATACATAGGACTAAACATAAATCATCACATATCCAACATTCGATCTCATTATAAGCAGTCAGAGAAAAAGAATGACTAAATGCAATGGCAAGATATAGTCATCGACAGGTTGTGGGACTGTGAATGTATACATATATGTGTAACAATGATTTATTACTGCCTTTCACAAATTTTGAAATATGGTATGTTATATTAAGAAAATCACGTAAGTTGAAGGGATACGGGTGAGGTTGGGGCATATCATAAATTATAATGGATTGAATCGGATAAGGTTGTTAAAACATAAACCAAATTAACTTAAGGTAAATAGCCAAAATGTGTTATTTAGAAAAAGCTAGTATAAAACAATGTTACAAAAAATAATAAAACAAATACATGTTCTTTTCTCATTTAAATCAATTGTCCCATATCTTAAACCTGTTTTAAATCTTGTTTTATGAAAACTTTTTGTGTCTATTTCCTTGTGTAACCAAAGGTCTTTATAAATGAGTGAATACAGTAAATAATTAAAGCACTGACATACTGCTAACAAGTGTGACCTCCAAATCTGGTGACTGGCAAATGCATTATACAGAATTAATCTAGCTGAGAAATGCTAGAAGTAACTTGTCGTTTTTTCTTACGTCCAGTATCAAATATTTGAAGAAAAAATCATACGTTGTACGTGCAATTGAAAAAAAATAGTAGTATATAATGTTACAAAAAAAATAAAACAATTACTTGCTCTTTTCTCATTACTTTTACATAAATTTCAACTGTTTTTGTAGGAATTTATTATTATCTTTAAACTGTAATTGTTGTCTAGTTTTTCTTCTTTTTTTTTAGCACTGAGTTGAGGGGCGTTTGGTTTATTCAATAGATAGATCTACAGTTGCTTTATTTTGTAACACCAAGACGTCACTGTTAACAATGTCAGTAACAACAATGTACTTAGTTTGGTTTCCTGACACAATATTCTCAATACCGTAAGCGAACTTCCGGTTGTACTTGGAGTGAAGCTCGCAAAATCAAAAATATTTCAGGTTTTCAGGGTATTATTTACTGTGCTCTAACTTGTGCGTTGTTGTTGCTTTGACCACAACTATACAAATTGATTTCTTTTTCAGATGGACGACTCAGATATCCAGTGTACATTATGTTCAAAAAGAGACATTCCAAATGCTGCAGTTATATGGTGTGCCGTATGCGATGAAAAACTGTGTCAATCTTGCAATGAAATCCACAAATATTTAAAAATCAGTAGCAGCCACGAAGTCACAGCACTAGATGTGTATAAAAAATTACCTACGTTCATCTCTTCATTGAAGCAGACATGTGACAGTCACGAGGAACATTTCAAATTATACTGTCCTGCTCACAGAGCGCCCTGCTGCTATAAGTGTACAACAACAAAACACAAAACATGCCATGGATTCCAAACACTTGATAGTCTAATCGAACAGTCCCAATCACAGTTTCTAGATTTAGAATGTACGATTGACGAATTAAACATAAACATTGAAACAGTATTTAATAATCGGACAGCAGCATTAATTGAATTAGATGATCAAGTTTTGGATTTAGCGATGAACATTAAGAAGACAGGAGAGAAAATAAGAGAAAAACTTGAAAGCAACGAAAAAGAAATCCTACAACAATTGTCGGTCGTTCATTCAAAGTACAAGGCTACTTTTGAAAATACGGTTGAAGAACTTCAGACGATGAAGGCTGAAATAAAGTCGTTACAGAAAAATATTGAAGAAATGAAAGAATTCGCTTCAGAGTATCAATTTGTTCTGGGATCCCAAGAAATCCGTTTAAAACTAAAAAAAGAGAAAGACAATTTCTGCAAATATTTTGAAAATGATCATCAATTAAGCCAGAAAAATGTAGCTCTAAAGTTTACGCCGGGGCAGATATTAAAACAGGACATATTTCTAGGCACTTTGGTTGTTGAAGAGGTCGCCTGTGAAATTCCCTTCAAGAAAAATGCCAGTTTGGAAGCTGCATTTCCACTTGACATGCTTGACATTGTCCAGAACATTGAATCGGTTAAGATGCATACAAGTTCACAAACTAAAATACTTGAAGGTAAAGTGACTAGAAATCTAGCAGGGTGCACATTTTTAGAAAATGACCAAATGCTGTTATCTGACTGGAGTGAGAACAATGAGCTCTTAATTTTAGACAAACAAGGTGAACACTTGAGAAATATTGTTCTTGATAAAAAGGCATTTGATGTAGTTTATGTGGGCAATCATTGTGTTGCAATGACATTACCAGACGCAAAACAAGTTTCTATTTTGGATTTGAAATCTAATCAAGAGAAAATTCATGTTACATTTGAAAACCGATGCTGGGGTATCACCTATTCCGAAAATACATTATTCGTTCGAGAATATTCCGTAGGGATTCATTGTTTAGATTTAAACGGGACTATCCGAGAAACAATACCGGTTCATGGTTATATCACTCATATTACAAGTCTAGGTAGAAAATTGTATTACACGGAACATACTCCCGATGTTGTGCATTGTTGCGATTTGAACGGAACAGAAATATGGCACTTAGCGTTAGATGGTCGTGGAGCGCCAAAGGGGATCGCAGTTGGAAAATTCGGTTTCGTATTCGTTGTATTAGAAAACGAAAGAAAACTTTTAGTCATTTCACCAGACGGGAAAAAACATAGGGAACTATTGAATGAAGAAAACGGTCTAAAAGAACCGCATGCACTCGTCTATGACATGAACAGAAATAAGCTTCTCTTAATGAAAGACAAAACTGGGTTGACTGAGCTATATGACGTATCATATTGATTTATATTTATATTTGTTTTTAATGAAAGTGTATATTTTCTGGAGACTTTCCTGATGATATTTCCAAATTTTTCGTTTGGTCCCAAACATTTTTCAAATTTAAAAAAAAAATCGATGATCCGCTAAGTTCTGAGGGTCTAAATTATTTTTCAGAATGGAGAATGAACGGTACAAAGTGCAGAAAAAAGGCGAAAAATATAAAGACTAAGAGAAAAAATAGGTCTAAAAATAAAGAATAGAAAATAAAGAGGTTCTGAAATATGAAGATAAGAGAATGAGAGTGAAAATAAATGAAGAATTATAGATAAAAAAAAAAAAGTCTAGAAAAGGGAAAGAATAAAGTAGATCCCTCTCTAGACCCTATTTTTTTACAGTAATAATTGATCATGAGAAGAACGTCCAATATTTTTTATAAAAGAGAGGCGAAAGATACAAGAGTAACATTAATACTAATAGATCGAAAACAAACACGACAACGGCCATGGTTCAGTAAAACGAAAAAGACAAACAGACACATAATAGTACACAAGACAAAACATAGAAAACTAAAGACTAAGCAACACGACCCCTTCCAAATACTGGGAGTTATCCCAGATGCTTCGGAAGGGTATGCACATCCTGCAGGCTGTTTCACATATGGCACCTGTTTTATTTTTATAGAAATGTAGATATATCATGATTATAGGTTATGCATTGTGGCCTCATGTTCTACTGGGGACGAAGAGGATAAGTAAGTAAGTGTATGACATTATTAACCTAATGACAGCTATAATTTATGGTTATCCATTTTCAGGGTCATATGTAAATGTTTGTCTGCGCCCGCTTAATTACATTGGATATTTAAATCGCACAGGGTCTCAATGCAAAACATCAAATACCACATTTGACAGATTTTGAATACTGACTTATTGATTTCGAATTCAGAGGTTAAGAGTAGTGGTCCCATTGGCGGATCCAGGGGGGGGGGGGGGGGTTCCGGGGGTTGGAACCCCCCTTTTTTTGGATGATCAATGCATTTGAATATAGTCGGAACCCCACCCCCCTTTTTACTCTGGGTTGGGAACCCCCCCCCCCCCCCCCCCCCACTTTTAAAATGACTGGATCCGCCCCTGGGTCCTATCATACCTTCTTCAGATCTGTCTAAAATTGTTTTAAAATTATAATTTTATTTTATAAGACAACATTGTGTACTTGATGAGCTGTAGTCTCATGCTTATGTCATGTCAGTGTGTTTTAAAAGTGAGGAACAACGAGAAATACGGTAAAACATTGCAATTCTAATATATCTTTTAGATTTGAATATTTGATAAAAAAATTATTTACTGTATAAAAAACAAAAAAACAAAAAACAAAAAACAAAAAAACAACACTAAAAAACTTATAAACCAGGACAACGATCTCACTCATAATGGAAATCGAAATAATCTTGTATTATATAGAAATTGACATTGTAAATATAGTGCACTGGCGTCGGACACCCCGTTTCTCGGTATGCACTTGTTGGCAAAACACATTATTGGCAATGACATTGAAAATAAAAGCGGATACTGACACACTCCTACACTCTTCTCTTGGCTCGTAACTATCAGATGTGAGCAGCAGACATACTTGAGAGGAAATACTAAAAACAATCCTCCTATCCTCCCTCAGATATCAAATGGTTGTCACCTTATATATTATATCTGATGTTAAACCATGTGAAAATGTAAATTTGATTTTAATTGCCACTTTAAAAATTTACTTTCTGCTTTGCTTGAATTGTCATATTTAATATTGTAAAAGATCCCAATAAACAAAATTATAGTCAGTAGCACAAGGGTTCATACGATCAAAAACACATATAGATGATTATCATTAGTTATATTTACAAGTGTTTATTGTTAATGTCTTACATCATGTTTATTGTGTCGGTTTGTTTTCATGAAGGTCATCTCCGCTCTATGATCGATTTTATGGCACACATATGATGAACTTGGTATTAAGGTTAAACTGTTGGTATATTCAAAATAGACTAAGTTATCATAGTGAATATTTGAGCTGCCCATTATTTATATTTCAGGCAGATATTAATACTGAGTATGCTCTAATCTTAGCACTTTTACTGACTACTCTTCTGCACTCTGTTGGTAATAAATTACAGCATTACATTCACTGTCATACAGACTTTCAGTAATGAGTTGTATAGTGTAGTTTAGATCTTTAGACACCAAAACATGAGCAACAAGACGAGAACCACATGTGAAGCAGGACCATCTTACCCTTCCGGAGCACATGCAATCACCATCGAGTTTTGGTAAGGTTCGTGTTGCTCAGGATTTCGTTTCCTACTCATGTGGTTTTTATATTGTTGTTTGTCTTATGATAATTTTCCGTTTTTTGCCATAACATTGTGTCGGTTTGTTTTCGACGTATGAGGTTGTATATCACTTTGGTATCTTCCGTTCTTACATGTTAAACAAACTAAACATGTGTCGTTTCTCACTTTCCTCCAGTACTTCTGAACAATATGTTCGAAAAGCTTCTGATACACTAAATAACGAACGCTAAGAATGTCTTCTTTATATGAACATTACCTGTTGTCGGTTCCATTAACAGTGTTGGTGCAATGATGGAAGACCAAGTGGAGAAAATAAAAGATGACGTCATACAACTATCATTTATTTAGACGTTCAGACATCGGTAGTAAAATGTAAAAGGACACAATTTTATTCATCTGTAGTTTAAAAGTTATGGTTTAGTCTGGAAAAACCAGATCTATTCATTAGTTAAAACTGACTATGGACTAGCTTTTAGTGACTGAGAGAACACTTAGATCGATACTTTTTGTATTGGACCTTTTGGTAATTTTTTTGCGGTTTGTATTAATTTGACAAGTCAAGCCCTGTTCAACTGGTTTTTAAAAACTTGTCTCTACTGGAGACAAATCTAATTAGCCGCTATTTGTAAATTTCGAAAGATGTCATTTACAAATTAGCAATAATCTTTTAACGATTTGGTGCATCCAAAGTGCTGTTTTTAATGTACTTTTACTATGACCATGATGACAGCTCAAAACAAAAAATCAAAACCTAAGTAGGTTTAAGTACGAGTACCTAAATGCTTGCAGAACTATAAACCAGTAACAGACAGGGACCTAATAATAATTCAACATGCTCTCTTCGAATTCGATAATGGAAAGAGGGGTTGAGAAGAGAGTTTATAGTTAAAATCAAAAAATAATGTATTCCTGCAACGTTTCATGAACTTTAAAAGATCGTATAACGTAAGGTTTAACCTTTCGTCTCGCGTTTAAAATTGGCATTAACATAATGACTTTCATCCCTAAAAAAATAAAATGTATGACACTTAATCATACCAGTCACTGTTCAAAGACGAAATTGTAATTGGTCGAATCGTATAAAAAAATGATTTCATAACTGAAATATTTCGACGTATTCAAGTGATAGTATTATATCATGTTGTTTATTGTTAATGTCATACATCCTGTTTGTTTATTTGGTATTTCTTACGCATCACTACCGACGCTTACAAAGTCGCTTTCAGTACGGAAACTCGTATTGATATTTGCGTAAGTACATGTAACTGAATTTGCATATTGCACCATTCGAGATTCTTTCCACCACGCGTCTGTTATCACATTATATGAATACAAATCTTTGCTTTCTACTGTTCTTGTGGGTTTATTTCTTCGAATAAACTGACGTATTCCACCGCACACATAAATTTTATTACCAATCGAAGTAATGGCTGTTACCTTTCTGTCATCCGGAAAATCAGTGCCGTGGCGCCATCTATTTGTGTTGACGTCAAATATCTGAATGACAACGGCATATGAGCTCCTTGTGACTCCACCTATTAGATAGATCTCGTTATTCATTGTAATAGCAGAATGTTCACATCTTTGGTTAACTAACTTAGTGTCAATGATATACCATGTCTCAGTTTTTATATCGTATCGCATAACCATATCAGAAAATTCATCTAATACATCTTTTCCACCAAATATGTAAACGCCACCATTTGCAATAGCGGATGCGTGATGGTAAAGTTTAAGTGGCATCGGCTCAAGTAATTTCCAATATCCTAATTCAGCATCGTACATTTCGAAAGAATCTAGAGGATAACCAGTTGGATACACTGTTTTCCCACCAGAAACAAATAAGCAGTTTCCATGACAACATGCGGAAAATGCACATCTTGCTGTTATCAAATTATCACACGCTTTCCATACTGATAATCTTTGATCATATTTATACACATTTCGCATAGCTTCGCCTGATTCAGAAAATCTGTAGTTGTCATGAAAAATGCCACCAATAAAATATGTCTCATTTTCTTGTACAGTTACGATTTTGAAATAGTCAATTCTATATTTTAAATCAAACGTTGGATGATGCTTAAGACCGAAGTAATTCTTCCTTGTTTCTGGGTCATATGCTGTAAAGGACCGCTCGTGCTCTCCGTTGGCCCCTCCAGAAAACACAATTAAATCTCTACACAACATTCCCGATCTTTGTTTAGTTGTATATGCACCATTATGTTCATTTTGTATCTGTAAGTCTGATGGAGTATTGTAAGCTGAATGTAGAAATTCATCAATAATGCTAAGACAGAAAGGGTTTCCTTGGACTAATTCATTGTTGATAATACTATCATTGAAAAATTGTTTGGTAATAAGAGGAAGCCGCACCAAATGAAATAACCTTGGGAAAATAGATTTTCTCGAGCCTATATCAAATTTTACCCAGTCACAGATTACTTTAAAAATGAAATCCTCCGTTTTTACGTAAATATCATCTGACTGTAAAATTTCCTCCAAGGAATTTGCATCGATCTCGAAAAATTGGTCGGTAGTTGATACATCAGTAAAATGCTGCATAATAAAATGTTTGCAAGCATCTTGTAGTGCTTTACAATGATGATAGCGTGCAAATCTATACATTTCTACGCAATTAGAACAATGAAGTTGTCCATTCATATACTCCACACAACAGTCAACAACATCCAATATCTCAAACATATTTGAAGCCATGAAGATGTCCTGTGCATTGTCCGGGCCTATGTCAATAACACCAGAGTACATAAAGTTCAAAATACACTCCACTGCGTCAGCTGTGACATCGTATAGTGAAATATTTTCCTGTGATGTCTCTTGTACGTTACTCGTGAACATAGCCCTGGAAGAAGACGGAACCAGAAAATTATAAACACGTGCTTTACATTCATTTAACGCCTTAGTTTTTGTCCAAAATATAAAAAAGTCTAAGAATCTATAGCTAAGAAGTGGACCTACAAATTCAGCTTTATTGAAATATCTTGTGTTGTGTCTTTTTGATCGTTTTTGCTGTTTACATGATATCTTCTCTCTTTATGACGTTGCTTAATGGGATTTTGTATGTATGAAGTTTGGCAACCGAAGTTAAGGTGTACTAGAAATGTATTGTTTCATATCGTCAGAGAAACTACTTATGAAACGTTTAGATTGTTGCTCGTGCTTTGACGTTGTAGTTGAATGTTCCCTTTGCCTGTTGTATAATTAGGGCGGGTAGTCCTATAGTGACCCGTCCGTCCGTAACAAATTGTGTCCACTCTATATCTAGAGAACCGTATTGATTTCATACTTTACACTTGACATGTAACGTGACGGTACCCAAATTGCACCTATTTTGACAGTTTTTTCACCTACGTTTTTTTATGATCAAGTAAAATATGTCCATACTGTGTTTATTTTGTAACCCTATCCTTCTTCATTGTATAGGTACACTAATTTGATTTTTAATCCATATTGAGTCCATAAAAAAATGGGTTTGAATCAACCTCCAAACTATCCAGGATTCTGTAATGAGGAGTACCCAAATTGCATCCATGCTTAAATTCACATCGTCAAAAGTCTAATAACCGAGCTTTTGTTTAATTTCTTCAAATATTTTGAACAATTGGATATTAGTCCATGCTTACTCTTCATATTTTACAAAATGGATGCTTATAATATATTGTTTTTGCTAATTTTAAAAAGATGACGTTTTGATGACGTCGTACGGTGACGTTTTCGAACATTTTGATTTTTTTGCCATCTGTTGATAAATACTGTGAACGTTTTGTGTATATCTAAATATGTTTACCTATGTTGAAAGACGTGCATAGTATCAAATCAAAAAAATACAAATTGTTTAGTCTCTAGGAAATGTTGTAAGATTTCCGTTGCTTTTTTTCTAAATAGGTGCAATTTGGGTACCCTTACGTTATATAACAATCTCATGTTTAAAATCAATCTAGTAGAAATGGCTGACTGAACTGTGGTTCATCAATCTTATAATGTTAAATATGTACCGAAAGTAAGGACTACTAGCTGCCAACACATTTCTGTTGCATGGAAATGTTCTCTTATCTACAATAAGAGTGACGTCAGTAAGTGTCCGGTCCTGATAAAGCTGCAATAATCCTTTCAGTAGACTTTTTTGGTGGTCTTGTTTTCTCTCTAATTTAGACTTCGCCATTTTCCATACACTGTCATAAACAGATTTATAGTCAAAATCAATTGTAATATATAGAATTTTTAAAACACTCAGTCTGGATAATCAACATGCATAATTTTAAAAATATGAAGATGTGGTATGAAAGCCAGTGAGACCACTTTTCACTAGAGACCAAATGACGAAAAAGTTAACAAGTATATGATAGGTCACCGTACGGCCTTCAATAATGAATAATGCCTTGACCCGCAGAATAATGTACCAACGACCCCGATCTGACAAATGTACAACAATTCAAACCGTTTTACCCCTATTTTGACATTTGTACCTATTATTTCTGTTTGTTTTGTTCACAAATCGTTGTCACTATACTTGAATTTTATGCAACTGTCATACAAGTGAGAGGTAAAGCTAGCTATTAACCCAGGTTCAATCCACCATTTTCTACACAAGAAAATATCTGTACCAAGTCAGGATTTTGACAGTTGTTATCCATTCGTTTGATGTGTTTCTGCTTTTGATTTTGCCATTTGACTAGGGACTTTCCGTATTATATTTTCCTCGTAGTTCGATTTTTGTGATTTTATCTTTTGAAAACGAGATAATATGAAATTCAAAACAGTGTGGCTGTGGCCATTGATTGACACATCAAATTCATCAATTGACTGGGACAATTTAGGTGAACGTTTGTATGTAACGACCACTGCTCACTATGTACTTTTTAAAGACACTTAAACTATGGGGTCACAAAAGGTTCTCAACACCTTAATAAAGTAATTCGAAAAAATTAATCAGAAATAACACGATGTTTTGATTTATATCAATTATATAAATCAAAACATAACGGTTAATATTCCTGATTATTTTTTCGAATTATCTTATAATTAAAGGCGTTAAGAAACCTTTGGTGACCCCACAGTTTAAATGTCTATCGTAGGTACGTCGTGAACAGTGGTCGTTACAGACAAACGTTCACGTAAGTTGTCCCAGTCAATGGATGAATTTAATGTGTCAATCAATGGCAACAGCCACACTGTTTTGAATTTCATTCTATATGTAACTAGCTACCTAACTTTGGTACAAGACAATAAAAATACAAATATGATATACAGCAACAAACGACAACCACTAAATTGCCGAATCCCGACTTTGGAATTACTTTGGACAGGCACATAGAAAATATGGCGGATTTAAACATATTTGCAGGCGCCTTATCTATACCTAACCTAGGATAGTTATGTTTTTAACAGTACAACATAAAACGAACTGAAAACATCAATTGAAAATGACGTAACCCATCAGATCGACACAAAGTACACACAAAAAGAAAAACACTAACAAAAACACAAATTACATATCTTAAGGTACTCAAAGTAACTAAAACCTAATTCAAAGCTTATAACAACTAATAATAAAAACATATTCACATAACTATTCTAGACAAATGGTATACATGAGAGAAGCGATAAAATAGACCAAACAGGAATGACTGAAAGTCAAATCATCAAAATACGTTTAGAATTTTAAGCTAAAGCAGAAGATTAAATAAATAAGAATATTTTATTTTAAAAAACTGTTTCAGAGTGAGTTTTTTTTTTGTGTTGAAGCAACCAACTAGTAGGAAGATGAGTAAAAATAAACCTTACCTCACAGTCTCGTCCTCCGTGCTAATGCTTTAGTCGTTTATTGCGAAAAAAGATAATTTTATTGTTATGTATATTCTGTATATATACTTAGGACCAATTATATAATTATATAATTCTAAATGAAATGCAATTCACAATAGTGAATAATACAGAGATTAATTTTCAAAGACATTTTTTTGAGGTAATAATACAATTATAAGAAACTTATCTTATCTTATACTGTATTTAACTGATCAATTTAAGACTGTTTCCAGACTGTCCCCATAAAGTACCTCTACACCTCTAGTGCGTGCATATACATAATAATAACAACACCGACAGATACATAAACATGTGACTGTAATTATTATTCCTCACTATGCACTGATGATGTCGATTCTGGCAGTTATCATCGGAGGTATTTATAAACAGTATTGAGTGAAGATGCATATTTTACCTCGATCCTAGGCGATTAGACATGGTTACTTTTATATTATATATTAATATATGTATATTTCCGTGTTGCTTTGTTATGGTTGACATGTTTGTTGTATTTCATTTCAGTATTTGAATCTGATATATTGTTAAATCTCTGTATTATACCCATATTTATCCCAAATATCCAATAGTAAACTGCTTATTTGATTCATGTCAAACGATAGCCTTCATTTTAACTCTAAATTATGTGAATTGCTATCCTCATTTTACACACTGAGAAGCTAAATATTTGCTTATAGTGTGTGATAACATTGTGTGAGGGAATTCGACGTTTGATGTACCACTGTTCACTCCAGTGCAATTTATGACAATACCACTGCATCAATCAGAATTATTTTTTTTGCAGTGTTTTAAGAAATGATTTTGCTTTGTTGTCGCGTATTATTTGTGAAACATTCAATGTATTAAAAAGGCGAATTTTCTTTATTAAGTCAATGATTATGTTGACTTTTGAAGGCCAAACTTTCTACAGCCTTAAATACGCTAATGAAAGATCCAAAAACTATACCAATACATAACGACATGATTATGAAATTATAACAAATCTATTGGTTAACAAATTTTTACTCGTTATTGCAAAATAATGAACTTAATATATCTGACATTTTCTCCCTACCCAGTTTACCCCTATACATTTTTATGATGTGGACTGGTCATTGTTATTGAATCGTAGGCAATTTGATTGGATTAAGTTGTTATTAGTTTACCTTCAAACTTGTTTATGCTTTTCATACATGACTATTGATTAATTAGAACGTGCATGAATGTGACCGGTAACTAAAATGACCTTCAAACTGGACACTGGACGAGTCAATATTATGTTTTATCAATGAAAGTTAAGGTATGAAAGGTAAGAATTGCCACTTATTCGATTTTCACAAAATTTTCGGAATATACAGTTGGAAAGGTTATTTTTTAAAAGCCTATTGTGAAGAGTAAAGAGAAAGTTTACAAATAATACGTTTTGTTCCATTAAACAAGTCATTTTCGTAAGAGAAATACCGAAATATATTTTACGCACGACTACGGCAGGTAAAATTATTATTTATCATAATAAAAAAAAGCATTTTTCAGTCTCATTGGAATATGTTGATTACAATTAATCCCAAACTTAAGAAGTAAGTAACTAAAGTCAAAATATGTCCGATCTGCCTATTTCTGCACATCAAAAGTCAATACGATCGTTTTAAAGTCAATTTCGTCTACCTCACAAAATCTTGTTAGGCATTATAACTGAAACTTATAAAACTTATTTATAGTCTTCACCAGTTCATTGTCACATTATACTTGAATTGTTTTTTTCTTTTTCTTTTCTGGGCAGTAAGAGTTATCCTTCGTTCCACATATACAATGTAGGCAACTGACTCTCCTCATAAAAAATAAAAATACATTTGTGTCTGTATTTTTATCTGTATTTCATTTTTCATTTACATGTTGTACTGTTAAATCAATCATCCTTAATCAGAACGATAGTTGTATATGTGAGTGTATGCAAGTGGGAGAGAAAGGCTTTTTATTTTTACTTTATGTGATTACATGCTTGTTATGAGCCTTATGATTAGGAAATAAAATATCTTTATCTGTATCTTATCTTTATTGTATGTTTTGTGTTTATTTCCATTTGATTTGATCCACTCGATTCAAAAAGAGGGGCGAAAGAAAAAGAGACAAATAATAGTACACAAGACACAATATAAAAACTAAGGATAAGCAACATGAACCACACCAAAATCTTGGGGTGATCTCAGGTGCTCCGGAAGGATAAGCAGATCCTGCCCATCTACGCATATCATATACTCTGATATCATATAAAATTTGAATCGAGACAGGTCATTAATTCTAGTTCAGTCATAATGATTGCTCTGATGAAGTGCATGTGTGCTGATTTTGAAATATAGATTCGATACTCAGTATGACAGTGATCAAAACTGACCGATTATTAAAAGGGGTATTTTGGATAGTACATTAAAACTATCATCTTCAATATAAGCCGACGGAAAAAAAAAGCATCGTGAATAATTAAAAGTTTGTATATTCGAAGATTAATCATTATAAAGGGGCACAAGCTATAACAAAAAAATAAAATATAGTTTTTTTGTTCAATTATTTATAAAAGTGAATGAAATAGTAAGTCCTTATAGCAGCCAGTTAGATGCAATTTTGTCAAAATAAGCTCAGAAACATCGCTGTTGAATTATTCACTTGCAAGCGTATAATACGACATCATCAATCTGTTCATTCACTTTTAAATTAATAGAATTGTTGTCAGGTGAAAACACAAAACAGCTTTGTAACTTGAAAGTATATACATTTCTCTTTTAATTAAGAACCAGTTTATTGAAATAAAAGATATTTTGTATTGATGAAACTTCTGACGTCACCTATTGTTTATTATGCATATTGTTTATATTATTTGTAATATGCCATATATATACACTGTACATGTACTTGATTATACTGATGAGCCGTAAGGCGTAAAGTTAATAAAGAATTTGAATGTGACCTTTAATTTAAAACCTTAGCTAGAACTGGATAACGTGTGAATAAGGCGTGTTCGGTTGTTAAAAAGAAAGCAATTCAACATTGACAGTGTAACAGAGTTAAACCGCTTGCCACAAAAACTAATTCTTACGCAGGTAAATACAATGATTCACATATATATTTTACCTATAAGATGAAAGCAAACAGAATTAGAAAAATCCAATTGCAGGAGTTCTCTATCTGCTTATTATTTACATCTTCAATTATTTTAATATCGGACAGTCTTCGGAGGCCACCTGGTTGGTTAAATAGATGGCGTCTAGACAAAAAAAAAACCAACAACATAAGAAATATTGATATGTAATGTCAAGTACATGCTTTGTAAATTGCTTATTCTAGACATTTTACTTCTTTTATAAAAAAATTGATTATGGTATAAATCAAATGTGAAAATCTGAGTTAAAACGGGGAACATATATTTGACAGCTAATGCCCCTTCAACATACTTAAACATTACTGATATTCAACCTTGTGATATATATATACAAAACAGGACAGATAAGTCTCCCAAGCATTCATCAATGGTATTCTTTAGACAGCAATGACTTAGTATCTCTACGGGAAAGTATAAGCGCCACACAAACTTCTTTTTATACTTTTTATATGTTGGCATTATGTCGAAATAAATCAGACATTTGCGTTATAACGTAAAAAAATGTAAAATATTGCAATAGCGCTAATACCCTTCCGTCAATAATTTGCTTCAAGATAATAAAATTTAAAAGTGATGGTATAACAAAACTCGCCAATTTCTAATTTTGAAAATTAGGACAAATAAAGTACAGAATTGAAAAGCAATTCGGACAAAATAATTCCTAAAGGTTTTGCTAAATACATCTAAGGTTATCTATTTCTGCGGTAGAAAGTTTTAGTATTTCGATCATTTCAAAGTTTAATTAACAATTTTAATAGTATTAATAAAGCACATTTCTTTGACAGGAGATACTAATATAATTTAACCATTTTTGAAAAATAGACTTGTAAAAATGCTGGACTTTCAACATATTATGAAAGACTGTAGCATACGTTATACTTTATCAATGTATATGAAAATTGTTGATATAGTCTACGTAGATACAATGTATGTAAAATTACACTGCTTAATAATAAAAATAAAATCCATTTATCAACATTTTATAAAATTACGTCATCAAATCATATTAACTCTACCATACGCTAAGATCACTCTTTCTTCAAATCATTCATTCATTTGATTCGACCATTCATCAAATAACATAAATTGATCCTGCAACGCTCATTCGTCCTATCTCAACATAGCCAGAAATAAGTAGTACTTTTGCTAATTAATATTCATAATATGTAAATGAGAATTGTACCACGTGATAATAGTTTAAATGGGACTGGCTTGATATAATTAAAAACTTTAAAACACTGATATTGTAAGTTGCCCGTCACAGAGTCCTTGTTTATAATCACTCTCATATTTCCGTAAAGTTGTCAGGCGGTCAAAATCAAAACAATGAACGTGAATTTAGTGAATTTTTCGTGTTTTCGTGAGTTTTTTCTTCTTGAAATAGGGTCATTTTAACTTTACGAAAGAACCTAGAGTTAAACGACTACACATACAACGTTTGGACTTGCTTATTCTTTGGATATTCAAGTTTCAAGTTTTATCCCGCAACCTGTTTTTGTAATGACCTTGCTAGTCAATTTTCAACACGAAGTTTGTAAATTTGACGTTTCAGCCATTTAAGCCTGTATTTTATATTGTTATGTTTAAAGCCTCTCGCTTCGATTTTTAAAATAGCTCAGCAACCTTGATTTTTGCAACGACAGTCATTATGTTTCAATTAAATGGTGTATATTGTTGTGTATATTTGTTTTTTGTCCCTGCAACCTGTCCATCACTTATATTAAAGTTAAAACAGACATTTTTTTTAAACTTCCCTATCATATGCATTTCAATATAATTGCCGTGACCCGTATCCGATTTCTTCAGTGTAATATTCAATTAAGATAAGTGGCGTTGATTTCTGGATATGATCGGTATGAAATAATCATCCACCCCTTCTATTTATTCGTCCAATCATCCATCAATATGCACGCAGGCAACCATCTCTTTTTTTATCCTGCACCGCTTATTCTTCTTATCTCCGTCGGTTTGAAATAAGCATCCACCCCTTCTATTCATTCGTCCAATCATCCATCAATATGAATGCAGGCAACCGTCTATTTTATAAGCCTGTATCGCTTATTCGTCTTATCTCCATCGGTATGAATTAAGCATTCACCCCTTCTATTCATTCGCCCAATCATTCATCAATATGCACGCAGGAAACCATCCCTTTTTTTTTATCCTGCACCACTTTTTCGTCTTATCTCCATCGGTATGAACTAAGCATTCACCCTTTCTATTTATTCGTCCAATCATACATCAATATGCACGCAGGCAACCACCACTTTTTTTTTATCCTGCACCGCTTCTTCGTCTTATCACCATCGGTATGAATCAAGCACCCACCCCTTCTATTCATTCGTCCAATCATTCATCAATATGCATGAAGGTAACTATCTCTTTTTTATTCTGCACCGCTTACTCGTCTTATCTCCATTGGTATGAATTATGAATCCACTTTTTCCATTCATTCGATCAATCAGCAATCAATGTTAATACCTCGATTGTTATGATTATTCATCCGTTAATATGAAACATCCAAACCCAATACACAGTCTATTCATTCGTCCAATCATTTATCAATATGAACACAACGATTCATCAAGACTCTCTTTCGTTTATATGAAATCACACATCTGTAAGACACTCGTCTGACTAACTAACCAACTCATTCATCTATCATAAAATATATTATAATCTCATAATTAATTGAATTCATTGTTCTGTATGTTGAGGCAATTATGCTGCATTGTTCCACATATAAAAACCATTTATACTGCATTTATACTGTTGTACTTTCATTTGTAACTAAAAAATAAAACAGATGTTGGCAAATGGTTTCATGATGACTATCAGGTGTTTTTTGTTTGTGATTTGTATTCAAATATTTATTTTCTATTCATCGGTTGCTTGTCAACTATTTGTTCTGATGCAGTTCAGTCTCCCTGTTGTTCTAATGCAATTCAGTGTCTCTGTTGTTCTAATGTTTTCTTCATATAGTTGATGTGCTTCCCCCGTTATAGTTTTAATTCTGATTTATTTTCGCGTAATAACTTTATGTCTATTGAACAGCGGTATATACTACTGTTTCCTTTACATAAACATCATAGGCTTTCAAACATTCGGCTTTGAACTTTACTGATGAAAGTAAATCGAGAAAAGCGCTTCGGACGCATGGACATTTTATGTTGGTAACTCTGCTACTGGACTATCAGCCCCCAATGGTATCTGTTTTATTAATGTAGAAGATGTTAAGAAATGGTTTCAACTCTCTTAGTTAAAGTTTACATAAAATAGATTTGACTAATAATTATTTTCAGTTTTTTTTCATTTAGTCCCCAAGCTATTTCGGTTTTTTAAGTGTTTGGTTTTTGACGTACCTAATGAAGGTGTATCCAGAAAAGCGCTTCGGACGCATTACATTAAGAAAGTGTAGGTTTATTTTTTATTATTGACAATATTCATTGCAAAACAGTTGGATGTAGCCTACAAGTATATAGTTTTTCATGTTAACGTCACACTTCTAAGTCTTTCTTAAAAAACCTCCATATCTTGAATGTGTTGCTTGTAATTTGTTTATAAGATATCACTGGGTTGCATAAAATGTATCATGCACTTCAACATGCTGTTTACAATTGAGGATGTATAGAAAGTGTTTTCTGAGAAAAAAATTCTTTTTGATTATGATATATGTATCTTACTTGAATCATTTATTTCTTTTGTTTTCATGGATTGCATTTTCTTGCTGACTGTTCCATACATCCTGTATAGGACACGTTCTACAGAGGAGAACTTTGAAGGAGTTTGTCTACATATGGGACATTTCAGTTGTGTGTCGAAGGACTTATTAACACAATCCTTATGAAATGCTAAAATATAACACAAAAATTGCACAAATCTGAATAAAACCAAACTGATTATATTTTATGACACTGTTAACAATTTTATCTTATAATTTTTTTTTCACTGATTGAAGAAAAATGAATTAATTGTAAGACGTGAAAGAAAGTGAACAGTTGGAAGATGTGATGATGCCTTGTTTCCATTCTATTTCACACAAAAAATAATCAGTCTCATTTTGAATATTAGATTCTTCAGTTATTTATATGTTAGTATCAGATGCATATGTATGTACATGTTATAAGCTGTGATTTTTTTTGAGATAATGTCTTTCTCTTTTTTCCTAATTCACCTGTTTGCTTTTACGGGTGGATTATATGCTACTGTCTCAGGTACATCTTATGTTTATATAATAAATCAATACCACAAAGGAAAGTTCTTTTATTTAGTAAACTGTGGTATAGGTTTATCATTGTTGAAGGCCGTACTGCGACCTCTAAATATGCATACAATCACCTCATTTGGTCTCGGTTGAAGAGTAGCAATTGTACATCTAATTCTAACATAGTTCATATATTGACCTCCGCCGTAAATAAAAACGAAACAAAATATGTCTAGTCAAATCCAGTTCTCCGATTTTGATCTTATTGACAATTCAACTTAATAGTAAATAAGATTTGAATCACTTAACATAGTTTTTTGAAGTCACAGATTTTGTCACGCATATTGACTAACGAAAAGTAAAATGATACTTTTCTAGATTGTAGATAGCTTTTCGACATTGACATGTACCTAACTTTTAAATGCGCAATTCAGAGGTAAAGATTTCAGTGACGTTTGTAAAAAGAAAGCTTGAATTGATTAATCTTGTCATAAACTTAACTAATGATAACTGAAAAATTGCACAAATTGCATTTTCTACTGAGGCACATTTTTATGTGTGCCATACGCGCAAGACACAGACTTAACACACATATAAGACATCTTTTATTCATTCGACATCGTGGCTGAAGTATGTCTATTTTTTAGCTCACCTGGCCCAAAGGTCCAAGTGAGCTTTTCTCATCACTTTGCGTCCGTCGTCCGTCGTCGTTAACTTTTACAAACACCTTCTCCTCTGAAACGACTTGGCAAAATTTAACCAAACTTGGCCACAATCATCATTGGGGTATCTAGGTTAAAAAATGTGTCCGGTGACCCGGCCAATCAACCAAGATGTCCGCCATGGCTCAAAATAGAACATAGGGGTAAAATGTAGATTTTGGCTTATAACTCTGAAACCAAAGTATTTAGAGCAAATCTGACACGAAGTAAAATTGTTTATCAAGTCAAGATCTATCTGCCCTGAAATTTTCAGATGAATCAGACAACCGGTTGTTGGGTTGCTGCCCCTGAATTGGTAATTTTTAAAGAAATTCTGCCGTTTTTGGTTATTATCTTGAATACTATTATAGATAGAGATAAACTGTAAACAGCAATAATGTTCAGCAAAGTAAGATCTAAAAATAAGTCAACATGATCAAAATGGTCAGTTGACCCCTTAAAGAGTCATTGCTCTTTATAGTCCATTTTCATTAATTTGGTAAATTTTTGTAAATTTTTACAAAATATTTTCCTCTGTATCTAAAGATATACAAACACATCACCATCACCAAAGCACAATTTTGTCATGAATCCATCTATGTCCTTTGTTTAATATGCACATAGACCAGGGTGAGCGACACAGGCTCTTTAGAGCCTCTAGTTTTTCTATAAAATGCATACAGGATGTTTTAGCATCGAACGTGACCGGGCAAAGCGTTATGGAAAGACATATATCAATGACAGTATTAAAATTCTTAGTTTCAATTAGCAGCAACTATTAAATTTCTATGTTTATGCCCTCCCTCCCCTCTTTCTTGCACGGAAAAGTTATCATGAAATATATATTTACTTTGTCCAACAAATAATCTAAGACTTTCCGTCTTCTATTTAACAGACAAGTCAGTTTTGTACCTTTCTAGTAAATTTATTATTCCGTATAAAATATTAATCCAGTGACAGAAAATTTATATTTTAAAATGGTTTCTCCCTTTTATGTTTGTAAGCCGTATTTAATCAACCAGGTTCAAACCATAATTTTTCTTAGAATATCCTGTATCTGGTAAGGAAAATGGCAGTTGTTATCAAATTGTCCGTTTCAATGTATGCTGGCGTATGATTTTGTTGCAGTTCAGTGTTACTGTTGGTGTGTTTTCCTCGGTTTAAGTTTGTTACCCGGATTTGTTTTCGCTTAAATGGGCACTAGCTACGAGATGTATTAAAATCTAAAGTATTAAATGTTTTTTTGTTCAATCATTAATGAAAGTGAAATAGTGAAATAATAATTCGCTTGTAGCAGCTAAAATGGTTCAATTTTGTCAAATTAAGCTAATAAAAATTGATAATGAACTATTCGACGTTATTAAATCCGTATTCATGTGAAGTCCAATTTAACATCGTAGAAAGAGATAGAATAACGCATGCATTGTTCGTGTACGGTTATTAAAAGGAAAAGAATGTCAACATGGAAAGTGAAACAAAGGTAACTAATTTGATTGACTGATTCGATCCACAAAAATCATTCCTATAGAGGTAAAAACGACGATAAGCATAAATTTTTAATCTATAATACAAAATTTAACAGGCCTATAAGAATTCAATTGCGCGAGTTGCTTAATCTATTTATATCTTTGTTTATATCGCTTATATGGTCATAGAAAGGTCAACTCAAAAGTTAATTAGATGGCGTCTAGGCTTAAACTCACACGAAACGAAGCTAAATCTTATTGAGACCATGGCCTGTAAATTGTTTCTTTTATACTTTTGATAGTTTGGAAAAATGTTTTACATTGTTATAAATAAAAAATGAGAATTTGAACATGAATTTGACAGCTAGTGCTCCTTTAATCGATGTATGACTATTGAACAGCGGTATACTACTGTTGCCTTTATTTATTGATACAACTTACTATGATCACATGTAAGCTTTACTACTTTTTCTCTCTTTGAATCCTTTGGTTCGATGCAAATACCACAATTCGATCCTGCACATGAAAATTTACAAAAGATGATAAAACAAGTGTCACCATTTCAATTACAAATGTATCTATATATAAACTGATTCTATGTCTCCTACTGGATTCTGGATGTTAAATGGTTTTCAAAATTTATTTATCTTGTGCTTAATATTCCTGTTTGGATTCATGGAATTTTAAGGGATTCCTTGATAGATTAATGCTGTTTGCATGTAAGCTATTGAACTCAATAGCAATAAATACTTAAACCTTGTGGCCTTTGGCTGTTGTCTGCTTTTTGTTCGGGTTATGTTTTTGACATATTCCCCATATCCATTCTCAATTTTATTTCGTTGACCTTATTCAAAAATTTATATGTATACGTCTGGTGCAGAAAAATTGTAACCATGGACATTTTCCATGTGGAATGTGTATACACTAATTATCTTTCCCAATGTGGGTGTGGGAGTCTGATGACTGCACTTTGGCTTAAAGAACAAACCTTTTGTCATTTATGGTTCAGAAACGAAGCACGTTACCAGAAAATCTGAGTAAAATTATCGATGGTGTTCTTGTTGCTTTATCTTTTGTTTGATGTGCAGATACATTTATATTTTGATAATTCTGCTTGAAAGTTATTTAATATGTTCTTTTCTATATTTGGGATGTTTTTGTTTTCCCCTTTGTAATTGAATACTTATATTTAAGTGGGGTTTTCGTTTTAAGGAGGGGGATATGTCATTTGAAAAAAAGTATATACTCACTCGGTTTGCTTTTCATTGTTTAAAATCATAACATAGTACATTGTATCCTTAATATAGGACAAACGGCGTTGTTAGTTTATTTTCAATATATGATCAGTCTGACTGTCCTTTTGATATCTTTCGTCCATTTTTAAACAGCAATTTCTCTGATTTGATTTTGGCTCGTACGTAAACGAGTATTCGAAGTTAATTCATGTGATTACTGCATATATATCTAATGTATATTTGTACAGTGTGCCCCCTTACATAACTTACCCATAAGTACTGTTACAGGAATGTATGATGTCTTTCGAATTATTTCCTACAATATACATAATACAAGTATAATAAAAAAAATGTGTAGCTTAAGGAATCACCTGAATAAGCACACTCACTGTCAAATGAATCGATATATTATTGGATAAGTTTGGTCATATAGCTTTTATATGTTTTTCGTATTCGTCTATACTTTAATAGATGGATAAAGACATAACATATTTAAGCTTGTATCTTGTGTGATTGCTTTTTGTTATTAATATTAACTTGAATGTTAATCAACATTTGAAAAAAAACATGCTAGTACTGAAAGATGCATACTATATAATACTATTTACTGATAAAACAAGAAAAAAGAGTTTAATTGGTTTTAATGACCAATCACGTCAAAGGCATATATGCAGTGTCTAACGGTATATATGTAACACTCCCAAACGTGTTCTTCCCCCCAAACGTGTCCGATTCCCCCAAACGTGTCTATTCTCCCCAAACGTGTCCGTAATATTCAATTATTCCCAAACGTGTCCGATAATTGTTATTCGCCAAAACGTGTCCATTATTACACGCCAGAACGCCTCACGTCTTTTAGCGCTAATACATGCATGTCCCAAATCAATAACGTTTACCGCAATTATGTGATGGGGGACAAAGATGATGAAGTGGGCATTTATTAACATTAGTTTGTTCAATGCCAGTTGTTATTGATTAGCATAAAAAAAAATATTGCAAATTCAATCTGTAACATATGAATTGACTTTTGACTGAAATTGATTATTGTCCAGTTGCAAGTATTTCATGCTCATTTAGAGCGAACATACAAATAATTCTTGTACTGTTGAATTAATCGTTTAATATGTAACTTATTTTGTACTAGTAAACTCCGTTGATGCATTTTATATTAATTCAGCAGAATTGACTTCCTTTCTTTCAACAGTTCTGATAGTTTAGATCATAAACTGGGAATCAGGTTTTTCAATAAATTTTAAGTTTTGAACATCAATAAAGACACATGAACAAGAGACATAAAGTCCAGTGCCAAATATTTAATGAATTATTTGAAAGATATCATGTTAGCAATAAAATACATTTGTCATTTCGGGGCCTTTTATAGCTGAATATGCGGAAACGGCTTTGCTCATTGTTGAATGTCGTACGATGACCTATACTAGTAGCTGTTAATTTCTGGGTCATTTGCAATCATACCACATCTTCTTATCTATACTGTAGATAGGTTCTTTTATCATATCGGAAATTTAAAATAAGATCTAATTTTTAACGGTTATTCGGGATTAACACTAGATGACTTCAGTAAGAAACGCGCAGAGAATGGGACATTCTCCATTCACGAGGTGTCTGATTTATTATCTTCACGTATTAATGATATTGACACGAATAATAATTCCAGTAAAAAAAAAATGGACACGTTTGGGTGTTTTTTTTTAATGGACACGTTTGGGCGTTTATACAAATGAGAAGCTTTGGCGCTGTTTTACAACTAGACATGTTTTGCAGTTCAGTGACGTCGATGTAGACACGTTTGGGGGAATCGGACACGTTTGAGGGGGAGGACACGTTTCTGAGTGTTACATATATATAGTTTGGGGTAATTAAAACAATAAAATTATGATGCCGTAAAAATTCATGTGTGTTACAGTAAAACTTTAAATTCAAACTTGTCTTTTTCTCCCTTTATATAAAGTGTTCTACTTCATAATCCTATCATGTGTATATGTTTAATTATATAATTTACAAGACCAATGGTTATCTTGTTGAGTTGGGTTTTTTTTTTGTTTTTTTTGTTGGTGGTTTCTTCTGGCTAGATAAGAGTCATTTCACCAATTCCTCAATGCGTGATCACTGATAACTATATAATTATGATATTTCAACAAATGTCATACAAGTAACATTCCAAAGAACCTAATTTTCACCCCTGATTTCGGTTTGTTCCGTTATTCATTATTATTATTATTATTATTATTATTATTATATTATTATTATTATTATTATTATTATTATTATTATTATTATTATTATTATTATTATTATTATTATTATTATTATTATTATTATTATTATTATTATTATTATTATTATTATTATTATTATATCAATTGTTCATCATAAAATCTCGCAAACATCCAAACCTTGTGAGCATGAACCTTGTGCCATCCCTTACAGCAAGCTACCAGTGATAGAACTAAGACTAATATCGAAATAACTATTATGCTACTTGTAGCTATGATATCTGCGGTTGAAAGCTCTGACTTTCGCCTAGAAAAAAAAGAAAGTAGTCGAACAAATCATTTTGCATATTCAAATTTTCATATTTGCCTTAAACAAGAACAGAAACTCAATGTTCACGACGTTGCAGTTATTACACAAATATCTAGATTTTAAACTAGATATTTTCATAGCAGTTTAATACCTGCAAGAGGGTTTATACAGAATAGACAATTACCGTTTGTGTTTAATTAGGCATAGTTAAGTTCAGCCATTAGTGCAACATTAAGCATTTTAAGTATAAACTCTCGTGTGGTATATCTAGGAACTTCACGTACATCTTTATAGAGCTACTATTTTCTTTTTCACCCTCTATGTGTTTTTTTTAGTTACGCCGACTACCTTGATTATTCTTCTGGATCACCGCACAAATAAAAAGAAAACATTTTTTTCCCCTGTAGAATTTTAACCAAGTTGCAAAGATAAAACCTGAATCTGTCTTTACTGCATAAGATAACATAACAATGTCCTTACAATAAGCAATATTACCCGGCCTTCAGAGTTATCATGAAACTTCTACTCCTCTATGGACGGTGGTGATACGTTAGAATATATGAGATCTATTTAAGTACGTATACAAATATCGGAAGCCATTTCCTTTTGATAAAGTAGAAAACATTTGACTGATCTGACCTTTACACTATTGTTCTTTTTTCGGTATATCTTTAAAAATGTACTATAATAATTAGTCCAACTTTGTTGCATATAAGGGAATGGCCAACGAAGATAAAACAAAATTGTTGTAGGAACACTATGTATTTCTTCAGGTACAAACTGGAATCTTAATCTTGCCGACTTATTTCTTCAATCATAAGAGACATCGTTGAGATTTTCGAAAAAAAGATCGAAAGGAAGCTAGTAAAATAGAGGCGAAATACCAGAGGATCATTCAAACTCATATATTGAAAATAAACAAAGACAAACAGACATCTTTCTGTCGTAATTCCATTTTGCAATGGCGTTGTTCTTTACTGTTCGGCTAATAAGGTTTACATGATGTCCTTTTTGGTATTAGATGTCTCTTTATCACAAGTTCTTTTTTTTTATATATCTGATGCGATTCTGTCTTATTGGCGTGTACTAAGGACTAATTTTATTCACTATTTAAAATTATTATTTAAGGTTGTCTCAATTTATCCAGTATGTTAAGATAGGATTTTTTTCTACATACAAAACACCTATGACAAACGCCATGTGACTGGAAAACTTGGTTTCTGATTCCGATCAGCTGAACCGAATAGGGGACATGATAGCATGTGTTAGATTTGATAGAATCACAAATGTTATTCACCAATATGTACAAAACATACGATACATACCATTTAGTAAACTCGTATAATCCAGAACACACTATCAATAATATTGACCCGAGAATGGCCAGGAAAATGGATATCTTTCGTTGATTGTCATTCATCGCATATTGTGTTTCTTTAGTGACTATTCGTCGATTTGGTCATATGTATGAGTTTATTAAGTCTATAATCCCACTGTTTGCGTTCTGACCTTTTTTAATAAATCATTGGTTGAATTAAAAGTTACTGGCAAAATCCAGACGATATGTATAATTAATGCCGAATTATGCAACTTGCAGAACCTTCTTAGATAGAATATTCGTTACGTAAGAAATTTATAAGTATCTCTTTTTCGTTTATGAACGCGATATCATTAATTCAAAGTCAGGTAACACAGTTTTATCACTTATGGTAATGTAACCTTGTCGATGAACTATATATCTTCCTTAACATAATAAATTCAATCGTTAAAATTATCCTGAACAGCTTGACGAATTTTAAAATGTTTTTATTTACCTTTCAAATGCATTTAACATTCACAATTGTTTAACTAGGTCATTTCCTTCGGTGTTCTAATATATTTTGTTAGGCTTCAATAAAACACTAAGACACCAATAAATTAATATATGAATAGTCCAATAACTAGTTCGTACAATAAACTTTGTTATAAGACAAGTTCGTAGTTGAGTCTCAAGATACAATTACAGTTGCAAGTACCTTAGTGTAGTTGATCCGAAACGTGTCAGTCAAATGGATAAACTGCATTAAAATATTGGGTTTCATTTAGCACAAAGCGAAAAATAAAACAAAAATACGTACGTGGATATGCGCATTTATCTGTTTTAAATTTGATATACAATTCTTTTAAAAATGTGAATTATTTGATGTAAAATAAGTTTTGTGTTACTTGATAGAGCAAACATTAGATGCTCAACTCTACGTCATTCAGATCAAGTGGAAACGAATAAAAAGAAAATAGTTTATTTGGTCCGCATCTCCAATGCTCCAATGTTCATCTCCTTCATAATTTGCTTCATACATGGACGTCACAAGCGAAAGAACTGAAAAAACTATTATTATCTTCAACTGCGTTGTATATATATTATACACATTTTGTTTTCTATTGAATTGTTCAATATGTTTTAGCCTCAACCCCTTTCACGTTGATAACATTATCCTTTAAATTTAGAACCAAATTTTTCTACAAATTGAAAAGAGATTAATTTAGCGTCCCAAATGTGAAATTTCAATGTCTTTATTGCAACTGCTTAAGGAGTATATTCCTTCAATATATTTTAAAAGAAAGTAAGATATTTTCCACAATATCAAACTATACACTATCTCTTAAAGACTTATTGATTGGTTGATATAACAATTTCTTAAACAATTTACAATATTCATGAAAGCTTCGGCAAGTTTCTATCAAAATGCTGGAATAATAATAATTTACTCCTCTCTGTCGCATTAACATACTATCTGCTACGTCGTATGGTGTTCACACATTTGTTAATACGTTATGCTCGTGCATATAACACTATACGGACTTCATTAAACTTTGGCAGACTGCTTACACAAATACTGCTCACAGTTATGAAGTAAAAGTGATAAATCGAAACTTCAGTTTGGTCAGCATAAAGATTATTTTGACTGATACAATGAGTCGTTTCCTCAATTCACTAGTGACATGTTTTAGCGATCTTAGATCTTTAGAAACCAATACAGTCGTCAAACTTAAAATTTCCCGATTGTGTCCTATTCCCATTTTATATAACTGAGTTTGAAATCGAAGAGCAGGGTCGAGTTCAATATCGTAGTAGCTACGTAGCCGCTACGTAGCTGCTAACAATATTTATGTTACAACTAGTCTATAGTTACACGTTCAATAGTCAAAATCTACATAGCACTACGTAGCTGCTACGATATTGAACGCAGCCCGGGTAATGCATTTGTATAGGTGACGCTAATCCTGTCGCCTTATCCATACCGGTTTCTTTAAATTCTATGCGATCCCCCTAGTTGTTTTAGTTTGTTACCTTGATTTGTCTCTTCCTCATCTAATTGCTAGATTTAAACATCGATAAACTACTGTCGCCTCTACAAAATGTATAGATTTTCTAGATACTCTATAACAAAAGAAGTTAATTTCTAGCATTTTGGTTACCTTATGTGTTCACTCGGGTTTTTTTCATGCATTATTAGTATTCTAAATGATTCCGAAAATGAATTGTGTCTAAACGACTGCATGTAATACATCATTGACCTTGTGTATCTTCAACTGCTATCTTCCGACATTCCATTACCAGTTTCTTCACTACAAAGTGTTTAATTTTCCAAAATAGTTGTCCCTCCCTTAAGCCCGGTCACAACATATCGTACGATTTTTTTTGTCGTGGAAGATCTATAAAATAGTTATCGTGGAACTGTCGTGCAAAATGTCAAAAAAATATTTTAAGTGGTCACATCAGCTACGACATTTCCACGATGGTTCCACGATGAGTACACGACAAAAAACAAAATTGTAATTGTATTGTCGTGGGTTTGTCGCAAGTCGGTCGTGCGACAATCGTACGCCAATCGTGAGTTGTTTGGGGCTATTGTTTTCAGGTTTTCATGTCATTGGATGCGCGTGTTTCTGTCGTGTCACTGTTGCACATAGTCGTGGGTCACTCTCGCGTTTGACTCCGAACTACTTGTGTATATATATATAAAGAATGTTGTGTGAGCATCGTACGAAATTTGGTATTCGTGAGACAATTGTGATACTGTATCACGAGTGTCTTGCGACAGTAGTGAGATTGTCGTACAATTGTTTTTATAAAAATTGTTTATGTTGGTACCCACGACAATGTGTTTAATTGCACAACAGTCTCACGACTGTGGTAAATCGCATTGACGACAGCCACAAAACAGTAACATGACAAAAAATCGTAGAGCAAAAAAGGTGCATGTCCAATTTTCATCCCAAGACACACGACAGTGCCACGATGCTCAAAATATCGTGCGACTGTCTTGCGAATGTCGTACGACGATCACAGATGACCCGCGATTTGACCAAATTTCATGTCGTGGCGCTGCATATATGTGTCGTGGGTTCGTTGTGACCAGGGCTTAAGGGAAAGAAACAAAATTCGTGACATCTCTCTTGCCTTTTCCCCTGATAATTCGTGTATACTGTAATGTAACCATTGTCTGCATTAGCCATGTGTTTACCACTATATACATGTTCTATGTAATAGGGTAACAATTTTACGTTGTGTTGTTTGGATATACCTCTCTGGTTGATCCATGATCCTTTGACGTAACATTTCTTTAATAAATGAAAACTTAGTGACGATGTCTGTTGATATTGTTCGTTGTAAATATCAGGATGATATGACCGCTAATTCATCATAGATACCAGGGGTGGTGTTCTCGAAGCTATCTTTGGATTAGGACGTGTCCTAAGACCATCTTATGACAAGTCTTTGTCCTAAGTCGTGTTCTCGAAGCTCTCTTAACTTAGGATATATCACATTTTTTATGTGTCTTAAGATCATCATATCTTCATCCTAACTTTGGGCATGCTTTTTACTCATTTGTTTACGTGAAGATGAACGTGAAAAGAGACACACCATCGGTTGTTAACTCGTATAAAGAAATTGTGCATGATTTTAAACTTTGAACTTCGTGTTTTTACGAGACGATGACACTACGAATTCAATATTCTCATTTCAAAACAAATTGTTTTACAGTTTATATCGAAATCCTATTTTGATATTATTTTTTAATTACATTTGAAATCATGCATTTCATTAAATACTTGTTATTACAAAATTTTGTAAACGATTTTATTCATTGGTTTCGTCTCTAATAAATGTTTTATCAAACAATTACTTTAATTATTTAGGATTTCGCACATAGGATATGTTTAGGACGTCCTAACATAAGATGCGTCTGAGATAGCTTCGAGACGCAACTTAAGAGTGTCCTAAGTCGATCCTTAGTCCATCCTAAAATCGGTCTTATCTATGACGTACGACAAATCTTATGATACTTTCGAGAACACCACCCCAGGATAATTTTACATGTACGCCAGACGCGCGTTTCGTTTGCAAAAGACTCATCAGTGACTCTCGATACATCAATTACGCTTTCAAACAAGAAATGTGCATACAAAAATGATTAAATTAATTGACATACATTGTGTTTACAAAAAAAAAAAACCTATATAAATAATACTAGAAAAATTATTCATTGATTATGTTTCTTTTAATTGTAAGTAACATTGGACTTATTTTCTTATGTCCATTAATATTAGTATCTTCTCTCTCTGTGTATTCATTAACAAAAATGCCTTGTATTCTTAATACGTGTATGTATTGGTAGCATTCTTTTATTTCATTCGATAAGAAAATGCCTATTCATTTTTTTTATAAATATCAAGTATATACATTTTAAAGTACACCATTTCAGGACTCTTATGATTTGAGTTAACTTCTTCCTAGAAAAAAAATTTGTTTTCAATATTTTCTATTTTTGTTGTTGTTTTTTTTTTTAAGTTTTGTGTGTATATTTTAAATCGATCAAAGGGAAACAACTTAATTTTGCTTATTAACATTATTCATAAACTGAGAGAGGAGAGAGAGTATCATGTTATTTCATTCCGCTCTCTGAGAACGATTAACACAGGAACCTCGATACAATTTATTAGAACGTTTGGGATATTCCTTTCAGAACTGTTTTGTCAAACAAAGACATACAAATTTATTGCTATCAATCGTTTTGTTTTGAGCGATCTTGGTGTCGATAAATCCTCAAAAGCGCTTCGTACGTACCAAATAATACGATGTGATTGTAATGATCTTACGGGATAGACAAAATGGCTTCGATATGACATCCGTATGACAAAAGTTAGTACCTAGTTTGCGTAAATCGTCAAAGTTTTTGAAGCAGCTTGTGCATAAGACAAGTGATATTTATTTGATATGACTATGCCGACCTTACGTGTCCTCAGTCTAATACTACTTTTGTTTAGCCCTGTATATTTAACTTCGTCTTTCCAAGATTGTCTGCTTGATAGGTTTCTGAGTTATACCCCTCTTGTATCAAATTTTCCATGGTTATTCTGGATCGAGAATAAATTTTTAAAAAAACTTTGATAATTTCAAGTTAGCAACTTAGCACTGAATCATAAGCTTTTCGTGTAAACATGAAATGAATAACATCAATGGTCTCAAATAAACACTATAAAGATCGTCGTTTGAATCAAGATAAAAATTATACACTTTCAATAATGGTGTAGAACTCGGCATTTGTTATAAAATAGCCGGCTACCACGTGTAGGTGTCTAGTTTCAATAACTTATTCAATGATATAATGGAGGGGACTAGCCCGTAATCATTGGCAGGAGGTCAGAAACAACTAATGCAAGCAAGATCATTTTATTTTATTGTTTATTTCAGGAGACAAAAACACAAAAGTGAATTATAGGATTCATAACTGAATTAAGAATGAAAGGTATACTATAGTATGTGAATGACTGTTAAAATCAGTTTGAATTAATATGAGCTGACGCATTAATCATTGTTAATTGACAGTAAATGTTGGTACTATATGTTATTAACCAATCCTGCCGTAACGTGAAACTTTAATGTTATTTGGGAAGGTTGGTCAACATGGTAATTCTAAATGAGAAATTAATGAAAATGATTTTAAATGTATACATAAGAATGAAATATTTGATATTTCAAATCAACCGGTCATAAATAATTGAACACAATAAATGTATCACACACAAACAAACACCACAGCCACACACCCACACACACACACACTCACAGTCTCGTATATACTAATGGTAGTATAATTAATGATAACTTTGTCACCTTTAAATTTTGATTATGGAGATGTGAAGAAGTCATACATGTAGTCGTTAAACATTAAAAAAACAAATTAAGCTCCTAATTAATGAATCGTTTCTTATTGATATATTTCAAATATTGTATCATTTGACAAAAAAAAATCTTTCTTTTTCATTAGTTTTAAGTAACGGTTTGATGACAGTTAAAATAGCAACATGGTCATTCGAAAGGGGATAATGGGTTTATTTGGTCTTTCCAGAATTTACATTGCAGTTCTACATTATGTATTTATATTGACAATTTGGTGCATCTGCTCTTTCGAATGCCAGATATTTTAAATTGCACTGCTATTGTTACTGCAAGCCATGTTTGATTCCCAAAAGTGTCCAATTGATCGACATAATCTTTTTATGACATACGGCGAATGTCAAAATATGGTTAAAAAACCTTGCTGGATTTTTATGAATGAACCTCCATAATTCTAGAACCCGCCATTTCTAAAATAAACAATATTTTCTTCACAGAAAACCCTTAAGCAATTTTCGGACAATGGTGCTGGTATGTCTTTGTGTTTTGCCTGAATATTGGAATAATGACATTATATTAAACTACCAGCATATTTATCTTTGATGACTTTATATATAGTAGGAAATGTACAATGTATAACTACTGTTGCTTTCATACATGAAATATATCGGTACATTCTTAGAACATTTATCTTTATATTTGTACGCCTTTAACAAGTACGTTCCATGACAAGTATGTCTGACATTTAACGGATTGTAATATGTATCAGCTGAAATTTAATGTGTGATAAATTAAGGTTAAGAACATTAACAGTCCATCGATTTTTTTTGTTTTTGGGAACAGTACTGAAGTACCTACATAATATTACTCTGAATAAGATTTAATTACAACATTTATCATCAACATTAATTTACTGATTAAAGTTTATAAATGTTAAAGATGTTATAGATGATCCCTTGGGTTATCCAGACGTTGAGCAAATGTGCATACACAAGTAAACATGACTATATATATACAATTGCATTGTTTCATAATGATGTTGAGGAAGACTCTGTCGCGGACGATGACAGCCATATTGGATTTCAGGTTCAAGGTCAAATTAAAATCCACCTGAGACGCTAAGTAAATGCAGATGAGACTAAGGCATTCTACTGTTGTCAAACATTACTTTCGAAATCTGAAAAAAACAAACATACAGCGTTGATGGTATAATTATTTACCTTCAAACAAGCAAATATATTACATTTAAAAGTGGGCGAAAGATACCAGAAAGACAGTCAAACTCATAGATCGAAAACAAACTGACAATGCCATGGACAAAAAAGGAAAAAGACAAAAAGACACATAATAGTACACAAGACACAACATAGAAAACTAAAGACTAGGCAACACGAACCCCACCAAAAAGCGGGAGGGGGGGGGGGGGGGGTGATCTAAGGGGTTCTGGAAGGTTAACCAGATCCTGCTCTACTGTTATGTAACATATATATGTATGTGTTTTGTAGTTAAGTCGTGAGAGTTGTGTCCCTTTGTATGATGATGATGCATATTTGTCATGTGATATTATCTGTCTCTTTGAAATAAACGTGCTATGGAAATAGATGTGTTTTTGTTGCTCTTAAAAGCATATATAACTTTAGCGGCATGGGGAGGCAAGTATATGTCCCCCATGTATAATACTACACATGGCCTCCGTCCTGTTGCTCATATTATTACAAACACGATAAATAGTTTAATTCGGTAGGGGATTGTAGTTAACATGATAAACATATTATCTGTAAAACAGTTATTCCATAACGGTCAACCAACGCATGATGGCGTCCGTTAACATATTGATGACACCCTGAAACTTTTAAAAATTGTTCAAAGCGGCATAACCCAACATTTTCATTCGTAAATAGTTATGTATCTCACTCGGGAACATAAATGAAGAAAAATAAGAATGAAAATTTTACTCTTTTTGATTAGATTATAAGAATTACTGACCACCACGGTAAAGCCAATAGTGGCTGGAGGTGGTGTCAAACACCTGGCAATTAGCCAATCATGTAAAGATTATATAGTGTCATATTCATTCTAATATATAGAATGTTCCATTACAAATTTTGAGACACCAGATGCGCATTTCGACAAATTAATCCTCTTAAAATTCTTTTAGAAGTTGGAGTCAATAAATGAATTAGAGACAAATAACGTGTATTTGATTTTAGGCTTTCGATCTTTAAGATCCCATTAAAGCTCTTCATATATATAACGAAGCTGTCAAATTTGCTGCCTTCAAAATGAGATTCACTTGTTGTCGAGTATCGAGTTGCGAGTTAAGAAAATCGAGTTGCAAGTTAAGAAAGTCGAGTTGCGAGTTACGAAAGTCGAGATGCGAGTTACAAAAGTCGAGTTGCGAGTTACAAAAGTCGAGTTGCGAGTTACAAAAGTCGAGTTGCGAGTTACGAAAGTCGAGTTTCGAGTTACAAAAGTCGAGTTGCGAGTTACGAAAGTCGAGTTGCGAGTTACAAAAGTCGAGTTGCGAGTTACAAAAGTCGAGTTGCGAGTTACAAAAGTCGAGTTGCGAGTTACGAAAGTCGAGTTGCGAGTTACAAAAGTCGAGTTGCGAGTTACGAAAGTCGAGTTGCGAGTTACAAAAGTCGAGTTGCGAGTTACAAAAGTCGAGTTGCGAGTTACGAAAGTCGAGTTGCGAGTAACAAAAGTTGAGTTGCGAGTTAAAAAAATCGAGTTGCGAGTTAAGAAAGTCGAGTTGCGAGTTACAAAAGTCGAATTGCGTAAAAATGTGGAAACTAAAATATTTCAATTTTTTGGTGTAACTGATAACATTTCGGAATGATGATTTCTTATAGAATTGTATATAGTGTTGTTGATTATTTTTGTGGTTTGGACTCTATCTGAGTCTCTTGTAAAAATAAAATGGACTAGACAATCACTACGTTTAGTATTTTCTGAAGAAGCAGATAGCCTTTTGAAATACAGCAGATGGCTTGCATTTTAATTATTTTTAAATTTCATACATAGCACCGTCGTATTAAACGTAAAGGGACATAGCAACTAAACTATATTTCATATATGTAAAACACCCCTTCTGCAGATTTCGTTTAAAGTGGGCTTTTTGGGGCAGCTGCGGAGCCGGGCAATATTCGTTAGGGACCGCAAAATTTATTGTTTGTCAGTGACACTCAAAATTGAGGATGTTAAAATTATATATGTCTTATGCATTGGCTAGAAATGAAGGGGATATGATGGGCGTGAATAAAACCATTTTAAACACGCCGCGTTTTTGTGTCTGACCAATTTCAGGAACCTTTAGCATTTGTTGCTCTTGTATACATTTTAATTTTGGTTCATCTTTATATTTAGCAGCATAGAATGGCGTCTACATTCTTTATCTATCTATATTGTGTTTCAGCCTGCTCAGGGCTCCCTCTAGGTGTGTGATTTTTCGCTGTGTTAATGACGCTAATGACCTTTGGTTGAATTGTATATTTTGATTTGGTTGCTGTCTTTTTGACTCATTCCCAATTTTTATTCTTTATGTTATAAATGTAGCTGTCAAAGATACTATTGTAAAAACTATATTTGCGCCATTTACAGGTAAGATTTAATTGGAAAGTATAAAATGATTATTGCTACATCGTGATTTCATACGTATTTTTTTTTAAAGTCAGTGGCAGATCCAGAAATTTTCATAAGTGGGGGCCCACTGACTGACCTAAGAGGGGGCCCGCTCCAGTCACGCTTCAGTGAATCCCTATATAAGCAAACACTTTTTTTCCCCAAAAAAGGGGGGCCCTGGCCCCGCCCCCTCCTAAATCCGCCTCTGAAAGTATTGGGTAACTTATTAAACTGAGTCACTTAGGTTTAAACTTGAGTTATATAGACGTGTTCACATGTTTGATATTGTCAATTATAAGTTATTTTAAACTTAATTAAATTAAACATCAACCCAACAATGTTAGATCTGTAAATTTGCTTTCGCAAATTTTTGGTTCTTCCCTCGCCGGGATTCGAACCCATGCTACTGTGATATCGTGACACCAAATCGCCTGCACTATATATATATGTTATAGAGTAAAATTACTTGGATTGTAAGATGATGAAGTTCGCAATTTGAATATTGCTTATAGTGATTTTTTGTATAGCTCTCCCTTTCCATTCTTAAAAAGTCAATATACATTTTAAACCTAGATACTTATAATTGTAAACACATTCTATTATATCTTTTTCGCAATACAAATATTCTTTTAAAATTTTTCAAGGTTTGTTAAACATATTAACTTTGGTTTTAGATAGAGTGACCTCTAAACACTCGTGTTTGAAAGACTTGCCTTGGAACTAGACAAAAAATAACAAGATCCTCTGCATACATGAGGCACTCAATTTTGCGGTCATTTATATCAACAGCATCTAGGGTTTCATTTAATGCATCCGGTTAAATTCTTTTATAAAAATCTTAAAAAGGTTGGGATTCAAAATATCCCCTTCGTTTACTTCAATTTGGGAATACAAATTAGAAGTAAGCACATTATCTATTTTCGCACATAATTCACTTTTATTATACATATCTGTCACGATTGCATGGAAATTACTACCTATGTTTGGCGGCAAAAACACACGTTTTTCAAAACGATGGATGTAATAATGAAAACGGAAAATATCGATCTTCAATCGGATTTAAAAAGTCTATATATATATATATAGATGTAGTTTTAAAAAGATTAATCTTATTTGAATCGATCTTTTTTCAAGGTTTAAATGTTTAGATCGATCGCTTTTGTCAGGTGAATGTTAATATATATTCAGATATGAAAATAAATCTGCGCATGTTCGGCGTGTTTAAAAATGATGGATGGAATACGAAAAGTAAACATAGATTCGGCTATTTTTTTTATTATCTTCTAAATCAATAAGTTTTATTTGTTTGCTGCAAGTCCTCATCTTCAAACGCATTGGTCGTTCGTTATTTATTGATAGATATATAGTTTACACACATATCTTAGTTTAATGACTTGTGATGTACGATCCAAAATAATGATTAATAAGTCCATACGAAATTCCAATGAGCAAACTATTTTCTCAATGATTTTGCAATGTGTTACAGTTTGCGCGAGATGCAGAATTTCCTTTACTATTCTATTTTTAGGATTATTTGTTTACGAAAGGTAATTTATGGTCAGATCGGTTCTTTTTTTGTTGTAGTGTAAACGCATTGAATTAAATAAGATCGATCTCGTCCATTAAGGATACATTATTTTTTTTAAATGCTTCCAGAACTTAACTTATATTAGACTCTAATAAATAAGTATCACATAAACTGTTTCAAATCCCACAATCACGGGAATAACTAAGTTCAGGTGCATGCATGTTTTGTTTATCAAATGTGAATCAAACCTGAAAATTCGGTGAAAACAATATTTTTTTAACTCGCAACTCGACTTTCTTAACTCGCAACTCGACTTTTGTAACTCGCATCTCGACTTTTGTAACTCGCAACTCGACTTTTGTAACTCGCAACTCTACTTTCGTAACTCGCAACTCGACTTTCGTAACTCGCAACTCGACTTTCCTAACTCGCAACTCGACTTTCCTAACTCGCAACTCGAAATTATTATACCAATATCATAGAACAAAAAAAGAGCAACAGCAGTAAATTATGGAAGCACCTACATACTGTCAGCGGTACCGACAATCATACCAGTATAAAAATCATAAGTGATTGTAACAATAAGGAAATTTTAGAACCAAAAGGCATTGCTGATGTTTTTAATGCTTATTTCACAAATATCACAGATAATCTTAATATAGATCAAAACATTAACAATTCTAGTAGTTGTTTTAACAAACTTGGTGATTTTATATCGGGTCATGTACCAGATGACGTGTATTTTTCTATACCACTTATGAGTTATGATTTTGTGTGTTTACAACTAAAAGCACTAGATGAATCAAAAGCAACAGGCCTTGATACCATAAGTGCAAAATTTTTAAAGATGTCTTCTCATGCTATTTCACTACCATTTTGTCATATTTTTAATTTGAGTATCAAAAAATGTATTTTTCCATCCTCATTTAAACTGGCAAAAGTCATACCAGTTTATAAGAACAAAGGCTCAAAACAGGATGTTTTTAATTATAGACCAATTGCAATTTTACCACTCATTTCTAAAATCCTTGAAAAACATGTGAAAACACACTTAGTAAATTATCTTAATAAATACAAGTTATTGTATAGAATGCAGTCAGGCTTTCGTGCAAACCATTCTTGTCAAACTGCTTTAACAGCTTTAACAGCTTTAATAGATAAATGGCTTAAAGCCATTGATGATGGCGATCTTGTTGGAGCAGTATTTCTAGATCTAGCAAAAGCCTTTGATCTTCTCAATCATGAACTGCATATTCAAAAATTAAACAAATACAAATTAGCTTATACTTCATTACGTTGGTTTACATCATATTTGGCTGACAGATATCAGAAAGTATCTATTTCAAATACATTATCAGACGTACAAAAACAAAAAACGGGTGTACCTCAAGGATCTGTATTAGGACCGGTGTTGTTTTTAATTTTTATTAATGATCTTCCTTTGTCTAATCCTAATCATAACACCGATTTATTTGCTGATGATAGCACCATATCAGTCATTGGACAAAACAAAAGTTGCATCAGTCAAAAACTTAATACGGTTTTACAAGATATTTTTCGCTGGTGTGATGACAATAACATGGCTGTAAATGTATCTAAAACGAAAGCTATATGCATTGGATCTAAACAAAAGCTTTCCGTTACATCAAATGAAAACATTAATCTTGCTTTAAATGGACAACAAATTCTAGAAAGTACATGTGAAAAAGTTCTAGGTGTTTTTATTGATGCATCTCTATCTTGGTCTTCTCATATCGATTATATAATAAAAAAAAGTTAACTCTTCTTTAGCTTTACTAAAAAGGATAAAGAAATATTTAAATCATAAAGCTAGACAAATGTACTATAACGCTTACGTTTTACCTCACTTAGATTATTGTTGTTCAATATGGGGAAACTGTAATAACTTTCTATTAGATAGTTTACTAAAACTGCAAAAAAGGGCAGCAAGAATAATTTTAGACGAACATGATTACACCAAACCTTCAAGAGAATTATTTCACGAATGTAACATTGTGCCAATCACACAAAGAATACTTTATCACAAATCATTACTAATGTATAAGGCAAAACATGGCTTAGCTCCAGAATATATGTCCAGTCTTATTGTATCAGCTTCTGCAAACCAAAAATATAATACGAGATTTTCATCCTCAGATAATTTTATTATTCCAAAACCAAATACAGAGTTGTATAAGTCTAGTTTCTCGTACAATGGACCAAAAGTGTGGAATGCTCTTCCTAATTCAATAAAAAAATCAAATACAGTATCCGAATTTAAACATAAATACAAATCTATGTACTTTTAACATTACCATCATATTTTTACTGTAATGCCATATCATAATTGTTTATTGTATTTTAAAATTGTACATAATCTTTATTTACCATTATTATTGATGCATTGTTTATTTGTAATGTAATTATTATTGTATTAAGAGAGCCTTATTGAAAATTGGTGTAATCCAAATGAGTTACTCTCTCTAAATAAAGATATTATTATTATTATTATTATACTCTCGTAACTCGCAACTCGACTTTTGTAACTCGCAACTCGACTTTTGTAACTCGCAACTCGACTTTCGTAACTCGCAACTCGACTTTCGTAACTCACAACTCGACTTTCGTAACTCGCAACTCGACTTTTGTAACTCGAAACTCGACTTGCTTAACTCGCAACTCGACTTTCTTAACTCGCAACTTGCAACTCGACGATAAGAAACCCTCCTTCAAAATCACATGTAATTATTATAACAACTCACCTTGATCATCGTTATAGTTATATCGAAACTGGTTTATTTTAGTCTGAAAATATGCAAATATTCTCTGACTTGGTGTAAACTGTTTAACTCGCTGCCTACATAAAGGGCACTTTGTCTGACTTTTTAAAGATTCTGTCATACACTTTTGATGGAATGCTGAAAGATAAGACATACGTTTCGATTCCATTGTTTTAGTTCATGAAATGTTTGTTCATAGATGTTCTTTTATCTCAAACTATTGTTCTTTTATCGTATATTTTAAAATTAACCATATAGAATGAAATTCAAAATAGTGTGGCTGTGGCCATTGATTGACACATTAAATTCATCCATTGACTTGGACAATTTACGTGAACGTTTGTCTGTAACGACCACTGTTCACGACGTACCTACGATAGACATTTAAACTGTGGGGTCACCAAAGGTTTCTTAACGCCTTTAATTATAAAATAATTCGAAAAATTAATCAGGAATAACCTTTATGTTTTGATTTATATAATTGATATAAATCAAAACATCGTGTTATTTCTGATTAATTTTTCGAATTACTTTATTAAGGTGTTGAGAACCTTTGGTGACCCCATAGTTTAAGTGTCTTTAAAAAGTACATAGTGAGCAGTGGTCGTTACAAACAAACGTTCACCTAAATTGTCACAGTCAATGGATGAATTCAATGTGTCAATCAATGGCCACAGCCACACTGTTTTGAATTTCATTCTATTTAAAACTATATATTTCAAAGAAAATATAATCAAATTCTTAATATAACGGCTTAATTGGAAGTATAGATTTTATACAACGAAGACGTCATTTATTTTAGTAAGAACTCAGTTGGTGAATCTTAAAATCTTAGAGAAAAATTATACCTAACAGTGTTTTGATCCCTGTTGTACTGTAAAACAACATTTTAACACAATTAAACAAATTAAAAAAGCATGTAAAAATAAAGAATCCATACTTTGTTAGTCTTGTATTATTTTAATTTTAGTTTCTTGTGTACAATTTGGAAATTAGTATGGCGTTCATTATCACTGGACTAGTATATATTTGTTTAGGGGCCAGCTGAAGGACGCCTCCGGGTGCGGGAATTTCTCGCTACATTGAAGACCTGTTGGTGACCCTCTGCTGTTGTTTTTTATTTGGGCGGGTTGTTGTCTCTTTGACACATTCCCCATTTCCATTCTCAATTTTATTTGCACAGACAAATGTTAAAATCAAACAATCAGGCAAATTAAAATCTACTTACTATGGTTACAATGAAGTTTAACAATTTGGCCCATTCTGGAATCTTTCGTATCTAGACAGACTCCGCAATCAGACCCTAGAAAATAAAGATATCACTGTTCCAAAATATTAAATTAAATTATGTTGAATTCGTGTTTATATATTCTAGTATGATTATCAATTTAAAGATTGTCTAATTAATATAATTCTAAAAATCCTATCGGTTATCCTGGTTTAGAATTTGGTCTCCAGTCTGTTAGATACGACAACCCAACAAGAGATATCTGTGTAACCCTGTGGTATGTACGTTTTTTTCCCCGAGGGTATCACCAGCCCAGCAGTCCGCACTTCTATGTTGACATGAATTATCATTGATATGGTCATAATTATAAATTAACTGTTTACAAAACTTTGAATTTTTGAAATATTAAATCTTTTCCACCTCAGGAATGGATTACATTAGCTGTATTTGGCAAAACTTTTAGGAATTTTTTGTCCTCAACGTTCTTCAACTTCATACTTTATTTGACCTTATTTACTTTTTTTTTATTCGAGCTTCACTTATGAGTGAGTCTTTTTTAGTGCTAATACAAAATTTTAATCCGGTTATCTATGATGAGTTTGTGTATAAGTACGCATTGGATCGAAATTGAACTTTTATTTGAATCGTGAAATGAGAAAGTACACTCTCTATACGTTAAAGAACACATGTAACAGCTCTTTCAGGGGTTTGGACGTTGCCAATTGTAAAGGACATAATTTATCTATAATAACTTGTCCTCATTTCAAATAGCAGTTTAGATATTTCGACCTTTATATTGATCACCACCCTATGTTGAAGCTTACTATAAGAAGTTTTTTTTCTAATTTGTTCTCGATACAAATATGCATGAAATGTTATTTACTCTTGTTTGGTGAAAAAAATACACTCTTACATCAACGTTTCTTCAATATGGATACGATACACATCCTATGAAAATAACGTTGGTTCCTAGGTTTGTTGGTCACTATTTCCCAAAATATGGACATAAAAACATATACTAGGATGATTTTCAATATAAAGTCGAACATCATGACAGTATCGTGATCATCAATACAATTTACCGAAAACTTGTTGAATTTGTGTGTTTAACAGGTATTTTAAATATTATTTGACTCAACCTAAATTCTATGGAAGATTTTGACTTATATTGACCTTTCGTGAAATTATCCCTACACGTGATTAGTTGCATTATGTTAAATTTTATCTGTATGATTTATAACTTAAAAGTATGTGCTTTTCTTTTCATATAACTTTTATCATAAGACCAAAGAAGTAAATAGGGAACTAGAATGAAAAAACTTCGGAATTATGAGCTGTCTTTGAAAGATAAACAAAATGTTTAAATTGATAAATTGCACATATATAATGCCAACTTCAAAAATTATAGTCCAAAATTCAATTAAACGAGATATGAGCAAATACTTTTTGCAACTGTGAACTTGGGTTACTTAAATTAAAGAGGTATAGGGTCAATAACCCCTAAAAAACAATATATATTTTGGAGTATCTTCGAAAATGTAACAAAATTAAGGATCTCTTACAATGCTTCAAAACAGTAATTTAAATATTGGACAAAATTAGGGCATTGTTAAACAAATCTAAAATCATATAGAAATTAGCTCAGAGCCTATTGATTGTCATTCAGATGCCAAAATTTATTCAGTCGATGCAAAATCCAAAACAAAACATGAACAGCTTGAAACTTTTTTTTCCATAATGATAGTATAAAGTAAAATCACAAAAATACTGAACTCCCAGGAAAATTCAAAACGGAAAGTCCCTAATCATATGGCAAAATCAGATTAAAAAACATATTAAACGAATGGACAACAACTGTCTTATTCCTATAGTATCGGAATATATATATATTTAAAGTGTTGCACACTACTTTATGTGTATTATTATGACTTCTTAATATTAAAATTTCAAAAGTGTTTTAACAACTGTATGTTTCTGAACATGCGAGTGAAATAAATTCAGGACAATTTGACCCTTCTCCCTTTAAAAAAAAGTATAACTGTGACGTCTGCTAGGTTGTAACCAATTCTTACTTTTATCACACATTGTTAAATACATTTTAAATGTAAACCAACAAAATTTTAATGGTTTTTTTCACATTCGAACCATTAATCTTTTGTAATTACATCAGAAAACTTTACCTACACTAACACTATAATAATCCATCATAAGTTTTTCTTGGTACAATAGAAATAACGTTAATATCGCTCATTCACATTTAATTTAACAGTGTAAAAAAATTCATGTACTAGTATTTGATCCTTCAACTAGGCTAGATCCGAGCTTGCACTTCTGTAAACTAAAAAACAATGCAGTTTCGCATAGGAATTTCTGTTACGACCGAATCTGTGCCACTTTTACAAAGTATCGGAAAAATTATATCCTTGAATGGGAATTTAATATGCATTACTATTTTTTGTAAAGGTCAAAACATAAGGTTATATGGCATATTTTCAACATGTATATGCCTGGAGCTTCCAATTGCTCAAACGTATGCTAACATTCTGTACTCCTCATCCCTTTACGTTGCGTCTTCCTGAAATTCATTTGACCTCTATCCAACTGTATTTATACTGGGAAACTTCCAGAGATGTGTCTATACGATGAATCATTGAGATTGTTTCTCGAAACTAGTAGGTAAACGAATCAGTTCAGAGGGGCACTAGCTACGAGATATATAAAAAATCAAAAGTATGATTCTTTTTTGTTCAATCATTAATGAAAGTGAAATAGTGAAATAATAATTTGCTTTTATCAGTTAAAATGGTTAAATTTTGTCAAATTAAGCTAATAAACATTGATAATGACTTGTTCACTTGCAAGTGAATAATTCGACCTCATTAAATCCGTATTCATGTGAACTCCAATTTAACCCCGTAGAAAGAGATGGAATAACGAATGCATTGTCCGTGCACGGGTATTTAAAGGAAAAGAATGTCAACATTGAAAGTGAAACTAGGTAAATAATTTGATTAACTGATTCGATCCACACACAATCATTCCTATAAAGGGAAAAACGACGATAAACATAAATTTTTAATCTACAATACAAAATTTAACGTACTTATAAAAATACAATTGCACGAGTTGCTTAATCTATTCATATCTATGTTTAGGTTTACATCGCTTATATGGTCAGAGAAGGTCAACTCGATAGTTAATTAGATGGCGTCTTGGCTAAAATTAACACGAAACGAAGCTACATCTTATTGAGACCATGTCCTGTAAATTGTTTATTTTATACTTTTGATAGTTTGGGAAATTTTTTTACATTGTTATAAATAAAATATGAGAATTTGAGTTAAATCGGTGAACATTAATTTGGCAGCTAGTGCCCCTTTAGTATGTACGAATATTATACCATTTTGAAATTCTGCTATTCTATAGCATTACCTAAACTTATTATTAACTCATATCTAAAAGTAACTTTTGATATGTTATAAATAACTCATAGTTCAACTATCAGATTGAATTTATTACATGACCACACTTGCAGCCTTTTAAATATGATGTGAGTTTGTCTGGCGTTTTGGGTATTTAAAGCAAGTGTGTCGGCAGTTATGTACAAATTGACGACATGACATTTCATTAATTTGAAATTGATTGATGGCCATGAACTTTATGGATGAATTAAATCTTGTGCCTTACTAATAGTGGTCTGTCTTGTGGTCCGAAGCCAAATTTTCGTGCTTGAATTTAAAAACAATCCAGTTCTTGCAACCAACCAAATCAATTTTAAGTTTAAAAGCTTATCAAAATACCTTAAATAAAAGCAACAGTAGTATACCACTGTTCAAAATTCATAAATCGATTGAGAAAAAAACAAATCCATGTTACAAACCAAGACTGAGGGAAACACATCAAATACAAGGGGAGAACAACGACACAACAGAAACACAACACCAAAATACAACACACACAGAAACGAACTATAATATTAAAATGGCCATTTTCCCGACTTGGTACAGGACATTTTAAGAAAAAATAATCATGTTCAAAATAAAATAAAATAAAAACCCGGACGGGATAAAAGCATGTGATCCAGAAGGATAATCAGTTCATGTTCCATGGGAGTCAATAGTCTAGTTGCTCGTGATAAGACAATCGGTTGATGTGCCACATTGATTGGTATCATAAACGATAAAAGGTGAACGCATGTGCTGCTGTAACAAGTGGAACATATTCATGGTCATCTCACATATATTTCAGTACAAACAACTACACCATGATGGCGTGTGTAAATATTTTAACAACGACTTCAACCTTGAAGTACTAAACTTATTCATTTCTCATAAATATATAAATATTTGTTTTAAAAACCGCACGTAAACTGAGGTAAAATAAAATTAGCGGTACCAATTTTGCGAACATTACACAGAAAAACTACGGATTGAGCAATACAAACCCACCCAAAAACGGAACGAACTCATGTGTTCTGGATTGATTTACCATTCCTGCTCCACATGCTGCACCTGTTGTGTTGCTCAAGCAAGTGTGGATCGTTTGATTATGTCACACGAGAAGATAAGGATGGGATTGTGGTAACAACAAATGATACACATCCGTTGTCATATGTGTACTCATGCGTACCAATGGCGTTCACATTCTAAAAATTTAAAGGGATATTTGTTCATTTATTCACTTGTTAACCACCCCCCCCCCCCCACAAAAAAAAAGAAAGAAAAAAATGCGTCACAGTACGTGTGTTATTGTAGATGAAATTATATTCTCACCCATAATTTTGGCTACTGGAATGTATGTTGCATCTCTGTCTACAATAATCTGTCAAAAAAAAAGAAAAAAAGACATGATATAATTGCATGTACATCATTTAAACTGAACTTTTTAGAGTATATTTAGAAAATCGTTCAAGGTAATTAAATGGTAAGCATAAACAATGCACATGTATACATTGGAATTGGGTTCTTTGAATGCATTCCAAACTTAGAATTTTGCTCTATTATTAAGCGTTTCGGCATTCTATTATTGTTGAATTAAGAGTTGTTTACGATGTAACGCAGTCTATATATAATGAATATGTGGACTTAATGTCTATGAGATAGAAACAATAATAATGTAAAATTTTGTTTAATGTGTGAAAGACTTATATATGACTGAGCTGCAATACTTGTGGTTTGTGGTTTTAAAGCCTCATATAAATTCAGTACATGAAAATAGGCGAATATCTTGGAGGCATATACGAATATTTTGAAGTTTGTGAACCTGCGGATAAAAACTGTAAATATAGTCGAATAGACAGAACAGGTATCTTATTTTTTTCACCGTCAGGTTGAGTGCCCACACATTCGCCATAGATTGACAAGAATTTCTAGCTAGACATCTCAATGTTACTATTGGGTTGTTTTTTTTTTACAAATGACAAGAAATAGTATTAACAACACTTTCTACAGCAAAATGTAAACAGAAAACCTCACTCGTTTATTTTTATACATTATGTATATTTTAAATTATTTAGCTATTCAGTTTTGCGTAGATTAGATTCTGGGTCAAAATGTCTTCGTAAAATGCCTGTACAAATGCGGCAATATAACAGTTACATTCCACTTGTTCTACTGAATGATAGCTTTTAATATTGTCAGTTTTATGTATGGCCTCCCCCTTTTTTAATTTACCTTGGAGTTCGATATTTTTGCTATACTTATTTGATACCTTCCTGACACTTAAACAATATCACTCCTACCTTTTTACTGTTCTGTTTATGTCTTTTATTACATCGACAACAAACAGCAATGACGATAGCTATCACTAGAGACAGGATTATAACCACTGTGGCCACAATATCACCGACCTTGAACTCTGTGTCATTCATTCTGTAAACATAAAACAATACCTTTCATAAGGGACAGGATTATAACCACTGTGGCAACCATATCATCAACCTTGAACTCTGTGTCATTCATTCTGTAAACATAAAACAATAGATATAACTAGGGACAGGATTATGAGCCCTGTGGCAACAATATCACCGACCTTGAACTCTGTGTCATTCCTTCTGTAAACATAAAACAATAGCTATAACTAGGGACAGGATTATAACCACTGTGGCTTCAATATCACTGACCTTGAACTGTGTCATTAATTCTATAGACATAAATCAATGGTAAGCGACTGTCATACAAGTGAAAGGTTTAGCTAGCTATAAAACCAGGTTTAATTCATTATGTTCTACTTTCGAAAATGCCTGTACCAAGTCAGGAATTTAACAGTTGTTATCCATTCGTTTGATGTGTTTGAGCTTTTGATTATGCCATTTTGTTAGGGACTTTTCATTTTATTTCATTTTCCACGGAGTTCAGTATCCTTGTGATATTACTTTTTAAAAGCAAAAATATTTTAATAATATATACAAAAGATACACATTAAAATAACCCCCCACCTCCGAATTTTTTTAATTATCACATCAAGGGAATTAGAGGTTATACATGTCAAAAACGCAATTGTGTATATGACAATCTATTATAGTTTATGTTCGCCCCTAGTTTATGATGCAGTGAATTACTTTGACCATATTACATAGTTAAAACAGGGTTTAAAAGGGTTGCATATCTTTTTTATCTAGTTATGAATACTTGGTATACATTGATTGCTAAATGAAGCGTACGTATACACAAATGCACAATCTTTTTTCTCCAGACCTAATTTTTGTGACCTTTCGTCAACAAAATGAGATAGTTCAAGATTAAGTAATTAACCCTGTTTCAATTTGTGGCTTTTTAAAATCATACATTAGCCTACTATTAATAATTCAAAGTTGACAGACGTACAATTGTACTAGTTAGTACTTAGAGGTAACGTAACTAGTGGAGTCTTGTAACCTACAAATTCAAATGATAATAGATAAAAACCAATACTGGTGCATTTTAAATCTATATAAATAATTTCTCATAAAGAAAAAATGGCATACTATATGTCAGAGTTCATCGTCAACCTAATTAGGGGGGCAGGGCCTTTTTCGGGACTCCGTGTAAGCTCGGGATTTCGGGATTGATTCTTTCGGGATCCGGGAATTCTTTTTTTAATTTTGGGATGTCGGGATTTATTTTTGAATTAAGGACCTCGGGAATTCATGTTTTTAATTCCGGGATTTCGGGATCAGTACCCGATTACTGCAAAAATTGACAATTTACGTACTTACAACAAAATTCTAAAATGCAAAATGACATATTGCTTATTTATAAGCACTATAGAGAAACGGTATTATCTTAACTAAACAAAGCAAAATCGTCTTCACAGTTGCACTTGAATTTAAGTTTGATATTATCTTCATATCAAATGCAGATCCGTAGATTTCACCGTATGTAGAAAACAACCACACAAGCAAAATTTGTATACGAATAACTTTTTCCGACGTAGTCGGTAGTTTCGGTTTGTGCCCTTTGAACTTAAGGACGCTTAACTATGGCAACAGAATACGCATGCTCGAAAATCTTTTCTGTGATTGGACAAAATGCTGTCATGGTTTGTGATTTGGTTGTGTTTGAAAAAACGTCTCGTTAATTATATCGTGATGGAAAGCAAGTGAAAAACTATAAATATTTGACTAGATCTTACAAAGATTTATATTTTTATTAAAATAATTGTTTCTTCAATAGCTCTTTGCATCCGTGACAGCTGTTTATTCGGGACAATTATATAATTGGTAATGTAAACTTTGTTGTACGAACGTACATGACTTTTAGAACGCACCTACGCATGTGAGATTTCCGCGGGGTTTTGGTGAATGTAAACAGAAAGATACGAGGACCGAGAATACTGTACCCAGCGTTATTTAAATGGTATCTTTATGCTTCTGAATGTTATCGAAATGATAGTTTTAAACATAATACTCAAATTTAAATACGTCGGATATCTTTTTTAAAGATAGTTCTTGTTTGTAATATGCCTGAAAACAACAGCATATTATAATGTTACTATTTACACCAACATTGATTATCAAAACTTAGAAATTCTAATGACAACACTTTTTGAGCGTATGTTAAAAAAGGCGCAAAACAATTCAGCCTCGGTCACACCTTACCGGACAGCACGAACGGACGTCTAACGGATGAAAATAAAAGTTGTCCGTTGACAAAATTGTTATCCGTTGGGAGTTCGTTGATGTGCTGACCAATTAAAACGGACGTTTAATGGATGCATAACGGACACACACCGGATATGCAACGTACGAAAAACGGACACGTACCGGACAGAACGGATGTTGAACGTACATCCAACGGACGAGTACCGCATAAAACAGACACCTAACGGAAGCGTACCGGATAAAACGGATGAACAAGATATACGGAAAAATCAAAGGCGACAATAATAATACATGTAAATCGAATAAATATTCAAAATGTTTCTGTGTAACTGGTTTTGGTTTGTTCTTCAAAAATTCCGCCAAAGGGCAGTAGTGTCTGGCCTGAATAAGAACTGCTTGATTGTGAAGGCGTGCCTATACTTTAAGATCGGTTATGAATAATAAGAATTCATGAACCTTAAGAAATCTGACATACCAATAATGGCATTTCTAAATTTTCAATTGGCATTTATCCGTAACGGTTTCAGATCCTTTCATCATCCGTTTTATCCGTTATACGTCCGGTAGAAGTCCGTTTCTCATCCGTTCAACATCCATTTTATCCGTTAAACGTCCGGTAGAAGTCCGTTGGTGAATTTATCTTCAAGACCTCCAACGGATGTATAACGGACACGTAACGGATACAAAACGGAAACGAAACGGACGAGTACCGTACAAAACGGACGCCTAACGGACGTTCAACGGACATTTTATCAGTTGGAAGTCCGTTCAAAGTTTTGAACATGCTCAAAATTTTCCACCGGACTGAACGGACGTCAACGGATAAAACGTACGCTTAACGGACATGCAACGGACATGGACGGACGTCTAACGAATAAGAACGGATGTCTAACGGACATGAACGGATTGAAAAAAAGTTATCCGTTAAGCGTCCGTTCGAGCTATCCGGTTAGGTGTGACTGAGGCTTAAATCATATAAAGCATGACTATGAAATCATTTGGGCTACAAAAAAAGCTCTCAAGTTCACAGTGCCTTCCTGATTTTCCCACTTTTCATATAACTGAAAACTAAAAATACGCTCACCACCTGCAAACCATGCTATTTTGAAAAGAAAAAAACTGATTTTACAGTTAAGATCTGGTTTTACCACAATTAAACAGTACTGTAGCTTTTAATTCAGGACCATAATCAATTGCCGAGAACAATCGATTGCATTAAACCGATTTAAACTTTGATTTTTTTGAAACTTTGAGGTACTCTTACTTGACCAAGCATTGGCGCTGAGAGCATCTACTACTCATAAACAAGAGGAAAGGGGAAGGGTGTTGCAGACCTGGAAATATAACAGTAGTCTAACTGGTTGAGTAAGGTAAGAGCAATTAGTTATAATGATGTCTGTAAAACCCGAGATTGAGGGCTCGAATAAATTAAGATTAAACCAGCAATGGATTTTCTTTAATAACTAGAGAACTATAGCCTTTTTGTGTTCTTTTTTTTATCTACCTTAATCTAGCTGTTTTATACCTTCACGTCATGCATGCATTTGCTGTTCAGTTCTGTTAGGACTCCTATTGATCAAAATCCCACTTCCACCTAGTGTGGGGATAAGGAAGCAAACATTGTCTAGCAAACGAAATAGGTATATAAAACATGCTAAAAACTTGTAAATTACCTGTGCATGGGAAGATTAGCCTTAATTCTTACTTTAAGTTTACCCAAAAGTCGACTTTCCATTGAACAAAAATGATCATACTTTTAGCTCAAACGTACATCTCCCATTTGATAACGCTTCAGTTACAATTTTTTATTTGAAATTTGGCGCGAAAGCGTTGATGAATTATATGTCAGTTGGCATTAATATTGAGTATTGCATTTTAAGATTTGAAAGAACCCATTTCTATTATTTGATCACTGGCTCTCGCTAAACCAGGAAACTCTATTTGCTATAAATCGACTATTCCAAATGATGCCATCGAGCTACAACCTTCAAAACATCTCCTCAATGAAAAAGTATACCTCAAGCATTTATTATAATAATAAAATCCCAACTTACGTTTTCAGACGCTTCTAAAATTTTCCAATTTGCGTGCAAACATGAGTACTCCTTGCAATTTGAGGTTTTTGTTAAAATTAACAAATTATAATAGTTCAATCCTTCATAAAGAAGACAATTGGAACATTCCCTGTCTAAATAGGAACATTTTTTGACAGAACCACGCGTCGAAGACATGATTATTTTGTATATATGCAAGGTTGGTTATTTATAGAACAATTATACAGGGTTTTTACCTATGTATCAGGTATTTAATTAGGCGAAGCTTTTGTTTGTGTATTGAACACACAACATATGTCGATGACCTAAATAACTAGGATCTATTATGTAAATACGAGTATCACCCAAAACAATCTATTTCCTTATACTCACTAAGTTAAAAGATTCTGAATTTCACGTTTCGTTAAGATGTTTGTTTTTTTCAAATCGATTATATCGACAAAAATGCTGACAATGCGTTCTTTATATTGATCTTTAACTGCGTGTGTACAAACAGTGCATTCTAGGCTTTAATACATAGTAGAAATCATTTGCATTTCAATACACCAAAAAAAATCCAAAAAAAATCAGAAAAACATTGCCAAAAAAATTAAATATGTTTTGCCATCGTAACGGTCATTTTATGTACTTTCTCCTCAACTAAAACTTTTTCATGGGTGATGTATGAAGACTCATTACAATGATTTATCACTTAGCACTAGTACTGATGGATAACATACAAAATGATGCCACTTAATTTTTCAAAAACAATTTTTTCATCTATTTTATTGTATTACGAGTCCAAATTAAACTTGACTGAGAGAATAATGTACTTTTAAATGATCGATTGTAAGCCGGCTAAAATAAAGGAAGACCTCATTTTGACGGACGTTCTGCATGTAAACGAAGTCAACCCTGCAGTTTTCTTTTCCCATGCTATACATCTTGACTTCAATGATCTTTTGGTAGCGTGTACGCCACGAATGCGGGAGGGCGCGGTGTGAAATCCCGGCCGTGACTAAGTCAAGATTTAAACATTGGTATTTGCTGTGTTTTTTCGGTCAGGATGCGGAATTGAGGAGTTTAAGCTAAGACTGGTCAGAATAGCGTGTCCGCATAGTCTTCGTGTGAACTGTTACCTGGTTATTTAGCGCGTTTAATATCTTGCTCAGCCTGTCGGTTTAGAAAATGTCTAGTACATTTGTACAAACACGGTTAATATTTATATTAACTTAGTAGCATGTTATTGTCCTATATATATATATATATGTGCATTTAATGTGCCGCTGGACATTAAACAGCCATCCTTCACCATCATCTTTTCTGACAGAAAGCATTTATATAATTTCATAGTTTCTGCATATCGTTTCGACCTATGTCATATTATGTGGTTTTACTTTTAATATGAACAACTTTTATGTACTATGAGAAATATAAACATTACCCTATAATATTTCTAAAACAAATATGATGTTTTAATTATCTGTTTACTTAGTGATTTCCTTTTAATTTCAAAGTAAGTCGGAATAAAATTTGAAAAGCAATTGTTTCCAATATATAAGTCATTATTGTCTATTATTTTAATTGTCGGAAAGATATGTGTTGTTTTTACTTCTTAATCCTTCTAAAATGATTTGGAGCCCATCGGGGTCTCCTGCAGATTAAGAGTTGTATTTTGTCATAGTCATGCGCTGGAGATGTGAATTCCATTGCATATTAATTAGATCTTAAGTCAATCGCTTGAGATGTAAAATCTAGCGCTGTAGATTTGAAGTCTAGTGCTGAAGATGCAAACCCTAGTGTAGTGGTGCAAATGTTATGTCTAGTGCTGTAGTTCTAAAGATAATATTAAGTTCAATGAGGTAAATATATAAATATCAAGCGGTAAACATTGCATTTGAATTTGCATATAGAGCGCTAGACTTTATATCTACAGCGACGGTCTTCACATCTCCAGGACTGGGCATTGAGTCTGAAGTGCTTGTTTATTTTTTATCTACGTACAGTGCTAGACTACTGTTTGCCTGTTTGAGACCAAGAGTGATCGTAATACTCGAATAACAATGACCATCAAAATCATTTATAAACTAGTAAGTAATCTTGTGTTAGGATTCTAACACAAAAGTCGACAAAACGGATCCATGAGCATTGTTCTACGGTATCCGTAATGCCAGTTAACATTTTTATAAAGTTTCCTTAAATTTGAAGAATGTTCAATATTTTCACATTTTAGCAGTTTCCATGGTAACGGCGTTCATTTTGAAATTCCAAAGGTCAAATTCATAAAATTTGGAGCATTTTGAAATTTTCCAAAATTTTGCAGTTTCCATGGTTTAAACGGTCAAGCCAAGTCAGCAGCAGGGGCGGATCCAGCCATTTAAAAAAAGGGGGAGTCCCAACACAGAGTAAAGAGGGGGGGTTTCAACTATAAGCTCCCATTAAAATGCATTGATCGTCAAAAAAAGGGAGGGTTCCAACTCCCGGCCCACCCCCCTTTTTCTGGATTCGCCAATGAACAGCATGTATCGATGATGAAAGTTTTTAGCGACCTTGAATGGCTATACAGCTGTCGCACGTATCGATATAATATCTAGATTTTTGCTTAAGATACCACATTTATGAAGCAAAAACCTGCGTTATAAGGCCATTGACTGTTGCTCCCTCTATATGGTTCGAATTCCATTTGTATTATGAGAATACTTTTATGCTCTCTTTTAAAACAAGAATCACTGAATTTAAAAATAAATGGCATTTATTATCAATTATGATAATATAAATTGTTTGATCTTTGTTTTGAATGCTTATATAGAAAGGATTTACATGTATGGTAGGAAAATGTTGTTGTCACCGAAATGCGAGAACGTTTTTTTAATACTTTCAAATGTTGTCACGTGTTTTGACTGTGCAAAACCCTCATAGGTAGTCAATGTCAAGGTAGTTATAAACCACCCTCGTCGACGTGTTTTTATTTTCTTTTGAATTAAATAAAATGCTATCACTTCAGTGCAGAAAGGTCATTTGTGTTGTGTTAGTATGACATTTTAAATGTACCTAGTAGTCATGCAGTGATTCGTGACGGTCATTGACATGATTTATTTTATTATATATTAACACAATTTTTTAAAATTTTCCCGTAATAGATTTAAAAATTATTAAGAAATTAAGTTTCTTACTCCCTTAGACAACGTGGACACGAGATCGTATGGCTTTTATTTTTAGTGCATTTTGAGAAAAAAAAGTATAGTTTGATTAGTTGCTCATTCTTGCTATCAAAGTTCTGGTTTTGAGCATTCCTGGGATGGTAAATCCCAAATGTATCAAGATTTTTTATTTTGACTTTTTTTTTAATAAAATATGATAGTTTATGATTGATTGGTTGTTGTTGGTTTCTTAACGTCACGTGGTAAATATGTCATCGTACTCGGGACGATAACAAATTAACAATAACTACAATCGTGGTAAATATGTCATGCATACTCGATAACAAATTAACAATAAAATTGAGAATGGAAATGTGCCAAAGAGACAACAACCCGACCACAGAAAAAAACATCAGCAGAAGGTCACCAACAGGTCTTCAATGTAGCGAGAAATTCCCGCACCCGGAGGCGTCCTTCAGCTAGCCCCTAAACAAATATATACTAGTTCAGTGATAATGAACGCCATACTAATTTTCAAATTGTACACAAGAAACTAAAATTAAAATAATACAAGACTAACAAAGGCCAGAGACTCCTGACTTGGGACAGGCGCAAAAATGTGGCGGGGTTAAACATGTTTGTGAGATCTCAACCCTCCCCCTATACCTCTAGCCAATGTAGAAAAGTAAACGCATAACAATACGCACATTAAAATTCAGTTCAAGAGAAGTCCGAGTAACTACAATCGATAAATAAGAGTAGAACATTCTGTATAGTTTTAACATTTGAAATCTTTCTACAAAAACATGACCTTTGTTCTTCTGTATGTTTTCCATTGGTGCATTGTACATCACATTAAATATTTTGTTTGCAAACATTCGTATAATTAAAATACAGCCTCGCCATGTATTCAAGGTAAGATTTATGCGTACATGTAACATTATTAGTTACACAGTGTGCAATTGTCCTAATACGTTCCTTTATCCTGATTTAGAGTAATTTCTCGCAATTTGATTGGCTGATATTGTCCTAATAAATTTCAGTACAATTTTTAATTACATCAATTGGAATTATCTCCCTTATTTATAACGCCAATTATAATTATCTCCCTTATACCATTGACCTAATAATTTTTTTTTAAGTTGCTTGATAGTCCTAATATTTTTAATTTTTTCACAGTTTTATACCCCAGTCCCACTAGGCCATGGCCACGATCGCACTACGATCTGTGATAAAAAAATGCAAATTTTGATGATCGTAGTGCGATCTTGTAGATCGCAGTAAGGTCGTATCACGGTCGTGGTGAGGTCTTCAAGATCGTGAAGAGCGTGGCCAACTTTGAACATGTTCAAAACAATCGTGGTGCGGTCGTGGCGAAATCAGGTCGTAGTAGAAGCGAGTGAGAGCGCACTAAGATCGTAGTAAGATCGCAAAGGTCGCTGTACAATCGTAGCGAGAGCGTATTCGGAGAGACTGCGCTACGATCGCACAGCGACGTTATCACGACCTCACTACGACCATCACTTTCTCACTGCGACCCAACTACGCTTCCACTACGACTTTACCACGCTGTTCACGACCATAGTACGATTCTAGCACGCCCTTGCCGTCCTTTGCCTTCCTCATCACGCTCTTCTAACGACCTGACTACGTTCACACTACGACCATCATTCTCATTGTCATTTTCACATAAAATATATAAAAAAGCTCCCTAGATTTTGTTTGTTTGAATGTAATTATCCATTTGCTCTAACAGCTCAACCATGCTTCTCGTTTTTATATAGATTACTATTTAGACCGTTGGTTTTCTCGTTTAAATGGTTTAACACTAGTAATATTTTGGGTCCTTTATAGCGTGCTGATTGATGTGAGCCAAGGCTCCGTGTTGAAGGCCGTACCTTGGCCTGTAATGGTTTACTTTTATAAAGTGTTACTTGGATGGAGAGTTGTCTCATTGGCACTCATACCACATCTTCCTATATATATTGATACATCTATGTCATCTCTGCTATCGTTCACTAAAATATCGTCATTGAGCTTTATGGACAAGCAATAGGTTGTAATTTATATTGGATTGGTCGGTCCGAAATCTCTGCTTGATCAGGATTCGTTACTTTGCTCCCTCTGCCTCTACATCAACCCCTACCACCATGCCCACGTGTTCTGGTAGATTTTGGTGGCATGACTGTATTGTTTCCGAAAAATCTACAATTTAATCAGGAATGGAATGAATTGAACTGTATTGGTATGGAACACGATGTTGAAGTTATTGCTGAGAACGTAGTAAGATCGCGCTATGAACGTAGTATAATCGTGGTAAGAACGTGTTATAATCGCAGTAAGATCGTGTTGCAATCGGATAACTCGTGGTATGATCGTAGTGAGAACGTGAAGAGCGTAGAAAGATCTTGATAAGCGTAGTGAGGTCGCAGAATAAGCGCGGTGAGAACGTGGTATAATCGTAGCGGGATCCTTGTAGAAGCGTAGAGAGGACGTAGTAGCATCGTGAAAGCAACGAAAATTTACATTTTCATGCCGCTCATACCGCGACCTCACCACGATCTCAAATTATTTTAGATCGCGGTGAGCGTGGTGCGATCGTGGTCTAGTGGGACTGGGGCTTAATTAGATTAAATATCTAAAATACATTTGGTTGATATTGTCCTAATATTGAATTTGAATATAATGATATGTAATATAAAAAAATCAGGATAAATTCGTTACACAGTGTTTTATTGTCCTAATATAGAATTTATCGGGTCAATAAAATTCATATCGGGTTTGGCTTCGCCTCACCGGATATGAATTTTTATTGACCCGATAAATTCTCTTATAGCCAATAATCAAAATACAGTTATACAAATGACAAAAATGTCGGTTATTGATTTGGTGATGTACGGCGGGCGGCCGGGCGGCAATTAAATGTTGTCCGTGCATTAACTCATGAACCGTTCAACCAAAGCTTTTAAAATTTTAATATGTTGTTACTGACAACTAAATGAAGGTCAAGTTCAATAATGGCGATTTTGACTTTTACCGTTCAGGAGTTATGGTTCTTGAAAGGTTGAAAAATGGAGTTTCCAGTCGTGTCCGTGCATTTACGCACGAACTGTTCTACCAAAGCTTCCCAAATTTTAATATATTGTTACTGATGACAAAATGGAGGTCAAGTTCAATAATGACGATTTTGACTTTTACTGTTCAGGAGTTATGGTTCTTGAAAAATTGAAAAATGGTGTTTCCAGTCGTGTCCGTGCATTTTCTCATAAACCATTCAACCAAAGCTTTTGAAATTTTTATATGTTGTTACTGATGACAAAATAAAGGTCAAGTTCAATAATGACGTTTACCGTTCAGGAGTTATGGTTCTTGAAAGATCGTAAAATGGTGTTTCCATTCACGTTGTTGCATTTACTAATGAACCATTCAATCTAAGCTTTTCAAATTTTAATATGTTGATACTGACTACAAAATGGAGGTCAAATTTGATATTGACGATTTTCACTTTCAGCATTCATCAGTTATGGTTCTTGTGATATTGACAGGACACAAATAAATGTTAATAAATCCGGTTTGCTGTCGTTGTGACAGCCTCTTGTTGGTTATATTTTCTTCAATATATTTGTAGATTTGTTTTTAATATCTTACTATTTAAATTCATAGCAACTTGATACACCCTTGTCATTATATAGTGTTTTTAACGCTTTTGACCACGTAAATGTATCAGAAACTGTATAATTTGCTTCGATAAGAAGGTAAGCGTCTTTAAAAGGATCAGTCTCATCATTAAAAACAAAAAAGATGTGTTTATCTTTTACCTTCCTACCAGACACTTCTATGAATAACATTGGTTAGAAGCGAACACAGAAACAGTAAGTTGATATTCAACGATTGACAATAATATATCCAAATTAATGAATGTTCTATAATTATAAGAAGTCCAAATACTTATAAAAAATACATATGTAAGTAAACAGAAAAGTACATACACGATAGATATACTAGAAGTCGAAATAATCCAGTCGTACGGCAGGTTTGTACGGCATAGATTTAAAATATATTTAGTAATTTTACTTTCAGTTGCGATTAAGGTTTTTGAAAAGGATGGAGTTCCAATGTAACGATTAGGAGGGGCACAGCGCAGCTTGTTCCCAAGTGCTCCCACAAAAAAATAGATTAATATTTATATATATGAATTGAAAGTAAATGATTCTTTTACAAATTAATAACTGTTTATTATGATTCTTTCAATTTTCTCTTAGATTCAACTGTTTAATTGTTATGTCGAAGTATTTGTAAATAAAATGTAAGGCACTGTACCTTGGTTTCTGTTTTTCCTGGCATTTACATAAGTTCTGAAGAAGTTTAACGTTATCTTTTGACGCTATAGTTTAAAGTAAACATAATTTTAACAGGCATAAATTAAACTTATATCATGATTATAAACAGTAACAAATGCATATACGAGAAATCATTGTGTAAATAACGTAAAAATTACTACGCTTCACATTCTATGGGGTGTAGATATATGCATCATGGATTAAAATTAAAATCAAAATTAAATTAATTCAGCTTTCATCGAGACAAATTAAAATTAAATTTTCTAAAAATGAACACAGAGGTTGTGAGACAAGCCCCCGCCCCGTATGTTACAGGTGCATTCGACTTCATTCTTAATTGACTAGGATTACTAGTTTTCCTACCGAAGGTCGGTGGTTCTATACGACATGCATTAATAAAAACCAATAGGCAATAAGTAACAGCACAACATATGAATAAACTCTAAAAGATCAGGACTTAACTCATCAGATTAAAACAAAGCATAACAACAACAAGTAACAAAAAACACAGACGGATGTGGCAAGTAATTAATACATCCCTAGAACCAAAAAAACGACACTAAATATAGATATGTCGTCAGGAACCTGACGTTCAGTGGTTGTCGTTTGTTGGTGTGGTTCATACATGTTTCTCGTTTATTTTACATATTCGACCGTTTGTTTTCTTGTTTAAATGGCTTTATACTAGTCATTTTGGGGCCCTTCATAGAATGCTATTCTGTGTGAACAAAAGCCAAAGCTCCATGTTGAAGGCCATACTTTGACCTATAATGGTTTACTTTTACAAATTGTGACTTGGGTAGATAGTTGTCTCATTGGCACTCATACCACATCTTCTTTATTCATGATAGTGCTCGCAGTTACTGACAGCTAGTTCAAAGCCAATAACAAATAAAAGTAAACATCCAACATCAATTGGATTTAGTGTTAAGACGTCCATAATAGTCAAAGAAAAAAATATGTGCAATACCAAAATACAGGTATAGCCAGATTGTAAGAACATGCATGTGCATATGCATATGTATATAACAATACTATCTTTTCTGTTATAATTTACTGATAAAAAAATCAATACTTATACCAATAGAAACAATATTCCAAGATATTAAATATATGGATATTACAATAATATTAGTTTGGTTATAATTTACTGATAATGTAACGGGGCTTTAATCTGTATATGATTTGGGACTGCTCTTTGTTTCGGACTCTATGCGTATCCGGGATCGTACTCCATCTTATTGCCCGTTATATAAGGAACTAGCATTCTCATATTTTCACCATAAAGTCACTGTTAGAACTGCATGTATAACTACATTTTTATTTAATTATTTAAAGGGGCACTAGTTGTCAAATTCATGGTCACCAATCTGACTCAAATTCTCATATTTGATTTATAACAATGTACAACATTTATCCAAACTATCAAAAGTCTAAAATAAACAGTTTCACAGAGCATGGGGTAGATACTATATAGGTTCGTTTCGTGTGTATTTTAGTACAGACGCCATCTAATTAACTATCGATTTGACCTCAGATGACCATATAAGCTATGTAAACATAAATAAAGATATGAATAGATTAAACCAACACGTGCAATTGGATTTTTATAGGTCTGTTTGATTTTATTCTAATGAATTAAAAATAGATGTTTCTCGTTGCTTTTAACCGTATAACAATGATTTTATGTGCATCGAATTAGTAATCAAATGATTTACCGTAGTTTCACTTTCATTGTTGACATTCTTTTTCTTTAAATAACCAGTACACGTACAATGCATGCATTGTCAATCTCTAGATAGGGGTTAATTTGAAGTTCACATGAATACGGATCTAAAGAGGTCGTCTCATTCACTTGCAAGTGAATTAACTAATTATCAATGTTTTTTAGCGTAATTTGACAAAATTGAACCTTTTTGGCTGCAAAAAGGGAATTTTTATTTCACTATTACACTTTCATTATTGATTGAACAAAAAAAATCAAACTTTAGATGTTTTATATATCTCGTAGCTAGTGCCCCTTTAATGGTCTTAAATTATTTGGATAAACTTGTAAATGTTATTGTAGTTCTACTGTGGAACTCATGTATCGTATAAAGTGTCACATTAATCAAGATGAAAGATCATTAAACTGATTAAGAACTGACCATCATCTCTTTGATGTTATTGACCACGCCACAATAACGAAATCAATATTTATACCAAAAAGCATTTTCTTTGACGTTCGGTTTTTCTGTTATTCAACTTTTAATTATCAGTCATAAAAAATAAAGAAAGAGTTATTATTTATTTATCTGACATCAAATGTAACTTCATGGACTGCGGTCGGCAAAAGCCGCATTTAGTGAAATATTGTAAATAAAGGTAATTTTGAATTTGATATAAGGTTGTTACATTGCGTGTACATCTCGGTCGAACTGTTTTATATTTGCATTTTATAGATAGGACGTAGATTTTCAATCTGAAAAAAGTGCGATCAAACTCAACAAACATATCATAAAATTTAAAATTCAATTTCGGTTGTGTAACATATGTAATAACCATCATATAAAATAAATCTTTCAGTTTCGCATTAATGTGATGTATACCGAACATCTCGTGTACAAATAATAAAAATCTGCAACTATAAAGTAATAACATAAAGTTTTTAAATTGTTGGGTTTTTTTTTGTAATGTAATGTTACAAAAGAAGAAATCTACAAGAGCACTTGCTCAACTAAGTATTTCTTTCATGACCCAAATAAAACGTATTTCTGCTTGGCAAACGTGACACGGACTATACAAAGAACTAAATACATGTTCTACTTACAATGATAATCCAATAAAAATAATAAAACTTGTACATAGTACGGATGCCATAACGATGATATAACCATATATATTTCTGTTCTTCATATTTCCTCGTCTGCGATTCTGTATAATGGTATTTGGTGGCATTATTACCAACAAGAAAGTATTTACGCAGCATAAAAAGAACGAAAAGTGTGTATATCATTATAAAAACGTAGACTATAGATACGACTGTGACAGTGCATAAACTTACCGAGTTTTCAAATATATATTTCTCTAATTCGTTCATTTTTATCCTGTTTAAACTTGACTCGTGAATTATACACTATTGTCTAATTCTTATTTCATATATACATGTTTATTGTAAATAATAGAAATCTTTCTCTACTCGTATTTTTATTGTCTTTGTGTGTGTAGTTCTTTCAAAATTAAGCATCAAAAGAGGGGCATATAGATCGAAAATAAACTTACAACGACATGCATATGGCTAAAAAAGAAAAACACAAAACAGACAAATAATAGTACAAGTGAACAAGACACTACATAGAAAACTAAAGACTAACTTCGGTAAGTCATATTCGTGAAAAGGGAACGGGATTGTATTACGACATAAGGAACATATCCGATACATTTATATCATCCATGAAACGGATATTCCATAACGGTCAACCAACTCGTGACGGCGTCCGTAAAATCTACCGAGGGATTATTTTAACTTCACCATTTGGAACTCTTGGTTTGAAAGCTTCCTTTTGAGTAACAACCCTTTATCAAGGAAATCATGATAGGAAATACAAGCCCGGGAATATCGTATAAATTGGGAGATACTATAGTGTATACATTGTACTGCGTATGCAAAGTTGCATTGAACTCCCGTTGTTCTTTTTTTAATATGAAAACCGCAAATTATAATCTAACATGACTTAAAAAAAGAAACGCGGCGACTTGAAATATTTATTTTGTCAAACCCTCAGATTGGTTTTTGTGCAGCAATGTTAATGTATCGTTTTGGTGTAAATTTGTATCTTTAGTATGTAATAAGAAGAGTCGAAATCGCCATTACAGTAAATGTTAACTAAATCCACACACGTACAAACTTACACACATACTTACACATAGATGGGGAATGAGGGTTTACTGATGAAGAAATTGTGTAATGAAACACTCCGTATGGTATCCATTGTGTATTAAATATTTCAAGATAACTTGTCGAGCACTGGGAAAAACAAAACGCACTCCAAAGAAAATTAAAATCTGAAAGTCCATTATCAAATAGCAAAATTAAAAGTTCAACCCTTCAAACGAATAGAAAAAAAACAACTATCAAATTCCTGACTTGGTAAATGCATTTCCTTTATATGTAGAAAATGGTGGATTAAACCTAGTTTTATAGCTAGCTTAACCTCTCTCTTGTATGGCAGTCGCATACAACTCCATTGTATTGATAACAATTGAATGAACAAAACAAACAGACAGACATAATAGGTAAAAATATGGCAAAGAAACAACGAAAAACAAAATGGCATTCAGACAAAGAAAATAAACAAAAATGAATGACAATAATACAAAAAACGACCACAGCACAACAACACACTGTCGGGATGCACAAGTACCGATCGCGAGCCACGCCTATAGGACACTACCAAAAATGGACTAAACAGTAAAGGCTAATAATTTTCAAAGACAAAAAAAATAAAAATATAACACTTTATTATAAGATGGACAATGTCAGTACCTATAATCTATTATTCAACACCATCATGTATTATAAAAAAGTCATGTGAAATAACAGTTTGAACAACAACTAAAACAATGTTTTACATTTATACATGAAAAGTGTGTGGTAGGTTTAGATAGATACAATATTTAGGATTATTTCGTTTGGATTACTTCACATTGTGTCATCCACTTACTCTAATTGTATACATTTATACATTTCTCGATCGGCTGATTTTTTTTATAAATTAAACACGTGTTTCTTTTATCTCAGTTTCTTAATTGGTCGAAATGCAACTGTAACGTCACATTTTCTTGCGTTTCTCTGAATTTGTTATTTCGAAACAGGCGGCCATGCCTGATGACATCATATAATGAAAATACATATTAAAACTCTCGACAGTTAAATTAATCACTCGGCAAGCCTCTTGTTATACATTTGAAGTTTTGATTGTTTCAAGTAAGGAAAAATCTATATGTCTGGTTTAATGCGCGCGTGTCTGGCGTATGAAGTTATAAGCATGGTACCTTTGATAACTATTAACACCACTGGTTCTATGCCACTGCTGGTGGACGTTTCGTCTCCGAAGGTATCACCCGCCCAGTGACGGCACTTCGGTGTTGACATGCATATCAATGATATGGTAATTTTTATAAATTTCTTGTCTACAAAAGTATGATTTTTTCGAAATACAAATTTGTACTAAGGATTTTCTTTTCCCAGGAATATATTACCTTAGCCGTATTTGGCAAAACCTTTTGGAATTTTGGGTCCTTAATGCTCTTCAACTTTGTACTTGTTTTGCTTTATGACTATTTTGATCTGTGCTTCACTGATGTGTCTTATGAGTCATATAAGTCTATTAAAACCATGAAAAAAACATATGAAAAAAAACAGCAATAACTTGGTTAAAGGCGATTGGTTAAACTGAAATCTTTTTTCAGCTACTAAAATCCACAACAAAACCTTCCCTTTAAGTTGTCACCATATTAGTTCTACACAGCACGAATGATGATCACATTATTAATTAATTAAAATGTTACAATGGCATGGAGTTTTACTTCTCCGTTCTCACATTAATCCTCTCTTACATCCATATTTTATGAACTTCTCTTTCACGGCTTCGTACGGAACGAGATTCTAAATCGATCTTCAATTTTTCTTAGGTGACCAGCAATTATAGACAACATGAAATAACAAATTTGATCGGTGAAATGTCTGATTTTTTACAACATTATTAGTTTTTGGAATATTAGTTATCCCTACGCTTAAACCGGAAATTAAAGGGATAAAAGAATATACCGAACTGGTTGCTTAATCTTCAGGAATGTTGTTCTATACCAGACAAGAAAACATTGGATCTCATCTTTTTCTTATGAAACAAATCTTCCTCAGCCTTGTACTTTTTTCAGTTTTTGTCTACTAGTGAAGCCTTTTGTTTTACGAATGCGTTTGATAGATAAGAGTGTTATGATAAAAATTATGGCTTACAATCTTATTAAAAATACTTAAACATTTAATGAATCGTAAGTGATAAGTTTCTTGTGAAAAGTGGCTAGAAAATTATCATAAAGTCCCTGTACATTGCTTATGATCATGTATATGTTTAAAGAGAACGGATTTAATGTGCTTATACTGAAAAGTGTGTATTCAAAGAAGAAGTGTTATTATCTTTTTGATCTACCGTGTTATATATTTTAATCTATTTGTTTACAACTTTTGATCGTGTTTTGAAAGCTTTTAAACTTTATTGCGATGAGCATCATTAAAACGTTTCCGCATACAATGATATATAGAATGAATGGTTTAATTTAGACAGCCATTGTCGGAATAAAATTCAAAACGTAAGTAAATCTTTGTTTATTTAATGCATGTAATAAGACAGTACATTTGTTTCTGAAATGGATGCGAAGAATCATACTACTGTTTTATATTGATTTATAGTTTCTAACGTCAAGTGACAAATATTTCAGATATTAATTGAGTCAACGAACTGTATTTTTCTAACGACTTACCCATCGATAAGTTTCTGTATGTGTGATGTTACTAGTACTAAGATTTTATCATCAAAAATCATAGGAACCAAAATAATACGTGCTAACATGTATCGGTCCATGCTAACATGTATCGGTCCATGCTAACATGTATCGGTCCGTGCTAACATGTATCGGTCCGTGCTAACATGTATCGGTCCGTGTTAACATGTATCGGTCCGTGCTAACATGTATCAGTCCATGCTAACATGTATCGGTCCGTGCTAACATGTATCGGTCCGTGCTAACATGTATCGGCCCGTGCTAACATGTATCGGTCCGTGCTAACATGTATCGGTCCATGTTAACATGTATCGGTCCTTGCTAACATGTATCGGTCCGTGCTAACATGTATCGGTCCGTGCTAACATGTATCGGTCCGTGCTAACATGTATCGGTCCGTGCTAAATTAAAAAAGGGGGAACTCCATATAAAAAGACAAAATCAAACCCGACTATATCAACCAAATAAACGACTTGAAACAGCTGTTATATTCCTGATTTGGTACATACAGTTTCCGAAGTAGATGATGGGTTAAATCTGGTTTTATATCTAGCTAAACCTCCCACTTGTATAGCAGTTGGCTAAACAAATATCTCTTTATTTCTACTTTTCTGTTCTTGTTCCTTTTTTGTACAAGTCTTATTTTTCTTTTGCTTTGATTATTTTGATGGTAAAAAAACGTCGTCAATTAAAATAAACAACAAAAAAACTTATTAAAATGCATGCGTCCACATTGCTTTTTCTGTATTGTCAGGGACGTTCAAAGAATGTATAAAAAAACCCAGTGAATGTCATAGTTGTTTGCTTATATTCTATCTAAATAAATACATGTATTCTGTACATTAATAATTATTTTAGCGAACTCTATAATTCTAGATGATTTCTCGTTTTATGATATTCGATGGTTTAAATGCATGAACAGTTTCATGAAAAATTAAAAGAACCGCTAACAGTAACACTAATAATATAAAAACAATTATGGTGTTTTAACAAAATTACAACTGTTCCCTAATGCATGTAGTTTAAAGGTTTGGTTGGCTTACGTTGTATAGATTTTTGCACAAGCATCCAATAGCATTATAAAGGCTGAAGGACCACCTATCTATTGATTGGAATAGTAACACTTAATTAAAATGCATGAGCAAACTTAAACAAAGCAAGTCAACCAAACCTTTAAACTACAAGCATTAGGAAAATAGCTGTAACTGATTTTATTTCTTTGTTATTCTAAATTAGCAAGGTGGCGTTGCAAGCATGCATGTTCATTGCAAGTTGTACTAGACCAAACAAAACCTATTTTGTGTTAAGTAGACATTTTTTTTAAACGACACCATTTCATGTGATTTGAAGAAATCACCAATAGGAAGTAACATTCAAAATTCCATAATAATCTGAAGAAAGAACAAAAGACCGGTTGCGTCGACCGGGTAATCATCTCCTGCTTTACATAAAACTTATATCTTTATTCTCACAAACCAAATTACAAAGGTATAGAGATAATTATTATTCTAATATGACGTGCTTCTTTCGCTTTGTAAACAACACCGTGATAAAATTCTCGATATATCTATACTTAGCGCAGACTCAAAGATGTACACAAATGGCTGTTTAAATATGCCTCCCACGTAAATCCACATGTATCGTAACCTATGTGTAAACGGTTGTGGATTTCGCTGTGTTAACAATTATAATTGAATAAAACCCTACAGAACATTTATTCTGATTCTGATGCATAACAAAAAGAATTTACACATTAGAGAACGGAAAAATGGACAAAAACAAAACAAATTAAAATTCCGCGAAATTCCAGTAATGATTTTTGCGCATGAACGTCATCTCAAAACATGACGTCATACGAATGAAAACGTCAAAGCTGAAGGTTTTTCTAATGCGTTTACCTTCTAAACTCGGATACAATTGCATTAAAATAAAGTATTGAGGTAGGTGTTGTTAGTTTTCTGTTCTATTGCAATATTCGCACATTTACTGATTTCAGCAAGTCAACATGGCGGCTCCTTGGTTACAACATGTCAACAGTGAATTTGACGGTAACTTACGATAAAAAATGCAAATCTAAAATTGCAAATGTTGGGTTTACTGAGAAGTAAAAAAAGTAATCACATTTTTTCTAGCGGTTAGTTCAGAAATCATTCATGCAGGTTTATTAGATTTGTTTTACATTTATCGAACAGTGGGTAAAATAGAACAGCCACACACACGGTATACCCATCATCGCTTCAGTTTTTTAATGATCGTGTTTGTCCTATTAGAATCGAAATAATTCATGGAAGCCATAGATTTGTTGTAAATTTACACATGGCCTGGGCCGTGATATTCGTTAATTTTACAATTACATAAATAAATAATGTACGAAAGTAGATAGAGGCGTTCACAATTGTTCACCCAGAAAAGTTCAATTTGTTATTTATCTCCTTAATAAGTTTACATAGTTCGTTCAGTTCTGTACATTTTTTTGAATTCAATAAGTCATAAAACTTCAATGTGTTTGGTCTATTTCTATAGTAAAATGCAATACATTGTTTTCTACAGTTATCAAAAGCTGAACAATTAAAAATGTAATGGTATTCACCACCAATGGCATCTGAATTACACAATACACATTTTCTGTTTTCTCTTTCTATGTTTTGCCATTTTCCAGTTTCTATTGGAAATTTCATGTTCAAAGTTTAAGAAATAAGGATATCTGCCTGTCATCCAAAGTATTTAAATATTTCTCAAACTCCAAAGTATCTTTAAATAAACGATAACTTAATGCTTTTGAAGATTCCTGTAGGCTTGCTTTCCATTTTTGTTTGAATTGATCTATTAAATTCTGTTTGATGGTTAAATGTAGCCATGCTTTATTTACAAAAAAGATATTGTCCCGTACATATGACAAGCCAAACGTGTCTAAAATTGATTTGACTTGTTTTAACCATAAAATATTTGTACCATATTTGGCAGTTGCTAAGTTATACAAAATAAAAGGCAATTTGTCAGGTTTTCCGGTTACCAACTTGAACCAATAATTTATCATTCGTAACTTGATTGAAATATCTAATGGATAGCTTCCTAATTCACCATAAATCATAAAATCAGGAGTAGACTTTTTTACTCCAAGTAATATTTTACAAAATGAGATGAACCCTCTCGATTATTGAATTATTTCCAAAACCCCAAACTTCACACTCATACAGAAGTATTGGTTTCACAATTTTATCAAATAGATCAAGTTGGCATTCAATTGACAGATTATGTACTCTACCTTTTCGAATAATATCGTACATAGCATGTGTTGCTTTTTCACATGGATTTTTTTTAGCTCTTGAAAAATTTCCTGACCTAGACAGTAATACACCAAGATAAGTAAATTCACTCACAATATCTAGTATTATATTATCATACTTAATAACAATATTCTGCGGTAGTCTACCTTGTGAAAAAATTAAATTCTTACTTTTTTGCACATTCACTCTAAGTTTCCATAACTCACAATATTCATATAAAGAGTCCAGTTGTTTTTGTAAATCTATCTGAGATTCTGCCATTAAGACAGTATCGTCAGCATATAAAATGACAAACAATTTTAAATAAACAATAACTCTATTTCTAACTCATCAGAGATAGTGTACAAGCCTTCTATATTATTATTCTGTAAAAACAATTCCAGATCGTTAAGATAAATGGAAAAAAGCAAAGGAGAGAGATTCTCTCCCTGCCTAACACCAATGGAACAAGGGAAAAATTCAGAAAAATCTGATCCAAAGTGAATACGTGACATGACATTATTGTACAAGTTGACAATAACATAAGTTTGTCTCATAAGCCAATCTTATGGCTGGGTACTGATTGTTTTAATGTATATATTTATTATGTCATTGTATAATGTTCAATCAGTATGTGACACAATAATTTTATTATAACAAAATTTATTATTATATACATACACCACCCTTAAATGCGAAAGCATGTCGCTACTTTAAAATAGTTGAGACACAAACCTATCGTATCAATCTACCAATTTGTGATGGTGACCGTAAAACATAGTGTCTATATGAGTCGTTCTTCTTCATAACTCATTTGGAGCACTTTTTGTGTAAGTAGCAAATCCCCGTTAACGAAGTCCGTATAGTGTGAACATGCACCAGGGTAAGTATCATTTCAAACATGTTTACGCCAAACGATAGGGTAGAATACATTATGTTAATGCTGATGAATGGGTAGTTGACAATTGGAAAGTTGAAACCATTACCTTTGTCATATATGATTGAGTATTTATCTCGAAGTTGATACGATTTTTCGTAGAATTCTCTCTCATAAATATACGATGACGGTAAACCAAATCAAGATGGCGTTTTTATATCACATAGATACTAGTACACCATAACGGTAATCCATATCATGATTGCGTTTGAAGAACTTTCTGAGAGTAAGAATCAGCTTCCCTATCAGAATAAATCATATATCTTGGTATCCCGATATGAAGTACAAGCGCTGATAAATCGTATCAATTTGGAGATAAATTCGTTTGCATTTGCAGGTGCTGCCGAAAAGATGGTGCTTAAAACTCGAATGTTTACGATGGTTAAATTCAATCCAGATTTGAAGCAAATTTAACTGTATCTCACATAATTTCCATAAGTCAATGAGATTGTATGTAATGCGTAAAATTAAAGGCGAGCTAAAAGATAGAGTCGGAAAATATACCAACGGGACATTCAAAACTCATAGTTTGTAGACTGAGAAAAGGCCATAGCCAAATTGCAAAAACACGGTTTATAATGGTAATAGTGGATTATTTGCATTAGTTTAGGATACCGGGATACTAATATATCAATAGTTATGTAGAAAAAGGCTAGACTGAATTGAACTACAATGTAAAAGCAAACATTACACTTTGTATTAAATGATTTATAAACGGCGATTGTGTAATAGTGGGGTTATTTTCATTGGTTTAGGGTTTTGAAGTTAAATTTTGTTAATAAGTGACTGTACATAATCCACACTTTTTACTAGCTTTGTCAAAGACAAAGATAACACAAGATATATTTCACCAGAACTTGACAAAAAATAATTGTATCAGTTATAAACCGTTTCATGCTGGAGAAATCCCGTGTCATTTTGAAAGCTTTCCCTTCAAGTTTTCAAATGATTTTGGAAAACTGAGGTTTTCAATTGGTTTGATTTTTTGTGCTGATACAATTTAAAAAAAAACATGTATAAAATAATTCCAATTTAAAGCCTGGGAACAAACGCTACATTATACTATTATTAAATCCCATGGCTGTGTCAAGCTTATATTTTATACTAACATTAGCAAAATACAACAAATTACACGTTATTCTATTTTCAACTGATCGAGGCTCAAATTGCACGCTGTGTCAATCTTTTAGTTACTAACTTTAGCAAAAAACAACAAAATTAGCCGTTATTCTATTTTCGACTGAAGCTAATGATACTAAGCTTGATATAATTGACGTGTTGATATTCACGCATGTCTAATTTATTGCAGAATTATTTTAGAAGTGCTTTTAATCTCTAACAGAAGCGTAGTATTATCAAACACCTTCATTATAGAAAACAGATATGCAACTAAATTGGACGAGTTGATTCAAATTAACCACTGTGTGCCTGTGTTAATTATAAGTTCTTCCGCCATAATACAGCTTTAAAATTTCTAGGTCTAATTAATTAAAAGATTACCTTTGAGGCTTAAAACAGGAAGCATAGTACGTAGGAAGTATAAGATCCATCTAGGAGGGCGTTAGCTCGATTGTATGTATCTGATTCACACCAAAACATTATGGTTAATAAGAAAGGATAGATTTCAATAATTTAGGCATTCTGGTTTTTTTCCGCAAATGAACCTTGTTCTATAGGAAATCATGATAAGCTTCCGATATCCAAATACATTTAATGAGATATTGGTGTAAATCATTTAATTACACTTAGTCTAGTACAATTTTTCATCTCATTTCGGTTGTACGCCATGATACTTTGTCAACAAGGGAAATCGAAATTTAAGCGAAATTTGCTATTTAAAAAAAAGTTAACATTTAATATACGCAGAAGTACCGTTAAAATCTTCAGAAGATGAAAAAATCATTTCATAAAGTTATGAAGAAGGGGGATAAGGAGTGTTATTTCTAATACTCTTCTAACATAAAATTAAATATCTATGGAGTTATGCAACCCTGGCCTTTTTGACCATTTAGCTGTTTACATGTGTTGTTTCTTATACATCTTTGGCTTTTGCATGTTTGGCTTTTAGACTTCCTGGGAAGGTGGGTGCAGGGAAAAGGGGTGAAGGACTCATACAATTTGTAATTTCAATTTTGTTTTATCATAGAAGGTATAACTTTGCTTAGTGATGGTGCTGATGAAAGAGATAATGTTTTAATTTGCAGCTGTACTATATGAGCACTTGTAATAGTTGTCTGTTTTACTCAGTACAAATTACTCTTTGAAGTGTAGCTACAAAAACTGAAAGATCAGATGAAACAAAAAATAAATAAAAACTGAACGAAAAAGAATTAGTAATATGCAATTAACTTCAACGACAATAGAAAGTGTTATATAATTACTTTGTTATTCTCTTTGTTCATCCCTGTGTATTGAAGTTTAATGACAAACTCGACACGACAATAAACATTATACAATCATCAAGCCTTCAAACACAGATGAAGTCTTGAAATATTTAACACATTGCAAATACCAGGATACTAATGTATACATATATTAATGTGTACGTAGAAAAAAAAACCTAGACTGAAGTCAACTATATGTAATATCAAAAATTACACTTAAAAAGTTTGTAGTAAATAGTGTTTTGTATATATACGGCGACTGTGTATTTAATGTTCCCATGCACTTTTCATCCCTGTCCCTTAATTACTACACAAGTTTAATTTTTCAACCAAATCACAGCATTATAAAGATAAACTCAAAACAAAAAACAAAAAAAAACACAAAATACATAAAAGTAGTAATATATATATTTATTTTGTTATAATTAAATTACATGTATGTTTCATTAGTCGTTATTTTGATATGCTGACAACAATCAGTGGCGGACCCAGAACTTTTCACGAGGGGGGTGGGGGCTGACTGACCTAACAAGGGGTGCGCGCTCGAGTCATGCTTCAGTGATTCCTTATATAATGAACTTAGCCTCACCTCTCCCCCATGGACCCGCCTATGACAATCGCGAGAAACTCTCATGCCATATTTCATTTCTATATAGAATACTTCATCTATGATAGCACGTGGTACCCATGATAATGTTTTATCCTGCAATTTGGTGACTTACTATACTATCGCTATGCTGTATCTGTATAGTTTGACCTTATGCAAACTAACGATTACTTTGTTACGTTCTGTTTGTTTTCAAACATTTCTTTGGAGCAATAAGAATTAATCCAATTTTATATCAAAGCTTTATATTTTAGACGATGAAAGACCTGGATGCTTCATACCTTGTATATTGATGCCTCATGTTACGAAGTTTCCGTCAGTCACATGTCCAATGTCCTTGACCTCATTTTCATGGTTAAGTGACTACTTGAAAAAAAAAGTTAAGATTGTTTGTATTAAATTAAAATTTGTAATGTTAAATTCTCTCTTATTATTAGTAATAGGATAACTATAGTTGGTATGTATGTACCTTACAAGGTCCTCGTGTCCATCAGAAAGTTTTCATTTGACCTCGACCTCATTTCATGGATCAGTAAACAAGGTTAAGTTTTGGTGGTCAAGTCCATATCTCAGATACTACAAGCAATAGGTCAAGTATATCCGCTGTATGGAAGGACTGTAAGGTGTACATGTCCTACTGGCAGGTGTCATCTGACCTTGACCTCATTTTCATGGTTCATTGGTTAAAGTTAAGTTTTTGAGTTTTAGTCTTTCTATCTAGTATGCAATAAGTCAACTGTATTTGGTGTTTGGAAATATTTTATGATTTATATGTCAGTCGCTCAGATTTAATTTGACCTTGACCTCATTTTCACGGTACGTTGCTCAGTGTTAAGTTTTTTGTTTTGGTCTGTTTTTCTAAAACTATAAGCAATAGGTCAACTATGTTGTTGTATGGACGCATTGTTAGCTGTACATTTTAGCGTGTACTCGGCTCGAAACAGGAGTAGCAGCTCGCTCAAGCTCGCATCACACCTATTTGTTAGCCTCGTAGTACTAATACAACTGATTTTTAAAGACACTAAACAGGTATTGTCTATATAAAATGCATTAAAAATCGTAAAGCCTTAAACTACTCTTAATTTCATGAATGTAGCATAACCATTTTAATTAAAGGAATTGAAAGCTTCTTTTTATAACTTTATAAGGTTGAAAAAGCATTAATTGTTAATCACGGAAGCACTTCATACAACATATGCTTAATTCAATACTTCATCATCCGAATACAATTACAGTAAGAAGCATTCAATTCTTCGATTATCATATTTAAATCATCGTTTGTTTCCCTTATAAATAGTTATACATACTCATTTACTAGAAATCCGAAATTGATTTGCTTATTTATATATAATATTGTCTATGGTAGGTATTTTATAAATATTTCAATTGTTTTACAGATTTACTATCGTGAACTGAAATCATAAAGAACGATCATGAACATTAAATATTTGGAGGTTTGTGTAATGATATGATGAGCTATGACCACGTGACATATACTCCTTCAGAAGACGTGACAACAGAATCAACTGACGATCTAGACGAAATAGAGATTATTTCTACACAAATTATTCGCTTAGAAGCACCAAAACGTCCTGTCAGAATATTAACTTCTACGGTTGAATCGAGGGAAGAAGAAGTTCGACGAAAGAGAATTAACAGAATAGTCGGGTTCTTCGCAGCTCTTATTTTTCTCACGTGCATTGCATTAGTTTTTTCAACGTTGATGATGTCGAAAGATATAGACGAGTTAGGTAGGTATTATTAGTTGAATCACATTATCGATAATTATCTGTTTTAAAAGAACAATTTTGTAAACAATGACTTGTCCGCTAAAAAGTGGCCTTACCTTGGCTCCTCTCGAAAAAAAATGTAATTGTAATGACGAGAACGGCTTCCGATGATAGATACCCGTTTCTTTCTAATTTTTGTTTATAACTACTTAATATGTACTTTTGAGTAGTATGATAAAGCAAATGTTACTAGCGAACAACAAACCAAGATCCAAACGAGAAAAAGCTACTGATGTCAATGTTTAGAAACATCTCTTCAGATTAAGGTATCTTAGACAAATATAACAAAATCAATAGAAAAAAAATACTTCCAGTTTATTTCTAAGATGGACGGAATGAGTTATGCCGCCTTGTCCTACCAACACCACTTTTTACTATAATAAAACTGATGAAAAACTGAATATCACATACTTTCAAAATTGTGTTCGCCTCAACATATTATGTTTACAAAATTACAACACTGCTAATAAGGATTCCATTAATTAAATTAATGGCACAAATGTTTATAAAATATGTTATCAGCAGAGTTTATATTCCCGTATCCGAAAAAAAAAGAAACTGTCTTAAATTATTTAACACATGTTCCAGTTTCAAAGAGTCTGAGATGATTTCTATAATTCACAGTAATACAGATTCATGCGTGTATTTCTAGGCTCTTACAATATTACGCATTTTTCTTAATAGATGGGTTACCAAATTACGAAAGCCTAAAGATAGCTTAAAACCTGAATCCTGGTTACCTATTTTACACTATATAATAAAAGGACTTCCCTGGCTAAGACTTTTAAAATTGTGTTTCAAGGAAATTTTGACTTTTGAGTACATTCTATAAATTTGTAAATCCACCTTCATGATATTTAATACGCTTCATCTTGAAATGTGTTAAAGTTGCATACAACATTTTTCATGATTACACCCAGTTCTACAGTTGAAGGACGCCTCCGGGTGCGGGAATTTCTCGCTACATTAAAGACCTGTTGGTGACCTTCTGCTGTTGTTTTTTTCTATGGTCGGGTTGTTGTCTCTTTGGCACATTCCCCATTTCCATTCTCAATTTTATTTGTTTCTTACTAAATTCTAAAAATACCTAAGTTCGCCCATACCTGTTCCCCAAATGGCAACTTCAAAACATGGCTAATTCTTACATATCAGTTAAATGAGATTTATAACACACATTTTATCAATTTTTCTCTCAAAACAAATATATAATGTTACATGAGTGCCAATTTTTCAAACTAAATTCGTTTTGCACAATATAAAGAGCATTAAGGGAGCTACCATTTGATTTTTATGGGGGGGCTAGGATGAAATTTGAAAAAAATAGGCAGGACAAGAGTTTTGAGTAAAAAAAAAAGGCAGGATGAGACACTTGCAAAAAAAAAAGTCAGGACGACAATTTAGGTAAAAAAAGTCAGGATAAACTAAAAAAAAAAAAGCAGGACCGAACAGAGTGAAAAATAAAAAGGCAGGACAGAGATTACAGCTAAAAAAAAATGCAGGACAAAATTTTTCATCCTAGCCCCCCCATAAAAATCAAATGGTAGCTCCCTAAGTACATATGGGTCACTGAGGGTACAATTTAAATTTAAACAGGTAGTCAGTCCCGAAATATCCTTTTTTACTAGGAGTAACACGAAATATTAACTATTATTTGTTTAGTTTAAGCTGTAAATTAATGAAACCTGCATCTTCTGATACAAGGGTCCCTGTCTTTCAGCCAACAATACGTTTTAACGCCGTCATCTTTGCTAAAATATTTTTACCTGAATATCTCTAACATACCGTAATACATAAACAAACAGTTCATTCAACTTGAAGATGATAAGATTAAACTCTTGTGCTTAAAAATAATATTTGTTGCTGATGAACAGTTTCTGATTTCTTTTGAAGTTCGAAATATCATCTCTTATCAGAATATTTATCTGACTCTGTAGATTTGATTAAATATGCATTTGTAAGTGACTGGATGCCCAATGTCCTTGAGGCACTCTTTGTCATTAAAGCATAAGATCACTTCTTGCACGATATGTACAGAGAAAATATTTCTATGCAATATTTTATCATATCTTTTTTAATTTAAAGATCAGCTGTTTTTTCATGTAAGCATATGGGACAGACAATTACAATACAGCAATCTAAACGACATATGTTCTTGCTTTTTTTTGTATTTCACGTTTTCATTTGAATTATACAGTTTAAAATAAAGAAGGAGTTCTATTAAACGGTTTTGATTTACTAATTCACATGCCAAATATCAATCAGTTTGATTATGTAAAGGCCAGGGTTGAGTTCAGTATCGTAGCAGCTACGTAGCTGCTATCAATATCTATGTAACAACTAGTCTATAGCAGCTACACGTTCAATAGTCAAAATCTACGTAGCACTACGTAGCTGCTACGATATTGAACGCAGCCCTGTTGTTACTATTGTAGCAAACTTTGTCTTGTACAAATTTTCTTTTGTTATAAGTTTTTAAGGATTTTTTTAGAATGACAACCCTCAAAGAAAACTTTGAATCTAACGGACTTGCACGGAAATAAATCCCATCCTACTTTGCTAGAAACTAAGTTGGACCTTTACGGAAATTTTCTTGTCTTGTACACATTTTCTTTGTTTAAAGTTTTTAAGGATTTTTTTTTAGAATGACAAACCTCAAAGAAAACTTTGATCTAACGGACTTGCATGGAAATGAATCCCATATTACTTTGTTTGAAACTAAGATTGACCTTTACGGAAATTATCCAATCACAGTGCAGTTCTTTTTTTGACCAAGTTTTTGATAAAAAGAAATAGACAACCAATGACTTAGACCAAGTTGACCTACAACGTTTTCTTTTACCAAGTTTTTGATGAAAAAGAATAATTTTGATAGTAACAACAGTTGACTAGGACCAAGCTTTTCGTCTAAAAGACCAGATTTGGCCAATGTAACATCGATAGTTACAACCGGGATTTAGTTGTAGAAACGATAATACTTTCATGTATGTTGGTATATGCCGACAAACGATTGATGTAGGGTATACCATTTACAGTCTTACTTACCCTACCTCATTCATCTGAACGTAAACTGTGCTTTATTAAAGGAGTTCGCTTCTCAGTTTTAAAGTAATTAGCTTTTCAAAAAACTAGTTTATATTGATAGGGGATAGATTAAGGAATCAAAAGAGCAAAACAAATATATAGGTCAATGTGGTTGTTTTCGAGATATTAGACACTGAAATTTTGGCGGGAAAATATTCTCTCTTGACTTTTCATAGCTTTATCGTTGACAAGCTTTAAAAGTCCTCAAAAACTATTAAAAAATAATTAAAATTTTTATAAGTTTTTTACAGATGACTTATCATTATACATGAAAAAGGTTTATAAAAAGAAAAATGGGGGTCATTGGGCAAATTTTATTAAAGCATTCAAATGGATAAAACCAGAGGATTCCGAAAATTTGACACAAATCCCAAAACATGACAATCGAACTTCCTTAAGTTTGCACATTCATCCTTTCAGGAATGCCTTGCTACGTTCAAGCAATATTCAACGCAAAGCATTTGTGACTTCATACAGGACCTTCTTGGGAAGAAAGATAAGAAGTTAGCAAAATCTTTTAACTTTACTTTCTGCTATATAGATGATGTTCTCTCACTAAATAATTCAAAATTTGGTGACTATGTTGTACGCATCTGTCCCATCAAACTAGAGATAAAAGATACAACAGATACAGTTAAGTCGGCTCTTATCTTGACTTACATCTATAAATTGACAATGAGGGTCGGTTGAAAACAAAACTTTACGACAAAAGAGATGATTTCAGCTTTCCAATATACCTTATCGCTCTTCTCGGCTGACCCGGCCCCTTGAACTTTTGACGTCAACAATAATCACTTTTCCATTGTGGCGTCAGATATTTTGTTTTATGACGTCAGTAATGGCGGACAAATAGCGATAAGGTGTATTGTAAACTTTCCATTTCTAAGTAGCAACATTCCAGCAGCACCCACATACGGGGTATTATATATCTCTATTTTGATACGATATTCCCGTGTTTGTATTTCCTATCATGATTTTCTTGATAGAGAGTTGCTGCTCACAAGGAAGCTAATAAACAAAGAGTTCCAAGTGAAGTTGAAATCATCCCTTCGTAAATTTTACGGACACCATCACAAGTTGGGTGACCTTTATATAATAACCGTTTCACAGATGATATCAGATATGTTCCTTACGTCGTAACTACAATACACTTCCCTTTCATGAATGTGACCTACCGAATTAGACTATTTACCGGATTTGTTATAACATGAGCAACACAACGGGTGCCACATGTAAAGCAGGATCTGCTTACCCTTCCGGAGCACCTGAGATCACCCCTAGTTTTTGATGGGGTTCGTGTTGCTTATTCTTTATTTTCTATGTTGTGTCATATGTACTATTGTTTGTCTGTTTGTATTTTTCATTTTTAGCCATGGCGGTGTCAGTTTATTTTCGATTTATGAGTTTGACTATACCTCTGGTATCTTTCGTCCCTCTTATAATTTTTTTTTAACAATATAACATAGTTATCAGTGAAATGGTAGCTTTTTTGGAGTTTTTATCCAAAGTTATGGGACTTAAATTGATGTAAAATCAACATTTTGGATCACTATTCTTTTGAAGCTCAGAACCGATTCAGGTCTTTTCACACAAATTTACAGAACGTTTTGTTCCATAAAATCAGGGGTATATTCAGTGTTATTGACTTTATTTTATATTTACTATTATAAAGAAACTAAGGTTTTAACTCTGTCAGGCAAAGATGACCTAAGATGGTTTGACCATTTTTTTTAATGGAAACAACACGTTATATATTTCATACGTCCGATTTCTGGATATACGAATTTGAATTAAATATTTTAAGTTTTTCTTCTGTCATATAGCGCTTTAGATGTTTCAGTTCTTATACATCCTTGGCTATAGATATTCAGTTTGGTCGTGCATAATGAAAGCAAATCCCTAAGTCGATTATTTTGTGTTTGAAGTTTTATCTGAAACTCGATACAGTAATCGGATATAGTTTAAGCAATGAATGTTTTTTTCAGTTTTATGTAAGGATGATAGTAATAACTAGTTTGTATATCTGAAATATATAAGGAACCTATGTAAGCAAATGACGAAAATGTAATGTTTGCAAATGTAGAGAGATAGAGAGAGATGTTGGATTGGTAATCAGATTCCAATTATTTCGTACCATTTTGCATATTCCAGTTCACGTTTACTAAAAATTGGTTTTAAATTATAAATACTGTTTCCAATTCAGTAAAAAGATATAATTCTGAACACATTTTTATCATTAATAAAGTTGGGTATATAAAATCGTCATGATTTAATTGTATTTCATTTGTGACATGCTCTTAAAACTCAAATGTGGTATTTAATCAAACCATGCATGTTAAATGACACAGCGGCTTTATCAATAAGGCTTTAAAACTACATCCGTACAAGTTAATGATTTTACATCAAAGGCATGACTTTAGGTAAAAAGAGTCTATACCGCATTCATTATTCTATGAATCTAAAAAAAAGTTCTCTTTATTGTGAGCCGTTACAATCTGAAAGCATGAAGCATTATTTTTATAATTAAAAATCTCCGTATTAGTGAATGGTTGATATAATACAGTTCTTTTTCAATGAAAAATAATCAATGAAGCGTGACATCAAGTGAGAATCCATGTTATATTTCTGAAACATTTCAACAAGTAGAATTGTATAGAAATTTCAAGAAATAATACCGACTTACTCTACTAGATAGAACACGATGAAAGAATAACGGAAGAATTTGATGCTTCGCAAAGTTCGTCAATGAAGCAAGAAAGAACTTAGTGATAGATTGAGAATAGTATCTTTCAGCCTCAGACAATTCTAATGGCATTTCTCAGCAGTGCATTGTTTGAAAACAACTCTGCCTTCCTATAGGTTATTCTGGGAATAAGGTATTGGCTTTTGATTAATGTGATATTAATGATAAGATTGTGTAAAAAATGATGGAAATAAATTTTGTCAGTAATGAAATGTCGGATTTTACATCGAAAGAAAAGCTTTTGTATCAGTTTTAGAATTTTAATGCACGTTAGATACAAGGAAATGAGGAGAAAACATGCATTAAAATGTCAAAAAAGTAATTTGCATTTCAGGTAATTTTACAAATTTAAATGGATTATAAAGTTGCATTCTCGTTGAATATATATACAAAAGCAGTTCCATGTACATATGAATCAGATCTCTTCAGATGAACGGACCTATAATCTTATAATCATGAAATATTCATTCCGCAATAAATACAAAATCAATTATATCGTTGATAACATCTAAATATACTTATTTTTGCAAACATAAATGTTTCCACTCTTAATCACCAGAAACTTCATGTTAAGCAAGATGAATGAGACTATATGTTTTGCATGATATATTCAAAAAATAGTCCATTTAGTTGTTATATTGTGTCATTCGGATTGTAAATTCTGACAGGAAGGAATTTTCGTGTCACTAGAAAAATTAGAGATTTTTAAACAATGAATCGGATGCTGACAAATAGTTCGAATTTAATCGGATAAACAATATTTCCTGTTCGCATTGGAGCCATACTATACAAAAGGATAACATTATGATGCAGAAATAAAACATATAACGGATCGGGTCAGTTTTAATTTGTAGAAATGCAAGAATCGCCAAACTATGTTAAATTTCTTGCAATTCATGTTTCACCGGATGGAGAGATAGATGAAAACATTGAAGTTATTTCTACTCAATATGAGGTTATTGATGCATCTAAGCCATCGCTAAGAAAACACAGAAAGTCTATTTTAGACGATTTGAAAATTTTTCATGATGAAGCTGCTAGGAAAAGACTTGCTCGCGGAATTATGCTCATTGGGAGTATTTTTATTTTGCTCAGTGGAATTTTACTGATAGTTTCATTAAATATGTCAAAGGACATCGATGAAGTAGGTAAGAAATCATCTTTTTATTTAGATCTATCTTAATACCCCTGTATATTTTGAAGGTCAAGATCAAAGCATGACCTTGAAGATTTAAGTTTAAATGTTCGTTACCACTGTTAGGCCACGGTTTTTTAATTTGTTGGTTTACGGATTTTCCCCATGAAAAAGTCGGGTCGGTCGGTCGGGGAAAAAAAAGAGAAAAAAAAATCGTCTTTGAAGACAGAAAAATATGCAAAATCAATATATATTTCACCTTTCTAACAATATGTTTGTTATGCTATTTTATCATCATTTCTTAACTTTTAGTTCGATAAAATACTATTGCTCAGCTGTTATAAACATGGCATGACATTGTCTAATAATTTACAGTAAAAAAAGGGGGGTGCACGGACAAAGACGAAATTAAATCATCATTTCAGAAACAAGAAAAACAGATTCGCGTAGCTCTTAATCAATTCCAGAAAACTTGGTGAATAATGATCTTCAAGCACGAAAACTGATAAAGAAAAAAATTGTAAAAACGTCGTACGAAAATAAGTTTCAACACACGTGCCAAAAACCTGATAGACTCGTCCACTGGAAAAACGAGATTATCGGGTAAATCTGTTGTCTGGCATTCCCGTTTTTTTTATCCAAATGGACGATCATTTTTTTTATTATCTATGAAACAAGAAAATTCCAAATATTTTGTATAATTCGGTACTTTAACTTGATGCCTTCACCCTGTCCACATTTGGACAAGTCTATTTCTATGAGATGATGCATCTTACAGACTGATGACAAATAAGGGAAACGAACTTATTGTGTAAATGGTTTTTAACACAAGTTTCGTTCCGCAAAATTATTTGCGCAAACGACATTTCAAGGTATTTTTAGAAACGTAAACTGGAAGTTTTATTTTTTCACAAAAGAAAGTGTTATCAATTGTGTTAATGATTAATGCATTTCATTTCATAAAAAAAGAATATTTGAATTATTTTTCAGGGATAATGCATTTGTTAGGGTCGGCGGGAATAAAAAAGCATGAAAAGTCAATTTTATTTTTATTCTGGAAATCGGCAAAATAGGGTCGGCGGATCCGTAAAACCAACAAATTAAAAAATACTGGCCTTCTATAGTTACAGTAAAGGTTACTGATTTATCCGATAATCACCTAAATTGTAAAACCTGTTTAATATAAGATTCAAATGTCTAGTTGATAGTTCACATGACATCATGATTTGAAAAATCAAAACAGGTATGATCAGCTGCATCCTGTCTTATTTTCATCTGAACTGTCATAAAAATCTATCATACAATTATCTGTTACAGATTTTTTAACTTTTCCCCTAGAACAGGTCTACTCACTAACTAATCAGACAAGTATACTATGTATGAAGAGTATTTTTGGTAACACCCCCCCCCCCCCCCCCCCCCCCCCCGCTAAAAATTAGGGGTTAGTTTAAGGTAGGAAATTAAGTTGTATTTTGTTTAAATATGTGCATAGGTATGATTAATACTATTTTTTTATGTCCAGCATACAAACAGTATGAAGTCAATGTAAGAAAATATCAACTTTTCAAACACGAAAGTTTTACAGGTTTCTAATCATTAAACGATATTTACCTAATATTGTATGAAGAATACATGTTTTACTCGAGCACAACTGTAAACTTATATTTTCTCCTGTTCTGTCAAACTGACCCCTTGTAGAAGTAATGCCTTTGTATCATTTAACATTTTATTTTTAATGACAGAAATTCCTTTTCTACAATCTAGTCTACCATGAAATTGTCTGTTCTTTTTAGATTTGAAAGTTGGATATCTTAAGCATGTTTTTTTGGTTTTATCTAAGAACAGAAATTAAAAAAATCACGCGTAATTTGACTCGTCATTAATCACGATTCCGAGTTAAGTGTCGTTATACTGTTTACTTTATATAATTATGGTACACTAAACCATTTAAGAATTAAACCACCCTTATTCCAACTGCTTAAATAGATTTTAAAATGCACCCTAACATGCTAACGGGAAACATACAGACTGTTTAATGCGTATTTATTTTTAGAACCTAACATAGCTACATATTACATAATAGTTGTACAATCCTCATTTCTCGGGCATATTTGCATAAACAACAGATTTTGTTCAAAATTTAAAGCTTTATTACATAAAACATAACTATTTCAAGATAATGAGAAAATATCTGTTAGTAATGGTCCTGTCCATTCAGTCAGGAGGAGGTTACAATAAGAGTAATACATCCTGAAAAGTAACCTAGATAAGATATAGATATTGTTTATGATTATGCAGTTATCAAGACATGCTGATTTGAATTGCTCTTTTGATCTTTCCGCTGTCCGAACGTTTATTGGCAGGGTGTAGCATTTTTTAATAATATTTATCATTGATACCTGTATTGACAATTATAACTTAAAAACATATGTATTAAACGAGAAATCTTTATGCAGGTATACAATTATACAATCTGAATTTGTGAAAGATTTAACATTTTCTTTACACTGCATCGTGTTTTCTTTATTTACATGGCAAATAAAGGCAACAGTAGTCTACCGCTGTTCAAAACTTTTCAGAATTGTGGGTCCTCTTTGGTCTACAACTTGGAACTTTATTTAGCTTTTGAAATGTATTTGATTCGGGTGTCACTGATGAGTCTGTTGTAGACGATACGCGCATTTGATGTCTTAATTTAGAAGCCTGGTATCTTATATCAGTTTTTTCTTGTAAAAGTATTTATGATGTTGCAAAATAAAACTAATTCTACGGGATAGTGGACGATTATAGAAAATAAGACGGCATGTTTTTATTATCAGTAGATAAATGTATTTTAGCCTTCATTTACTACTGTTTATATCGTGTTGTAATTACATTGATATGTTTATGTTTTTGCTAATATTGATATCATTAAGATAAGTATTGGTTTCTGGTTTGATTTTGTGACTGTTTATTTTTCTTTAACTATTCTGGGACCATCAAGTTAAATCAGATAAAATGATCACAGAGAAGAAAAAAGAAATTGTAAATGCCGCGAGCCGAAATTTCCTTTTTCTTGATTTTAGATACTATCATAAAAAACACACTTAAATGAATTTTACAGCGAACATTTATTCGGTTAACATTAACAAATTTCATATAAATAAAACCTAAATAATAGCGGCAATAACAGTCATTTCAATTTTAAAGAAAATCCGATAAATATGTTTTTGAGAAAATGCCTTTGGTTTGCAATGTTTACGTTCAGTCCATGAATTTCTTTTTACATAATATCTAATTCGCTTTTTGTCCGAAAGTATAAAGGATATTTATACATTTTTTTCCGATATTGATATTCAATTCAATATACATTATGTTCTAAAAAAAAATGTCAACATATGGAAAAACTTCAAAGAGTATGAGAGATGAGCAATGTGCGGTTCAATATTAGTATATCATTCTGTTCAGTAGTACTGTAGAAATATTATACACTCACAGTAGTATAATATTTGTAGTATACCATTAAGGCACTATAGTCATATTTGTATAGGGAAAACGGTACTATTTATTCTGCCACAGGCGACAATACTAACATTTTCTAAATTTACCAGTTTTTATAATAAAAACCTGGATAAAACAGTTATGTGTGGTGTTAGTACTTTATTACTGTATTCTAAAAATTGAAGCCAAATAGTATCATGACCAATTTCCAACGGAGCTTGTTTATGTTATCCATGCCCACCGTCATTTTGCACCAAATTTATGAAATTTTGGAAGCCTTTTCGAATAATTCTCTAGAAAATATTTGAATAGGTTTTAAAATTTATATTGTAAATTTATACACTGCAGTTATTCATAGATAAATAAAAAAATATATTGTACCCTTACATCTAATCACAGCGCTCCTAAGTTGACTTCCTTCACCTGTCTTGGGTACACAAAAGGCCAACCTAATGCTGGGAAAATGTAATACTACCGTTTTCCCTATACTGTGACACAAAGCTATAAAGAATTCTTATGACACCATCAATGCAATACTGGGTTATTGTGGAAGCCTTGACTATAATTAATACTTGTATATCCCATTACTTAAAGAAACATTGATAATTTTATGTCCCCACCCCTACATGCTGATATATCTCTTTCTCTACTTCTTTCAGATAAGGCTTAACAAACAACCTGTATCCAACTATATCTTATCTTATTTAAAAAGAATAATAAACATATAAACATTTCCATTTAAACAGATAAAAATGACAGTTCCATTCAATTTGTATACATTTTATCCAAAATTTACAACATAAGCACAAATTCAAGATTTGTCATACTAATCTCCATTCCATGCTTTAGTATATACAATATTGTGGTTTAAAATTTCAGAGCTGATTATAAAATCCATCATTCTGTATTGAGATGATAAAAACAAGGATATTAGACACTTAAAACATTAAATCTGCAAAATACTCAGCTGTAAAGTTGCCTTTGTTGCCTGTATTAATCTATGAAAAAGCTGAATTATGTCCCTTGAGAGTATTAAATTCCAACAAAAGTCCTTTCAAACAGTACAAAATGACAAATTATATATGCCTGATATAATAAAAGATAGAAACTACAAAATGAAGCACTATTGAAATATTTGCTGCATGAATTGCCAACAATGTGAGCAATTCTTTACACAGGAGAGTATAAATTCTATCTCAATTTAGCCTCAAGTGGGCCTCTTTTTTTTTCTCAAATGAACAATTCTAACTGTGAAAATGCTTCTAGTATGATCAAATACTGCCCTACTATATAAACAGTACAAACTTAACCAGACAATATCCAATTTTAATAGATTTTGTCAAGAGAAATACCAGAATTGATACATTTAGGGAATTACACAGCAAAAAAAGGCAAATGTTTCAGTTAAAAATATTTGTCGCGACTTGAATTCTGGATTTTCCAATTGAATTAATCATTGCGAAAGGTGAAAACAAATACAAAAGAACAATAGTATGGTGCAGTTTATACAATATAGTTAATATTGACACCCTAGAATAAAGTTTTATATCAGTACCCATCAATTTGACTTATTTTGATGACTCAGCACTTTTCTCAACACAGTAGTGTTCTCAGATAAAAATTTCTATTCTTTGTGATAAAAATCAAATGTTCTTATCAAATGCTTTAAAATAGTATAATATGACTGCAGTCTAATTGATTTTGATTTTTCTTGCTATCTTGAGTATAGGGAAAACGGTACTATTTATTCTGCCATAGGCGACAATACTAACATTTTCTAAATTTACCAGTTTTTATAATAAAAACCTGGATAAAACAGTTATGTGTGGTGTTAGTACTTTATTACTGTATTTTAAAAATTGAAGCCAAATAGTATCATGACCAATTTCCAACGGAGCTTGTTTATGTTATCCATGCCCATCGTCATTTTGCACCAAATTTATGAAATTTTGGAAGCCTTTACGAATAATTCTCTAGATAATATTTGAATAGGTTTTAAAATTTATATCGTAAATTTATACACTGCAGTTATTCATAGAAAATAAAAAAAATATATTGTACCCTTACATCTAATCACAGCGCTCCTAAGTTGACTTCCTTCACCTGTCTTGGGTACACTAAAGGCCAACCTAATGCTGGGAAAATGTAATACTACCGTTTTCCCTATAGTGGTGAAGTGGTCCGGGATGTTATGATAATCGCCGGATCATACTTGGTTTCTGCATCAAATATGACACCATTATATAAATTGTGACTAACAGGATTAGTACGTCGTTTCGTTTCTTTTATTTTTATTAAGAGATGATTATGAACTGTCGCTGCAAATAAAGAGATGATTATGAACTGTCGCTGCAGGCAAAGTTTATTTCAGCGCACGGAAATCCAAATATAATATGTTTCAAAATGTACAAAAACATCGTGTTTGTGTTTTGTTTTCATGTTGTGTTTTTCATATTGCTGTTAATAATAAGTTACTGTCAGTAATCAATCACATTTGTGGTATTTAAATACCTATTGCCTGACCAGTATAAAAAATTGTCAACACAATTTGTCCATTTAAATTGTGCAATAGGTATTGTGAGAGCTCATCAACAGGTGGTCATTTTACTACCCAGTAAAAAATCTTCACTATTCCTAAAAGGTAAAATTTAAATGACCGATAGCTAGCTTGCTTTCCTCATGTATCATGACCAATGTCCTGAATAGACTATTCTATTTAGATATGGGACATTTTAAGCCATTTCTTTTTGTGTCTCTAAACAGTCAAGATGGAAATTTGAATCAGTGAATTTAGTTTATAAAAAAAGTGGATATATATATATGTTTGCTTCATGGTGTTTTTAATGTGGGATGTATTTTAAGTTTCTGATTCCTGATATGGAATTAAATGTTTGTGAAATGGATTTTTTTGGATAGCCCATCTAATTGTGAATAATTCTACAAGATGAATTATGTGTGGCTTGGTGTTTTCTAATGGGATATATTTTCATGTTATATTACGATTCCTGAAATGGAATAGTAGTGATGCTAAGTTTCATTTAATATTCAGGATCTACTTCAATTGGAATTACTGTTAAAAGTTTATTTTCAATATATCAAAAAAAAAGTACAAATGGCTTAGTGAATAGAAATTTCAGTGCTTTATTATGAAAGTGGGATTTACCAGCAATGATTCATTTGTGATTGTAAGCAAAATAAATAAATTTACAATAAATATCTTTATAAGAAAAAACAAATAGTGAATTAAATGTAAAATGTCCCATACCAAAATAGAATAGTCCATTCAGGACATTGGACATGAGGAAAGCAAGCTAGCTATCATTCATTTAAATTAGCTCTGTCAAAAACAAACCAGGTAAATCTACAGGTAGTTAAATGACCACCTGTTGATAATAGCTCTCACAATACCTATTGTACAGTTTAAATGGACAAATTGTATTGACAATTTTTTAAACTGGTCAGGCAATAGGTAATTCACTACTGCAAAGGTTATTGGATAGGCACTGTAATATATCAATGTTCAAAGCCTGCACTGAAAGCATAGAGCTGTTTATTAAAGATTATATTGATTCATTTCATGTCGTCTAGTAACTAACCATTAATTCAATTTACTAATATCATAGTAAATGTAACGTGGTGTTCTTTGCATGTTAAAGCAGATATTCCACTTAAAGCAGATGCAGTATGTAAAAATCAAAGATACCGCAATGTAATTTTAGTTTGCATTAAAAATGAGTATTTTATCAAATGCAATCCTACCGTTCAACGTCTTAATCAAAGTGCTTATATATGCATGTAACAGGAAGTAAGCTTCAATTTTTTAAGTTTAATAAATAAAATCCCTGAAATGTTTATTCTTTTGAGTTGTGATTTATGCTCATTAAAGGAATACGATGTTAGCAGGTTGAACTGATTTAATGTATACGTGCAAAGTGTTATTTGACGCTTGTTATAAGAAAGCATCATTTGCAAAATATTCTACCGAATTAGTAATTTTTGTTTCTGATATAGTTAATTTCAGCATGTAATACGAAGTTGTAAGTTCTAATCTGTTTATAACCTGGAAAAGATAACACAATATTTGCAATTTTCTGAAGGTTAAGTGTATCATAGAAATGCACATCTTTCACAATAAAATACTAAAAAAATAATTGCAGACAATGAAAACCCCGATCTCAACAATTTTGTTTTTTTAGAACATATGTTTCCAGACACTACTTCAGTTCGTATAAGAGATCGTACTTCAAGGATATTTATTTTCAATCGGTATGAAAATTTATCAAAACTTTATAACCTTCACAAATTATGCATTTGGCCAGCGGGTGAAATAAACTCAAAGATACCAGGACTAAATTTTATATAAGCGGCATTATGTAGGTCTAGTTTTAAATCAACGTACTGGTCGTTCTGATTGTAATACTGTGGATTCATTATTATTCGTTGGATACCAATTTTATTACGTCATAACACTTCCGGTATTAGATGAGATAGTACTGCGCAACTGCAACCTCAATGTGTTGCTAACTTTGCTATCGAGCGGACGTGGTTTGTCTCGATGCGCAACCTCTAACTAGATTTCATTAAAGATATATTAAGTCAATGTGATTGACTTGTACATATATTTTATTTATATTGAATAAAAGTATGTGTCTTTATAAAAAGATTTTTTACGCAAGTAAAAATCTTATAATTATTTCGTTTGTGAAACGAGATTATTTTATTACTTGACAAAGATGGCGGACGCCATGCTGCACAAGGACAAAGGAGATAAAACTCCTAAATCTTCTTTTGAAGATGACTTATAAAGGTTGGACGAAGATGAAATAGCATATGAAAGGAAGGGTAAAGGTCCCGCTAAAGGTCCCGCTAAAGGTCCCGCTAAAAGAAAATGCTCAAAACCTATTGTCAGTAAAAGTAGTACAGGTAGCGGTCCAAAGGTTAATAACAAGGACGCTAAAGGAAAGACTCTAGTAAACAAGGGACACGAGGTGTCGGCTAGTACATCAGATAGCAATAATAATGTGATTATTAATATGCTTACTGACATGAGAAATGAACAAAAAAGGTTGGAAGATATGAACAAACGTATAGATGTTTTGTATAATGATGAATATGAGGATGAGTATGATAATGTAGGTGATGTAGATGAAAATATGGACGAGGTCCATGAACCTGATGACGGTCAAGATACCGGTAATGAACCACCTTGTAAAAAACAGAAAACTCTCTCAAATAGCGAAGAGTCTAGGTTTTCTAGTATGAATAAAAGATTTAGATCTGGTGAGAGATGTGGTGTTAAACTAGATGAACATCTAGCAAACAATATCACAGAAGAGAAATACAGAGAACTTATGAAAGATGAAAAGAGTATTCGGCCTGTGAATCAAGGACTTGTACCAGTCCAAACTGATCAGTTAGTATGGGACCTGTTATGGCCCAGAACTAGAACTAATGACAATAGAATGAGACAATGTCATACTACTGTAGTCAGAAGGGCAACTTATCTGTCCAAAGTAGTTAATAGACTAGACATAATTCTAGGTAAAGAAGATACTCAAAACAAACCTGAGTTGGAAGGTATTCTTGATGACTGTATGGACTCTCTTGCTTTATTTGGTCATGCAAATAAAGAAATATGCTTAGCTAGGAGAGAACGCATGAAACCTGATGTAAAAGGTGAATATAGTCACCTGTTTAATAAAACACAACCTTTCAATAAATGGTTATTTGGTGGAGATGTCTCTAAAACAGTCAAAGACATTGGAGAATGTAGTAAGATTTCAAATCGCCTTTCAGTTGGTAACGGTTATAGCCAGTTTAGAGGCGGTTTCCGTGGTGGATGGAGATCCTCATAGAATAGATAGGCTTTACAGAGATTGACAAAACCACGAAATCAAATATCTACGAAATGGCAAGTTTTCTGAAATCCACGAAAATTGATATCCATGAAAATGAATGTATTCACAGTATTCATCTTAAACTTTACTTATATTTTAATTGAATGATATCATTATTTACAAGATCATACGACTCCATGGTTTTGATTCAAACGAATTGTTAACTGCATCTAGAACTTTATCTGCTAAATATAACTGCACATGCATATTTCGTACAATCTCACTTTCATGTTATTGTTCTCTTCTTCACAATCGAGGATTTGTTTAAGGAAGGAAACAGTTTAAATTTGTGTTTTTAACATGTTCATAATTATAATTTTAACAATTTTTAGTTCTAGTATTAAAATAATACAAGGTCAATGTCAGAAAAAAATATCTTACCCTCCCCAATTTTCTAAAACTCAGATAAAAAAGTTAATATTTTTCTGACATTGGCAATCTATTATCTTATATGATATCTTATCCCTCCTCCAACAATGTAACATTGTTTAACATCTGTGTCTGCACGTCCCTCCCGTGACCATGTTTAACAAATACACAGAAAAACAACAGATTTATCATGTTAATGGCATCACAATGAAATCAAAATAACTGTATGTATTTTTTTGTAATTCTAAAGCGGTGTTGTAAAGCGTTGAACGTGCACAAATTTCCAATATGAATCGACCATACAAAATGTGCTTCGGTCAGCGGTTCATAACTCAACTCAAATGATAAAAGAACTAATAATTTCGTAAATAAAAGATATATATATATTGAATTCGAAAATATTAGATATACATTGTGTATTTTATCAGTAAATCATCGATTGGTATATATATTCAATTTGTAAATAAAAGATATATATGACCTAAATTAACTTGAATACTTAGGGAAGATGTGAAATCTCCATGAATAAAACCTGTATGATTAGTTTTCGTTTCTGTGATAGCAGGACGAGGCTTTTTAGTTTCCACGATTTTTAAACCCTTTAACTCCTGAAAGATAAGAGTTACAATGTATAATATTTGCAGTAATTGCAAATATATCAAGAATTTTCACCATTTTGTGACAAATTTTTCGGATTTTGGGGATTTTGTTTTGTTTGAACAAACGTTTTAATGACATGGTACTAGCATACAAGCGAGAGACAAGTTTTAGACACCATCACTTGACTTGTACAAGAATTTAACAACAGATAACTAACATTGATTTAATAAAAAAAAAACAATAAACTAGTCCTGAGGAACAATGTTAATCTGATACAAAATTCGAATTTGACTAGTTTACATGAGTATAACCGTAAACTTATATTTTCTCCTTTTCTGTCTGACTTGAGCCTTTCGCGGGGATGCCTTTATTACCTTAAACAATTTCATGTTTAATGACAGAATAATATTCCACAATCTGTTCTGCAATGGAATTATCAGTTCGGTTTCGATTAATTAGTTTGATGATCCCTTTGGTATCTGCCATCTCTCTTTTTAATTCTAGAACAGGAAAAATAATCGCGTAATGTCAGTAGTCATTTATCACAATTTCAAGTTCTGTGCCATTATGCTGCTTATTAAATATGATTCTTGTGCCGTAAAAATTAAAAAAAAAAATATCCGCAATTCTGTACGCCAAAACATGCATTTAAAATGCATCCAAATATGATAACTTTAAACATGCAGACTGTTTAATGCGTATTTACACTAGAAGGTTAATTACGTTACACCACTGATAATAGTATTCGTTATTCTTCCACACGGAGACATATTTCTCGCGTATATTTGCATAGAAAATAAAGTTTGTTCAAAATTTCAAGGTCATATAATGCTTAACATATTATAAGGTAATCGGAAAACTTTTGTTTGTTATGATCCGTTCCAGTATATCAAGAGTAGGTTGAAAACTCGTCAATCAGAAACCATCCTTGAAATAAAGGGTTGAGAAACGTAACAAAAAAATACAGATACGATCTAGATATTTTTACAATTATACTGTTAACAAACACACATAACTGATTTATCCTTTGCTCTTTCCAGTGTCTGAAATTTTATTCACAAATTACAGAATTTCTTTAATTATACTCATCATTAGTATCATAAATAATAACTTAATAGAATATAGAGAAATCTTAATGCAGGTATAAAAATATGCAATCTGTACAAATATACATTTTTGTACATCAGCTTTAATCCACAATGTGTTTTCTAACGGTATTTATGATGTTGCTAACTTTTTCCAGAGCAAAATGGACGATAATAGAATGTAACAGTACATAGATAAAGTATATTTAGCTTGCTTTTAATATAAGTGGTTCATCGTGTTGTTTTAACGTAGTTTTGTTTATGTTTTTTTTCTTATATTGATATATCATTAAGATAAGTATAGGTTGGATGACATACACGCAGAGGAAATTTATTTCGCCACATTATACTCACTGTTTCAAGTTATGAATCTTGTTAATTCACCCTACCGACGTATCGGAGATACCAAAGTTGTATTGTGGAGTTCGTGTTGCTCGGTATTGTCTTTAGTTGTCTATGTTATATTTTTGTGTACAGTTGTTTGTCGTATTTCGTTTTTTTGACATCACTTTGTCAGTTTGATGCTGAATTTTGAATATTCCTTAGTGTTCTTTCGCTTCTATGTTAAAATTTGATGCAGATGTAAAACAAAAGTGCTAGGTGTTGAAATAGAGTATAACTTTTGAAGACTGAAATCTAATTTAAGACGTTATTTTATCACCTTTCTACTGCATTTGTATCTATGAATTAATAAATACTGATGTTTGTTAGATTTGGTGATTTTGCGCAAATTGTCCCAAAACTTAAGAAGGACATAAGAGCTAGCGGGAATGCATGATAAAATGTTTAAGTTCTTTCAAGATATTGAAAAATTAAAAAGTATCGAAAAGCAGGAGAGTGATATATTTGAAATGTGCTCACAAAAGTTCCAATTCATTTAGGTTATGCCACTGACCAAATAGTACGTCATTCTGTTTAGAAGTATGGTCAAGAAAGAAGATCTATACATCCACTCTAGAAAGTGTGTATACTACTGTAGCCTGTACCAAGTCAGGAATATAACAGTTGTTATCTATTCGTTTAGTGTGTATCTGCTTTTGCTTTTGCCAATTGATTAGGGACTTTTCTTTTTGAATTTTCCTCGGAGTTCAGTTATTTTGTGATTTTACTTGTTACAAAATTGTTTTTGTCTATTATTTATGTTTATTCACCTACTTGGAAATGACAAAACCTTTTTTGATCAAAATAGTACCATATTAAATTAAGTAATAAATTTGATCATGAAGATTTCTGACAATTGTTAAACAACTAAAGGCTTTTTTATGAGTGATTCTTGTAACTTCCAATACCAATTGCTGACCTGAGAATTTTCAACAACAAAAATATCAATGTTCAAAGTACTCACTAACCGTATAGAGCTGTTTATGAATAAAGGCATTACCTGTTTATATTGATGCAATGCACCATCACATCGCGACTAACGATTTGTTTGATTTAACAATATCAGAGTAAATGCAACGTGGTGTTCTTTGCATGTTAAAGCAGATATTCCACTTAAACCAGAAGTAGTACGTAAAAAATAAAAAGATACCACAAAGTTATTCTAATTCATATTATAAATGAGTTTTTATGAAATGCAATTCTACTGTTCAGCGTCTTAATCAAAGTGGTTATAGTTGCATGTCACAGGAAGTCAGCTTCAAATATTCAAGTTTGATCAACAAAAATCTTAAAGGTTTATTCGTTTGAGTAATTCTTATTGTTTATTAAAGCATAACCATCATTACGAGTTCAACAGGTTGAAATGAATTGCACGTATACGTGTACAGTATTATTGAGATGATTTTTAGTTGGTTATACGAACGCATTATTAACATAGCGTTATATCGATGTTTTTGATGTAGTATATTTTATCTTGTTATTTACTGTTGATAAATTAGATAAACAAAACGTAAATACATAAGTTCATGTCTCATAGAAAAGCACAACTTTTACTATAAAATACTGAACAATTGCAGAAATTCTTATTAATCTAACATCGAACCTACACACAACAGATAATTTGTTTCCAGACGCTACTTCAGCAGAATTATGGAACTCTTTATTTCAAGGATATTGTTTTTCAATCAGAATGAAATTGGAAGAAGACTTTCAAATATCTTTTTGTTTCTAAAATATTAATAGTTATAAATCTCAATTTCTTTTGATTCTTAAAGCTGTTCTCTATTTACTTTGAAGTATCAAGACAAGCATCATAACCTTCCTATTAATAAGAGTCACATGATTTTTCTATTAGCTGACGTAATTTAGTCTTATACTGAAATGTTGTATAATTTCTTTAAGGACCTTTTTTCTGATACATTGATTAAATTCTTAGACTTACCAACTTTGTACTTGCATCTTTCTTTCACTTTTAAACATACAGCAGACATTTCCATATTTTTCGATTACATAATGATTTTTTTATTCAGAAATTTCCAATTGAAAAAGAATATAAACAAGTGTGCTCGAAAAAGGATAGTTTTCAGTATCAAAATATAACATGCTTATGCAGTATATATATATATTGAAAAGTTTTAAAATTTTGTTCACGCTGTGTAGAAAATAGGGGGAAAAACGGCTGAAAATGCACTAAATATTTATATGCAATATTTGAGATACGTAACCAAATGAAGTTTAATCTTATAGTATCATCAATAATACATTTTGCATATATGATAAATCAACTTTTCACTTTTGTTCTTAACACAGACAATGTTTACATTTCGACATTTATATTCAATATGAATATTCACATTTTGTCTATTATTATTTAAAAGAACTAGTGTTTACTGTTTAATTTTCTGGATTTGTTTTGCGGCAAATATAAAATCCAGTTTATTATGGTGCTGTGTGAAATCTGTGATTTCGACCCTCAATGTTAGAGTGTAGAGTGGTATTATTCACTTCTACGCTCGCTACCAGGCTACATTGTTATAGTTTTGTTTGAACTTGCGATTTCATAACTTATTATACCGTTTCTAAAGCTTTTACGGTTATGCGATGTTTTCATCTTTTCTAAGCGGCTTACAAGGTCAAGTGGAGAATGACCAAGATAAAAAACAAAAACAAAAAAAGAAACATCGCCACTTGTTCATTTAAAATTGCCTCAAGCCAGAAACCTCTTTAAGAATTGTGTAAGGAGTGTATGCGGTTTTTTCATTCAGTTTAGAGAAACATTGATAAATCAAAAGTTTGGTGATTCATTTGATAAGACATCGGATTTGATCCTTCAACCTGAAAAATCCGTGATCTTGCAATAATCTTAAATAGGACCAGACTTGAATTTGGTCTGTTGAGTTTAATCTAAGAATAAGGCGATGTGATATGATTGCCAATGAGACAACTATCCAATAAGATTCAATTGAGACTAAAGTAAGTAGAATATGCCATTGTTCGGCCTTCTACGATGAGTTAACTCATTACATATAGTCTCGACGTGTCAAATGTGAATCAATTAAAAAATACGATCAGAATTAAGAGAAAACAAGAGGCTCTCAAGAGCCTGAATCGCTCACCTGAATTTTTTTGGTTTAATCTCTCATCAATGATTATTTTGGCTTTTCAATTTATTTAAATGTTCTTTGAATCGTCCTATTTTCTTCAAAAGCAAAAAAAAATCATTTTCTCCTATGTTCTATTTTAGCCATAGGAGCTATGTTTCTTGACATACAAGGAAATGAAATATAAAATTTATACTAGATACTCTGAAACTCTGAAACTCATTTAGCCTAAGTTTGGCTGAAATTGATACAGCAGTTTCATAAGAGAAGATTTTTTAAAGTAAGTCAACATGATGAACAAATTGTGAAAAAAGTCTTTAAAGGGCAATAACTCCTAAAGAGGTCAATTGACAATTTTGGTCAAATTGACTTATTTGTAGATCTTACTTTGCTGATCATATTTGCTGTTTACAGTTTATCTTTATCTATAATAATATTCAAGATAATGACCAAAAACTGCAAAATTTCCTTAAAATTACCAATTAAGTGGCAGCAACCCAACAATTGGATGTTTGATTCATCTGAAAATTTCAGGGCTGATAGATATTGACCTAATGAACATTTTTACTCCATGTCAGATTTGCTCTTAATGCTTTCGTTTTTGAGATATAAGCCAAAAACTGCATTTGACCCCTATGTTCTGTTTTAAGTAACGGCGGCCATGTTTTTTGACGGATCAAAAATCAAAGCACACACCTTGTGCAGGATAATCTAAGGAACAACCATGCTAAGTTTTAACCAAATCCATTCAGTAGTTTCAGAGTAGAAGATTTTTTAAAGTTAGCAAATATGATGAACAAATTGTGAAAAATTGTCATTAAAGGACAATAACCCCTTAAGGGGTCAATTGACAATTTTGGTCATATTAACTTATTTGTAGATCTTACTTTGCTGATCTTTTTTGCTGTTTACAGTTTATCTTTATCTATAATAATATTCAAGATAATGACCAAAAACTGCAAAATTTCCTTAAAATTACCAATTAAGTGGCAGCAACCCAACAATTGGATGTTTGATTCATCTGAAAATTTCAGGGCTGATAGATCTTGACCTAATGAACATTTTTACCCCATGTCAGATTTGCTCTAAATGCTTTCGTTTTTGAGATATAAGCCAAAAACTGCATTTGACCCCTATGTTCTATTTTAAGTAACGGCGGCCATGTTTTTTGACGGATCAAAAATCGAAGCGCACATTTTGTGCAGGATATACTAAGGAACAATCATGTTAAGTTTCATTCAAATCCATTCAGTAGTTTCAGAGGAGAAGATGTTTGAAAAATTGTTAACGACGACAGACGACGACGACGATGACGACGACGACGACGACGACGGACGCCAAGTGATGAGAAAAGCTCACATGGCCTTTTAGGCCAGGTGAGCTAATAATTATATAAAAAAACGAAAATATGACAGAGATTTTGGCATCTTGGATAAGAAAAAAAGTAAATGGTATATACATTACAGATTATTGTAGATTCAATAAATTGTTTACAGTGTTATATTACTACTGTTGGCTGGTCAGATTATTCCACCTACAGTTGCCAATCAGAATTATTTCTATTTTCATGAAAAATATCAAGGTCATTCATACTAAATGGCAACGAGATTAAAGGCTAGTTTAATTAATTTATGTAGGTAAGACACATCAGGAATGAAGTGCTTCTAAATAAAGATTGGTGCAGGGCATACACTATTATTTCAAAATAATTAATAGAAAATTGATAAAATTGTAAAAATAAAGATAGAACATTTGTGTTTATATTTGTGTGTCTTATATAGATGTTATATTTGTTATTCTCGTGGAATTTTGTCTGATGCTTGGTCCGTTTCTGTGTGTGTTACATTGTAGTGTTGTGTCGTTGTTCTCCACTTATATTTATGCGTTTCCCTCAGTTTTAGTTTGTTACCCCGATTTTGTTTTTTGTCCATGGATTTATGAGTTTCAACAGCGGTATACTACTGTTGCCTTTATTTATATTCTAGTGCTCATATATCTTCTTTTCAATTTGTTCATATCAATATAGTTAAACTTGATGTATTTATAAGTTGAAGTTATCATATTTTTGCATTAACTTGTAAAGTTCATATCTTTTATTATCTTATCAGTAATATGCTGCTAAAAAATGTCCCAGTGAAAACTGTTTACCTGAGCCGGAGTTATTCCTTCGTTTAATAACCTTTAATAACTTTATCAATTATGTATGGCTGTTCTACGGAATGATCTTATCTCGACTTCTCCAAAACTGAGCTTCTGAAAAAAAACCCCACCATAATAACACTAGTACTAAAGGGGAATTGAAATTTGAATTAAAATGATATCGAACGTTTTGTAGAAGACAGAGTTCATTTTATTGATATGTTTCCGTTTTATATGAAGGTAATGCAATATTTCCATTTCATATGAGTTTCTACATTAAGCTACATAGAATAATACTTGTTAATACATTTCCCACACCTTTCTTTTTTTACTAGTCTTTAATGAGTTTACTGCATAGGGAATTTGGGGGTTTTGAAGTATCTTATAACTTGATTGGTGTTTGTTAAATACTTATTACTTTAAGATCTGCTTCATTGAATATACCAGATACGACAAATTGATATGTATTCAATGTCATTTTAATAAAAGTTACAACAATGCATATCATAATTTCGTACGATGTACACGTGTTACTGGAATAAATATCCTTAAAATTTTGAATACAAAAAGTCTAAGAACACACAACATGTAAGAGCATAATAAAGCAATAGGTCTGAAAAGGGACAACAGGAACTTTGGTTCATTTGCTTCAGAACTGTGTCACAAAAGAAAAAAAACATAAGATTCAAAAAGACATGACTAAAAAGGTATGGAATGAAAAGTTGAGCAATAATAATAAACTAAATTACTAGTAGGAAAATAAAAGAAAAATACAGGGGGGATTGTGAATATTTCTGTTTTTACAGATAGTTAGTTAGTTCGGCGAGTGGGTGTAAAACAGTGATTATTCTAGTTAGTCAATACCTTCATATATTCAGTTATAAAGGATTTAAAGGAATTAATCTGCAATATTTGAGATACGTAACCAAATGAAGTTTAATCTTATAGTATCATCAATAATACATTTTGCATATATGATAAATCAACTTTTCACTTTTGTTCTTAACACAGACAATGTTTACATTTCGACATTTCCGGTTCAACACACGGAGAAAGGTGTATTCATGATCAAACATGTAACGTGGTTAGGTGATTAGTATATATTGAGAGATAAATATTGTGACTGTGTGTCATCTTGCTTATTTGTTTTTTCAATATGCAGAACAGATTCACACTTTTCACAATTTTAAACAATTCATTTTGTGTTCAATCATTGCGTCTCGATGATCGTCAGTTCCCTTATTCATTTTTTTAAAAGCGTGAATTAGGTAATCTATTCGTTTTTAACATCGTTCAAGACCGAGAGTTAAAATCATTCCTCAGTAAAGGACCTAAATATCGTCCCCGTCAGTTATTAATTGGAATGAGTGTTGTAATGTCATCCACGACTCACTCCGTACTTACTGTTTGAAATGGATAAAACGGGAAAAAGCTGACAAAACACCTTTGGACTCTTTCTTTAATTCAGTAATGAACATAGTTGATATACGTATTAAACATGTTAAAGAACATTTTATTATTAACAATAACCACAATAAACCTATTTCTCGTATCAAACATAAACTAAAAGAACTAGCCAAGGAATTTGTTTTTGTCCCGGCCGATAAAGCTGCTAATAATATTATTATTGTTTGACGTAAATTTTACATTGAGATTCTGAAAAAAGAAATTACCAATTCACCAACATTCGAACTGACTCTATTTTCAGAAATCGACATCTGTAACAAACATAAACTTTTAGCTACCGCTTTACAAGCAGAACCGAATACAATGAAAGTCCCTACTATGTATTGGCTTCCGAAGCTACACAAAACACCTTACAAATATAGATTTATTTCGTCTTCAAGCCATTGCTCCACTACTAAATTGTCTATTCTTCTTACCAGTACACTTGGTACAATCAAAAACCTGATAATAAATTGTTCAAATAAGGCCTTCGAAAATAGTGGAAATAATTACTTTTGGAGTGTCAAGAACTCGTTGGAAGTACTTGATAAATTGCATGCTTATATTGGTGATTTTGAATCTGTTCAAAGTTTTGATTTTTCTACCCTGTATACCACATTGCCTCACATTCTCATTAAGAAAAAATTCACCCACCTAATTAAATGGGCATTCAAAAAGTCAGAATGTGAATATTTATGTTCAAACTCTTTTAGGTCATTTTTTAGTAGCAATAAACAAAAAACTATGTCAATTGGACATGCTTTGATACTATATATGCCCTTGAATTTTTACTAGATAACATTTTTGTTCGCTTTGGAGATTCCGTATATCGTCAGGTTATTGGAATTCCAATGGGGACTAACTGTGCACCGCTTATTGCGGACCTGTTTTTGTATTGCTATGAGTAAAAAATCAGCAAAGACTCATCGAAACAACATCTCATAAACAAATTTAATAATACTTTTAGATATTTGGATGACATTTTGGCTCTCCATCATGACGACTTCAGTATGTATACTAAAGAAATGTATCCTGTTGAACTTACTTTAAATAAAGCTAATACTAACAATGACCACTGCCCTTTCCTCGATCTTGATATCTATATCACTAACGGAAAGCTTAATACTAAAATTTATGATAAAAGAGATGATTTTTCATTTCCTATCGTTAATTATCCATTTTTAGATGGTGACGTTCCCTTGTCACCATCTTACGGTGTTTATATATCTCAACTTGTACGATTCGCTCGTGTATGTAACAATGTTTTAGATTTTAACGAGAGAAATTTATGTATTACTGAAAAATTATTACACCAGGGTTTTCGATATCACAAACTAGTCAAAACATTTACTAAATTTTATCATCGGTATAAGGACATCATTCGTAAATATAGCTCAACATGCAGACTTTTTATACGTTCAGGTATTTCACATCCAATTTTTTATGGAAATATTCTTTATAAAGCACAAAAATGTCAGTATTCACCTCAGAAACTAACAAAACCTTTAAATAGACTTATCAAGAAGGGATATAGTTACGATACTGTTGTCAGGTCACTAAAGATTGCTTATTTTGGCGTTAATGTTGATTCACTTATAGGGTCTTTGCATCGGAACTAAACACATTTATTATTAAAAACCCAGTTGTTGGCATGACACGGGTTATGTTCTTTTCATATAAGTAATGATGGTATGATACTAAACCCCTAACGGGAAGGATTGTGCCTGATATTCATATGATGAAATCATAATCTTTCAATCAGTTTAATTGAAGTCTGGAACTGGCATGTCAGTTAACTGCTAGTAGTCTGTTGTTATTTATGTATTAATGTCATTTTGTTTATTTTCTTTGGTTACATCTTCTGACATCAGACTCGGACTTCTCTTGAATTGAATTTTAAATGTGCGTATTGTTATGCATTTACTTTTCTACATTGGCTAGATGTATAGGGGGAGGGTTGAGATCTCATAAACATGTTTAACCCCGCCGCATTTTTGCGCCTGTCCCAAGTCAGGAGCCTCTGGCCTTTGTTAGTCTTGTATTATTTTTAATTTTAGTTTCTTGTGTACAATTCGGAAATTAGTATGGCGTTCATTATACTGGAGAAGAATTATACATGCACTTCTAGGAAAGGGTGTATACTTACTATTTGTAGTTTTCCTCTAAAGTACCGTTCGCCATATTTTTATAGTGAAGAAGTGCTACAAAATGTTAAAATGATTGTATCAAAACTGTATGCTTTTAATTTTGGGTAAAGCTCTGTAGTATGTCATTTCATGTCGCAGCAGACAAAGTTTAATTTGAGCGCTCTGTTAAACGTTGGAGATGACCAATTTTAGTTTATTTTTTTTCAATTTCATAATTCACATTTAAAACATTGATATTGACTTTTCTTTTTTTTAATCTGAACGTCTGTCTGTGTTCTGTTTTAACTTCGTTTGTTCATTATAATATCAAACTATTTGTAAAATGAAATAATAACTAATAGTTTTAAAACTTATTAATGATGGCTTCTGACTATTGTTTAAACCATAAGTGTCCAAATCATGAATGTTTCTTGTATCTGTTAATAACAATTCCATTCAATTCCATTCCATTCAATTTTGTATTGTCATAACACTACAGATTTATAGGGTGTGTCATAACATAAAATGATATTGCGAGAATGTCCTAGTAAACATCAATGTTCAAAGTCTGCTTTCACGGCATATTGAGTCAATAACAACATGCAACATTTCAAGTAACCATTCATTTGATTTTAAAATATCAGAGTAAATGTAACTTTGTGTTCTTTCATGTTAAAGCATGTATTCCAATTGAACCAGAAGAAATACGTAAAATATATCAAAGATAACACAAGTTATTGTAGTTCGCATTAAAATTAATATTTTATAAAACGCAATCCTACCGTTCAACGTCTTAATCAAAGTGGTTATAAATGCATGTAACGGAAAGTCAGTTTCACATATCTAAGTTTAATAAACAAAAAACTTTAAACAGTTCTTTCGTTTGAGAAGTGCTTGTTAAAACATTACCATGATTATGATTTTTACATGCTGAAATGATTTGCATGTATTCTAAAACTGTATTACTTTTACTTTGAAGTATCAAGATACAAATCAGGGTATTCTTATAGAAAGCCACGTGCTATTTTTACAAGAAAAGATAATAAACGGGTTTGCTGATATAATTTAAGCTTATACTTAAGTGTTGTACTTTTTCTGTCAGAACTGTTTTCTCATAAGTATATGTATTTCGTAGATGTACGTTCATGGGAGGAGTATTAACATTATTATTTTTTACCGAGTTGATGTTATAATCAATCAGCTTAAGAGCATGCCCAAGGAGTCTCTCCTTATTGAAAAGCATGTAGTGTATTTAGAGAGCATTGCTTTCCAGTACTATGAATATTTTAATTTTGAAATATCCGACAAGTGTGCTAAAACAAAATAGTTTACAGTATCAAAATTGCTTATGACATTTATAATAAGGATACATAAATAAAAGATCTAAATATTATGAATGTGCGTAATTTAGCCATTGCACAAGTCATGTCTCATTTGACTGTCCATGACGTTAAAATACTAAATCCTAAGGATGCGTTTTAGTTGATTTTTTTTATTATTTATTGTTTTTGGCTTTCAACTAGCTGTCAGTAACTGCCAGTACTCTCAAATCGTACTTTTTTTTAATTTGACCTGTTGATACTATTTATAATGCTTTTTTGTAAGTTAATGTTTACTTATTCAGGGTTATATCGGGTCTAACTACCAGATTTGATAAGTGTTTGTGTATAACTATAAATTTTCACTTCTTCGTACTATGAACATCAAAATTATTTATTTTGTAAAAATATTTCCTTTCTCCTTTGAAAAAATATACCTAACAACAAAATTATTTTCATTTACCTGTGTGTATTATTGTAAATGGTGGATTTTTGTTAAAGGTTATTACTGTTTTTCAGAAATTGTTTAACATTTCATAGCGGTATTACACAGTTACTTTAATTATTCACACCTTATTTTATTGATTTTGTTTTAACATTGTATCATAGGTCAAATGTATTCATTCAGTGTATGTTCACTTGTGTTAATATGTCTTTTGATTGAGTTAAGCCATTTCAACTGATATTTTAAAGTGTGTCTTTCTTTGTTGTGATGTTACACTATTGTTTCAGATAAGGGTAAAGGTTGGTACCTAGTTGTGGTTTGTTGATGTGATTCATAAGTCTTTCCCGTTTCTTGTTTTTTATATAGATTAGACCGTTTGTTTCCCCCATTTGAATGGTTTTCAACTAGTCATTTCTTTAATACAGATTTTATATGATTATGTGCCATTCCTGTATCATTTTTCTCAATCTTTTGTTAGCCGCTGATCGAGTTTAAAAATAATGTGACTGGTATAATACAAAAGGAATAAAAAAAATAGCCACTTGTGCATGAAAAATTGCCTCAAACCAGAAACCTCTTCAGGGTTGTGTAAGTAGTGTAAGTAGTTTTGTCATTTGGTTTATAGAAACCTTGATGTGTCTTCGCGCTAACATTTTCTTTCTTTAACATATAACCTTGTATACCAGTAATTATAAATCTACCACTTGTTATATAAAGCCTGTTATTTGTTATACCTTTTATGTATGATTATTCTATCAACATGATGTGAAGACACGTTGATTGACCAAATGTTTTGTGGGATTTTTTCTTCTTTGGCGATTCATTTCTTTAGACATCAGATATAATCAATCAATCTGAATAATTCGTGATCTTTCAATACTCTTAAATGGGACCGAGCTTGGAATTTGCCTGATTATTTTGACGTATTGAAGATTGATTAATGGTATTGCTTCTTTGCATATGAAATAATCTATTGAAAAGAATAGCGGAGTGTTCATATAATATATTCCGGTATTGTTTCCGGAAAACTTTTCTTTCATCTTTATACATTGTAGATCTCAAAAACATCCTGTTTTTCGTTTTGTTCTTCTGACGACGTGTATGGCATAATTATAGGTTTGGTGTTAAACGATGGGTAACCTTTGTAGATAGATTCGAATTTTTATAGAAAGTGTTTTGTGCTTTTGTCTAAAACACGGTCTTAATTATGACAAAACAATAAATGAATAACAAGTATGACAGATAGCAACCACCGACAACCACTGAACTACAGCCTCCTAGATGGGGACAGGCACATACTCATTATGCAGAATTTGTCGAGGTTAAACATATATTCCCTTCACCCCTCTGCCCAGCCAAAATCTACTCCCCAAAAACTTACATATTGATTTAATAGCACAACAAAATAAAAAAGTATTTCTTTTTTGCATCTTTGTCATACAAAAAATGATAAAAAAGAAAAAAAATGTACAACATAGTTTACAGATGATTTTCAAATCAATAAACTGTGTATAGCGTTTCTATACTGTCTGGTCAGCTAGTTTACCTACAAATGTCCATAACGATTATTTCCACTCATTAAAAAAAATTAAGGTCTGTCATACTAAATGTCAAAGTAATTTAAAGCGTGTGAATACTAATTAATTTCTGTAGGTAAGTAATAAAATGAATGAAGGTCGTCTGTATAAATAGTTGTGCAAAAAAATCAGTTTAAAATAATAAATAGAAAATCAATATTTAAACCCATCGCAAAGTTGGGTTGTTTTTAAATTTCTGTGTCGTATTGACTTGTGACCAACATGTTCTTTTGTTCATATCAAAATAGTCCCCTAACTTGAGGTATGGTCAGTGGAAACTAATACTGCAAAAAATAAAGAAATAGCATATTCCTCTAACTTCATGTTCTTCTGTTAATACGATGTGTCTAAAATGGGGTGACTATATTGAACTCAACTATCTAATCAATAGATACAGTCAAATCTGCCTCATATTTTGACTTATGTCTAGAAACTGTCGAAGAGGGTCTGTTGAGAACAAAGCTTTACGACAAAAAAGATAATTTAAGCTTCCCAATTAGAAAGTCTCCATTTATATGTAGCAACATTTCAGTAGCACCTGCATATTGAATTAATATCTCCAAGTTGATAAGATATTCCAGATATTGCATTGCTGAAGGATTTCCTTGATAGAGGATTGCTGCACACATGGAAGGAAGCGTTCCAAGAAGGGAACCTTTCGAAAACAATTCTCAATCACGAGTAGGGTTGACCGTTATGGAATATCTATTTTACAGGTGACGATGAATATTTCCTGATTATTGTTATCATAATCCCGTTCTTTTTCTCTCGAATGAAACCTACCGATAAAGACTTATCACCGGATATGTACTTTAATGAGATTCACCACGTGTGGAGCAGGATCTTGCTGTTCTGTAGCAACTGAGGTCACTAACGTTTTTGGGGGGTTCGTGTTGTTCAGTTTTCTCTGTTGTGTTTTGTTTACTTTTGTTTTTCTTCTGGTCGTTTTTCGTATTATCTCATTACCTTGTCAAAGTAGATGTCTCTTTAGCATCTTCTGTCTATCCTCTTCCAAATTAATATTTTATTGTTATTATACCTTTATTTTAATCATATATTATCAAACGTTAAGTTCGTATACTTTATTTTATTATCAGTTATATTCTTAAAAAAAACAACTTCCGTGTTTATTTTTGAAAGAGTTTTTGATTCGTTTAACGACCTTTAATAACTGTATGAATTATGTATTGCTGATCTATGAAATGATCTTATCTCGTCTCCTCCAACAAGCATTTGAAAAAACATAATAATGATAGTATCAAATGAGAAATGCATTTTTGATTAAAATGATATCGAACGTTCTGTAAAAGACAACGATACTTTTTTTTATTGATATGATTCTGTTTCATGTGAATTGATTGCTGCATTAAACTTGGAAGAATTATAGTTATTCATACATATATCATACCTTTCTTCATTTTCTACAGTCTTTAAAGAAGTGCGTGAAATCGTTAGTTGTTATGTTGTATTTGAAGTATATAATTACTTGTTTGCTTAATACTTACAATTCAAAGCATGTAAGTGCATTGACCAATTATTAATTTGACATAAAGTCAAACCCCGCAAATAAAAGTGATCATAACACACATTATTTTCGCTCGAAAAACACGTGTCTGGAATGTCCCCCTCCCATCCAAATATCAAAAGTTCGGTCTTTAACAGGTTTGATTAAATTATTATACCTTGATTTCCAATTAGAAGTGAACTAATCACATTTGAAGGTGTGATCATTATCTTTACAATTTGTTATAATTTGTAAATATGAGAGCTAGTTTTTTTCCATAGTTTATTGAATGAATATGTTTTCTATAATATAGTATTTCTTCTCAAAACGATCTGAATAGCTTTTATTCTTTGGTTATCCTATCTTATGGATACAATTAACATTATTTCACCAAAGAATTATAATTGTGATATATAGCAAGATGTTCGACGATACATAACTCTTTTATTCTATTCAGGGTAATTGCAGACTTTTAACTTGTTTGTTTTTCTTTTCAGTGCGAAACTCCAATGAATTTCTGCGAAATAAAATCCACAAGTCAACGCCTGGACCAAAACTGTCAATAGATATAACAGATTACAACACGACTTTAAGTTGACAGAAGACAAAACTGAAAATAAATGGTCATAGTCGTTTCTCAGGGGATAAAAACGGCATTATACTACGAACAAAGATATGCATAGCATATCGTTGGTGATTATTCGACCGTAAATATGATAAGAAATATAAATAATGGAGAGCTAAATAACCATGAGATGTGATTGCCAATATTTTTTAAATAGATGAAATTTTATCAATGTGTAATAGATGGTTTTGTTTTCGCAAACAATTGAAACAAAAAAAAAAATAACAAAATAAAACTGATAGATAGAGTTATCATAGTATTAACAAAAATCTATAACATGTATTTGTATCTTTAAAATGTACAGAAAACCACTGTTATAGAAGCATTCACTCCACGCAAGCCTATGAGAGCATATACCGAACATAAAACTTTTTTTTATTTTCCTATAGATTAGACTCAGAGTAATGTAATGCCGACTGTAAACGTATCAAAGGCGGTTTTATTCTAGTTATAAAACATCAACAAGCATTATACATTAACTAATGTAAATGTGTTTGTGAACTTCAGCTCCGAACATCTAATAACAACAGATTGTATATGTATATTTTGGCATACTTTATGGTTTTTATATTTTTGTTTCATTTCTCAATTTCCTTATCAACGAGTGAACGGCAAATATTCAGTGAACATGGTACAAATGGTATATGATCAAGGAAAGCAAGTATTGTGACAAAAAAAGCATAACTAAGGGGTAGCACAGGGTGCTTATTTCCAAAACTGTGTTGGTTTGGGTTTTTTGTATTTTCTTCCCATTTCCCATTTGTTCCTTATTTGTTCAAGGTTCCACCTTTTTCGCTTATGATTATCAATCTATTTCGTAATATTTGTTCACTTTTCTAAGTTTTTAAACATGATAATTGTGTCTGACCATGGACATTATTTATTGGCTAAATTAGTCGATATACTATTTCAAGGTCTGGCGTTCAAAGTTTTAAACCTGATATCTATAAAGAGCTTATTTGTAATATTAAGTGTTGCAAATAAAAACGTACCTTAGTATTGAAAAGTGAAATAATAATAAAAAACGAACTCCAAGGAAAATTCAAATCGCAAAGTCTCTCATCAAATAGCAAAATCGAAAGCTCAAACACATCAAACACATCAAACGAATGGAAAACAACTGTCATATTCCTGACTTGGTACAGGCATTTTCCTTTATAGAAAACGTGGATTAAATCTGGTTTTGTAGCTAGCTATACCTCTCACTTGCATGACAGTAGCATAAAGTTCCATTATATTGACAATAATGTGTAAACAAAACAAACCGGTATGATAGTTAACATTGTCAAAAATAGAGATACAGCGATCAACATTGTATTATAATCTTAATCACAATGAAAACAAACAAATATTTCAACAAAAGCACATAAGCACAAATTGAATATAAAAAAATAGTATATGTGCTTTTAATACAGAGCGAAAACCCGGATGAGTCCAACAAATTAACATTATCATAAACATAAATAGTGTCAATCATGCAATATTATTTAGTTAAACAGTATTGATAAGATGTATAGCAGGTAATAAGTATTTCTAACAGGATTACTTTATTTATAAGTGCATGTTTGTGAACGGTTTTTGGAAAAAATAGCAATAAGCGGAATACATTTTATAGTTGTTTGTTACATATATTTTTCTTGTTGTACAGTTAAGGATTATAGTTATTATCTGTTCAATAAAAATGAAGATAGTATTTCATTTTTTTTTACTTGGAATGACTCAGTAGAAGTCAATAGAAAATAGTTGTTACAATTATTAACAATTATACAAAGTTAAATCACAAAAATACTGAACTCCGAAGAAAATTCAAAACGAAAAGTCCCTAATCAAATAGCAAAATCAAAAAATCTCAATCAAATCAAACGAATGCGCAACAAGTGTCATATTCCTGACTTGGTACTTGGTACAAAATGTTCTTTGACAGAAGTTTTACAATGAGGATGCAGATATTAAAAAAAACATGGTATGTACTTATACGATTTTCGTAACAAATATATGGGATATGATACCACTTGAATTAAGTTATTGTTTATGTGCATGTACTGATTTGTGTCGTGGATTGATATCACTTATCCCTTGTTTTTCTATCATTATGACAACATTATTTATAAACCAATCGAATTAAAAAAAATCGTCCTTCCAATTTTTGTATCTGGGTAGAAACTAATCTTTGATTAACATTTTAATGCGATTCGTTTATTTATATTTTGAGTCAGGACTATTTGTTTCATTTTAACTTTTTCTGTATTGAAACTCTGTACAAATTTACTTTAAACATGCAGTTAACAGATTGTGTCTTCCAGTGCTGATTTATGAAGTTGTAGTATAAAATCAAATCCGAAATACAGCTGTAGCTGATTCAACTTCCGGTACAAAGTGGTCAATTGCTACGTGGGATAGGACAAATTAATAAATTATAGACTTTATAGTTTTGAGGATTAGAGAAATACTCGATATAAACCAGTTTGTAAGGTGACTTATTCATTGTTTATATCCAATAAATGTATAGCAGGCCACAAGAAACTGACGGAAATGTGACAGAAAGACACCTTCAAGATAAGGAAAATGAATAATAAACTTAAGGATTAGTTTTGATGGCAAATGAATCTTTCCGGTTTCTATTAATCTTTTTTCTAAAACTAGGTATATTATGTAATGCTTTTCATTATTCTAGATTGAAATGAATTTTAATTGCTTTCTTTGGAAAAATCTATAGTTGAAAAGGTTGATTAATATTGAATTTCTATTGCTTTCACTGTATCCTGACCTATTCTTTATTGCTTACCACCACTTTATTGATGCAAGAGTCTTTCGATTTAAAACATGATAGAAAAGTCTATTCATTTCAGAATATGATATTTTCCGGGTTTAGCTTTATTTTGATTTAGATTTAAAAGAGATGTGTACTACAAGGATACAGCATCACTGAAACAAGATCAAACCAGAACAGACATTTAAAGAGATAAAATATAATGGAATTTTCAACATTTGACAAGTATGTAATCTCTACATCATCCTGAGTCTAGAAAAGTTATGATTCAAGCATTAGATTATATTGCTAACTATTTGCCAGGAACACACACAAATAAACTCATAATAGATACCAGGATAGAAATTTTGTATTTGCTCCGGAGGCGCGTTTCGTCTACATAAGACTCATCACTGGCGCTCAATAAAAAAGTGTTCAAAAGGCAAAATAAAATACGAAGTTGAAGAGAATTGAGCACCAAAAAATACTAAACGTTTTGTCAAATTCAGCTAAGGTTATCTATTCAAAAGGGTAGAAAAGCCTTAGTATTTAAAAAATTCAAAGTTTTGTAAATCACTTAAAAAATATATCAACAAACGCTTTCATCAACGAGGCTATTTACACGATGTAACTTTTGAAATCACATAAACATGTGGCGGAATTAAACAAGTATTTACATGCAGGAACCCATTTTTTAAACAACAATTTACACGTAAGAACATAAAGATATAAATTGAAAATAAGGAAAATGCAATCAATTATGAACGAAATGGAAAAGATAAATCTATTCAAAATAACTAGTAAATATGTTTTCGGTTATTTCCCTTTCATAGCAATTAACTGTTGTAATTACATTGAAAGCATTAACATTTTATGGTTTTATACCTAATAACTCTGTTGATTTGATGCTGGATGTTAACTGTTTTATTAGACCGTATTGGTAGTAACTTTCTGAAATAATTGCTTTTTGTCATATAACTCCCATGAAGACAGATACAGATGAAAACCATTTATTCGCAATGTACCAATATATGTGGTTGAATATAATTTGACACCAAATATTGACAAATTGCTTGTCTTATCGTCAATGATATGTAATGTACTTTATACATTGTTCATAAGATCAAGTACTCTTAACTATCTATCATTCATATTCTTAGTGGCCTTCGGCTGTTGTTTGCTCTTTGGTCGGGATGTTGTCTCTTTGAAATATTCCCAATCCCATTCTCAATTTTTCTCATATAAACATATATCCCATTAAAAATGTGAAAAGAAAACCGCGTAAAACAGACAGAAAAAAACTAATGACGCGGGTCCTTAATTTCATTATTCTTTTACTTTGTAGACTTATTTCTCTTTTTTTATATATTGTTTTTGTCTTTATTCTCTTTTCGTGATATTTCAGCACCCCATTACTAACTTTTCTTTATTCTTAATATCCATTTTTCGGTAGTTTTTATGTTTTTGTCCCTTTGTTCTGCATATTTTACTCATTATTCTCTATTCTGTAAACCCCATCCAGACCCTAAGCTAAAGTTTAAAAACCTGAAATACGTTTACTTCAATAAACCAGTATCAAACTTCTTTCAGATTAAAAAAGAATGAATTCTAAAACTGGAAAATGGTCACGAATTTAATAAGCCTGTTAGTAATTTTATTGAAAAGAGAAAGAGACGGAGAATATTGAACATAGTAAATACTGCTCTGTTGTTGAAAACATGTGTTCTCTTTTTTGTTTTTATTGTGTGTATGTTGCTTTCCAATTGACGTGCACTCCACATTTCTTTTTCTAAGCTCAATCATACCAGAACGAATTAGGCCAATAAAATACAGGTGTAGGTAATATTGAATTATTGATAAAACTATTCTCCGTTGTAAGACATACAATGTATGCAGTTAAAGAACTAAGAGAGGCGGGAAATTTAAAAGTGATAATCAAACTCATAAACCGAAAAGCAAATGACAATGCAACGACAAAGGAAACTCGACCAAAAGACAAACAACAGAATACAAAACACAATATAGAATACTGAAGAATCACTTAAGACTGAGCAATAACAACACTAGTACTATAAAAACCTGGAGCCGTTCGATCTCAGGAATATTAGCACTTAAATATTACAAGAACAAAAAGTATCACATCATAATCATTTAAAATGCGGTCTATTGTTATAAAAGAAAACTTGCTTCAGTAATAACATATATTTTATTGAAACAAATTAAAAATATGATGATACAATATATCAACTTCCTGTCATGTGCAACCAATAGTCTCAGTGTATTACACAAGTTTGTAATTATCCTTGTAGTTTGAGTTTGCCTATTGAACTCATAAAAAAATCATGTTTGAAACTATAGCATAGTCTACACATGTTATTTATATAGTTTAAAAATCATTTTTAGCAAAATTGATATCTATATTGAGAATAAAAGAATTTAACTAAAGTAAAGAACGCCAGTAATACTGCCGATTGTGTTTTTAAAACAAAATATGTAATAAAAGTAGAAAATGATAGATCGGTTGATAATTACTTTACGCAGCATCAGCACAAAAAGGCTATATTGCGGCTAGACAATGCAAGAGGTGGACAATTAAAACTTTTTTTTAACGAAACGAAAAGTAATACAGGATCGAAACTATTGGTCAAAACTGAGATCATGCAGTACATGCAAGGTAACCATGACGAATATACTTTCCTTTCTTTGATTTTAAGTAATGTTAAAACACAATGGTGATTATCTCTAGTAAGTCTACGTGTGCGAAGTTGATTTCAACATCACACAAATTAGTCCTTAGAAAGTGCATTATACGTAAGAATACAATATGTTTAAACCTTTATAAAACATATATAACAGGCATGACACAATTAAAAATTAAAAGAATATAACTTAATAAATGAAACAAATATTGCTGCGTAATTGATAGGTGCAAATATAAAAAAAATCAATCATAATGGACCAATGTCATTGATAAACGAAATTCGAACCGAAATTCAATGACACTCGATAAAAGGAAATACTATTCATCACAAATATTCTGAGCATTGTACATCTACTTCGATACCGAAAATTTAGCATATTCAAAGTAGAAATAAATTCAGAAATTAATATGTTGGTCACAAGATTCTGTTTGTATGATATTCTTCAAAACTCCGAAACTAAAATGAGTTTTGAAATATCGAACAGTTAAAATATTGGCACAATTTAACAATGTAACAGTGAAACGATGAGCAGATCAAACAGATGTATTACACAGTTTATATAAAACAGTGTATAATGTATAATAAATGTATAATGTTGCGTGAAGACAAAACGTATGGCCGTTTAGAATCATCCCATTGCGGTATTGCTGCGCAGAATATTATATGCACTTGGTACAATAGATGACCTCCCAATTGTATTCAAATTCAACATGGAGCCCATTTCGTTACGAGAAGTTCTTTCTGATCTGAGATTTGCAACAGACCCAAACATAGAGGTCTCCATCTCACTGCGCATTTGGTCTAAGTCCAAATGTAAATTGTCAGTATCATATCCTGTCTCTGTAAGTGATACGTCACCATCGTCTTCCGGTATATAAATACTGGAATAATCTGACATTTCAGCACGTGACTTTGCATAATCGGCCCTGTTTCTGGACATAAATTCTTGTTGATTTCGCTTCATTTCTTCTACAATTCGGAGGTTTACATCCTGCAATGCTTCCCTGATGGCACCTTCTGCCTTTGTGTCTCCTGAAAATAATAGTTGAAATTTTTTTTACAGTTAATTTTTAAAATAGTTATATATTTAGATATATATGTTTTATAAATTTGTATATGCGTCATTTAGTTTTATATGTTCTTACGAAATTGTAAAAGTGATGTGCGGAAATGCCTCTTTGTTTATTCTCTCACTGTTATCAAAATGTCGTTAACGTAAGACGTGGTTTTGTTCATGAGCTAGTCCCAACCCAAAACTGTTTGTTCATGAGCTAGTCCCAAACTAAAACTAAAATTAAATACGAGACCCATATCGTCACATGATTGAGGACCCGGGACTTCAATTTGGTCTTTGCTTAACTATTTATGATTACGGATTTAAAAATACTATATAAATTAACCAACGTATCTATGTAAAATTAGCTATAATTGATATATTAAATAAGCACTCGAATACGTACCTTACTTCTTATATAACATGTTAAGCCTATTTACATTATATAAGCCGAACAAAAAACGTGTCCACTTAGTGGACATTTAACAAATTTATTACGGCTTTTTTGTTCTCAAGCATACGTTTAATTAGTCGACGAAAAAAAGAGAAACAATAAAAATTAAAATGTCAATTGTTCTTGAACAATTGAGAGGTCTTTCCTTTTCGAAATGTAAAGTACATGTTGCAATAGGCGTAGAATGCATTGAAAAGCTCTCAAACACATATCAAACCGCTAAAAAATGACAAAAACAATAAATTCGATAATTTGGACATGACCTTGACTTTTGACCTTGTGACCTTTGTGAAGGTCATTGGTCCACAATGTCATTGTAAAAGACCCCATGGGTCTAGGACTTTTCGTTCAAGAGTTAAAGCTAATTTTACCTTTTCAGAAACCGTTAACGGCGGTTATGCCCCTTAAGAATATGTCAAATCCTTTCGGTCAAAATGTAAAAAAGTTGTGCCTCAGTCACCTTAACATTTTTCACTGTTTACTATTTCTGTAAGATTAACCGTTTTTGAGATATCGACTAAAAAGTTGAAAGGTCAAAGGTCAAGGTCAACCTTAAAAACACTTAAAACACACTCAAAATGTTTAAAATAAGGTCAAAAACACATAATTCGCTATCTGGGACATGACCTTGACCTTTGACCTTGTGACCTTTGTCAAGGTCATTAGTCCCCAATGTCATTGGTGAAGACCCCACGGGTCTAGGACCTTTGGTTATATAGTAAAAGCTGATTTTGTCTTTTCAGAAACCTAAATCAGGGGTTATGCCCCTTACAGAAAGGTCAAATCTCTTCGGTCAAAATGTAACAAAGTTGCGCCATAATGACCCAAACATTTTCCACTATTTAAAACTTCTGTAAGTATAATGGTTTCTGAGATTATCCCATAACAAGGTGTTAGGTCAAAGGTCAAGGTCAACATACAAATTTGACCTTGAGGTATTTTTCAAAGATACATGAATTGATGATGAATGGTGAAGATCCTAGGTGTCTACGACTTACGGTTTCTGAGTTTTGGTGGCCAACCGACACCGGTTAATTTTCAGAGGGGCATAACCCTACCAATGAGTCGTTGAATCTTTTCGATCCAAATGTAACGAAGAACCGGGGTCTGGTCCTGAACAAATTTCACCCTTTGTTTTTTTTCTACCTATTACGGTTACGGTGTTGGAACGATAACAAGGTTTTTGGGTTTCGGAGGGATTACTCCGAACCGACAAAATATTTCGACTAACAGGGTGAGTTCCAGATAGGTATTCATGACACCGGTACAAAGTGTGAACATGAAAGCGACACGTCTTACGGTTAACGCGGCTAAATTTGTCAAAGTTTGGCGGAAAAAGAATAATAATAATAAAATGTCAATTGTTCTTGAACAATTGAGAGGTCTTTCCTTTTGTAATGTAAAATACATATTCCAATAGACGTAGAATGTACTGAAAAGCTTTAAAATACACTGAAAATCCTTTAAATTAGGTCAAAAATACATAATTCGCTATATAGGACATGACCTTGACCTTTGACCTTGTGACCTTTGTCAAGGTCATTAGTCCCCAATGTCATTGTAAAAGACCCCATGGGTCTAGGACTTTTCGTTCAAGAGTTTAGGCTAATTTTACCTTTTCAGAAACCGTTAACGGGGGTTATGCCCCTTAAGAATATGTCAAATCCTTTCGGTCAAAATGTAAAAAAGATGTGCCTCAGTCACCTAAACATTTTTCACTGTTTACTATTTCTGTAAGTACAATCGTTTTTGAGATATCGACTAAAAAGTGGTAAGGTCAAAGTTCAAGGTCAACCTTAAAAAGCTTTAAAACACACTGAAAATGTTTAAAACACACTGAAAATCCTTTAAATTAGGTCAAAAACACATAATTCGCTATATAGGACATGACCTTGACCTTTGACCTTTTGACCTTTGTCAAGGTCATTAGTCCCCAATGTCATTGCTGAAGACCCCATGGGTCTAGGACCTTTGGTTATATAGTAAAAGCTGATTTTGTCTTTTCAGAAACCTAAATCAGGGGTTATGCCCCTTACAGAAAGGTCAAACCTCTTTGGTCAAAATGTAACAAAGTTGCGCCTAAATAACCCAAACATTTTCCACTATTCAAAACTTCTGTAAGTATAATGGTTTCTGAGATTATCCCATAACAAGGTGTTAGGTCAAAGGTCAAGGTCAACATACACATTTGACCTTGAGGTATTTTTGAAAGTCTCATGAATTGTTGATGAATGGTGAAGATCCTAGGTCTCTACGATTTACGGTTTCTGAGTTTTGGTGGTCCACCGACACCGGTTAATTTTCAAAGGGGCATAACCCTACCAATGAGTCGTTGAATCTTTTCGAATCAAATGTAACGAAGAACCGGGGTCTGGTCCTGAACAAATTTCACCCTTCGTTTTTTTTCTATCTATTACGGTTACGGTGTTGGAACGATAACAAGGTTTTTTGGTTTCGGAGGGATTACTCCGAACCGACAAAATATTTCGACTAACAGGGTGAGTTCCGGATAGGTATTCATGACACCGATACAGTGAGAACATGAAAGCGACACGTCTTACGGTTTAGGCTGCTAACTTCGTCAAAGTTTGGCGGAAAAAGAATAATAATAAACAGAAGAAATACAGTAAGGTCTTTCCTTATAGAAAAAGGAAAGACCTTAATAAAAAAAGAGTAAAGCAGCAATGTGAGCAATTACAAACTATCTTGATTTGGTCATCTTACCTTGCATGCGAGCTTGGTCCAGTGCTCTCTCAAAAGTATTGAAGGCAGAATGATATTCCCGCAGTTTCACTGAAAATAGATAACTACATTATTTCAGATGATAAAATTTAAACTTTTTGAAGAAATATACCGATGACTGGTTGCGACAAGCAGGTCACAATACTCAGAGATTGATTAGTTTTACTTTATAATAATCCTTCAAACTAAATCGGATGTTTTCTCTATAGTTTTCGGTTTACCGTAAGAATTTTGAAATCTTTGATAATTTCAACATGATTTATAAAATCAGTAAAACTCAAAAGACATTATGAAAACGATTGACAAAATAACACTACGTGTGTAACACACAACTGCACACCAACATTTTTTTTATACACGTCAGAATTAATAGTTCACAGAAAACATAATGCAATACAATAACGTCTATATCTAAATTCAAAATACTAGATTTCATCTGTCATTGCCAACACCATTCAATATGGCATATTCACTCTTTCTTATGACATTCTATACAACTCGTAAGAACACCTGAGGGTGTTGGTTGCCGAGTGGTCTAAGAAGTTGAACTTCTGTATCACTAGCCTGTCAACACTGAGGTTGTATATTCCACACCCGCACGTGACAGGAACGCTCGACTCCAATCGTAATTGACTGGATTTTAAGTTTCCTACTGAAGTTCGATGGTTCTACATAGGTACCAGACTTCCTGCACCAATTAAAAATGATTGCCACGAAATAAAGTGTTGTAATAAACAATCAATCATAAGAACACCCCTTGAACTCCGGAACTGATAGTTTTGTCTATGGAAGTATTATATTTTATTTTACTTCCATAATTTGTCTTACCTTCTGCAACTCCCAACAGAACACTAGATTGTAACTGGTAGCTCCATTCTACAGCTTCCTCGGCTGCCTCTAATGATCGTCGTGCTGCCTCACGTGCAAATTCAAACTGTTGAAGGATCAAGAAACAGTTGCCAATCTCATGATATAACCAGGCTGTTTCCAATCGTGTAGCACAATATGGAACTTTTCGGGAAAATCTAAAAATGTATTGATTTTCAAAATAGAATATGTACTATAGATATACATGTTTTGTTTATTTTTAAAACACAGTCACTAAGGTACTATCTATTTAGTTAAGTAAAACGAATCTTAAAAAATAGTAATAATATATTTCTAATGTATTATATCTGGGAACAGTGTATATGTTCCTGATCATATTATAGACATATGTATACTATGCATGTACCGTTGAATACTTTTTTATGTCACCTATCAACGATTGACAAAATTGAAAAAGAACAAAATTTAAACGAAAGGGATGATGCACAAGCTTAAATAGAACGCACAACACAGAAAAATATATAAATCGGTCCAGAAAGTAAAGGTAAAAATAATGCACATCGGTTTGAAACCTTACTTATAGGTTTTCATCAAATGTATGCAGTTTTTCTATTTTATATTTGGCTGTGTTACATCGATCATAGTCTATCCGAATTATTTTGCAATTCAATCATATCAAACCGTTACAAGGGTCCGTCTTCAACTTGCTGTGAGTTGAGCGTCTTTTTTCTCGATGTTGAAGTCCTTACTGTGACTTTGCGATTAAGAACAGCAATACAAGCGCTGTTTCTTTGCTTTTCCGTGTTTTTTACTGTGCTTGTACTATTTTTTTTTTGTCATGAATGGATACCCCATATCCTTATATGATCTTAAATGACATTTTATCTGAAATTATCTTTTAAATACTTAAATTAACAATGGATAATCAGCGCTTAAGCTTACAGTTCTAAAGCATTTTGATGTTTTCCTTGAGAAACATAAACTCTTCCTAGATTTCCAAGGGCTCTTGAGATCATTTCTGTGTCGTCACTGGAACAAAAAAACATGTTATTATTTCAAGGGTATTACAAACTCATTATTCTGAATGAGTACATATGATGTGATTGGTTTTATTGGCATTGCTTTAATATTGGTCTATTCGAGTATTACTCACACAGTTCTCAGTACTGCAGTATTTGACTGATATTTACATAGAACAAATTTTCATTTTGTCAAACTTTTGATGATTTGGGGCATGAACAAGTGTATAGGATGAAATTGTTCATATATGTTCGAAGATAATAGTACAGGGATTCAAAATCTTACTTCTGAGATGAATATTAAAGGCGTTATTTTTGTACAATCTAGGTTTTGCTCCTTTCGTTTAAGTTGTCTCTACGGTTTTTGTTAAACTGCTATTTTACTTTTTGTTTGAGGTTCCAATTTTCAAAGATATTATTGAACACACATATATTTTGCTTAATTGGTAATGCTTTTAAAAGTTGATTTGGACTCCCATGCATGCACGCTTGACCTTGATGATATTGGCTTCAGTTTGAAATTTTGAATCAATCTCGTAGTTTTTGATGAAATGGGTTTGGTAATTACTACTAGTTTTGATGGAAGAGTATTGTCCGTCACGGAGTTAAAACTGTTCCTTTTTTAATGTCTTTTTTGTGTAATACGTTTGTAGCTCTGTTTCGATATATATGGTTTTATTATATTTCGTCCATATCTATCAGGTAGGAAATGTAAAATCAATTATGTAAAGATGGATCAAATTTCAAAATGTACATCCAAAACTATGTTATCAGATATCAGGTGAGACTAAATCTGCATGAAATATATACCTTTCTTCACCAATTTGTAGATCACGTTCGTGATGACGTAAGGCCATTTCAAATTCTTTGTTTTCGATTGCTGAATTTCCGATGAAGCTATGGAGTTTACCAATCATTGACATAACATTCGGAAGTGGTTCACCATCAAAGGTTGTTATAGTCTGTAAACATGCTTCAGCTCTCTGCGAACAGTCTATGTATCTGGCATCTACATATGCTATAAAAGACATTTATGGCATTTTTCAGTTTTAAATAATATTTGATTTATAATACACATTTTAAAAATTACTTACTGCTTAAACGTAAGAATTTGACTAGAAGGTGGCCTCGAAATCGTTGTACAATTGGGCAAGTGTTGAAAGAGAGTTTTTTTTTTAATTTCGCGAACTCAGTGTATAAGACATGAACCGATACTGTGAACGGTCTCAGAATTGAGGTATTTTCTAAAAAAATAGTGTTTTCTGGGGGGGAAAAATTGTCTCAAAGACAAATTTAGGACGTCCAAAACACTGCATTTATACGTCATATCACAATTATTTCCGACTTTGTATGGTTTCAGAGGAGTTGCGGCTCAATGAAATAGGTCTCTTCCTTTAGTAGTATAGAATAGTAAAGATGATGCAATTTTCAAATATGTAATTACACATCGATTTTCTCCATATTCATCCTACGTTTAACAGTCTTTCTCTTACTATTTTGATGTTCTGTTCATAAATGTTAGGAATCACTCGATTCGAAACACAAAGGATTACTACCCCAAGCATTAATACCTTATGACATGTATGGCGCAATTTTTCGATATTTTGGTGTTTTCCAGCTTCATATTTGATTTGTTTGATTGCCACTGATGAATGTTATTCAGACAAAACGCGCGCCACAGTTTGGCACTGTAACAATGTATACGTAGGGTACCTTTATGACTTTTACTTTTTTTAACTCCATTTTTTATTGAAAATAATCATTATTGCCACCCTTAAAACAAATCATGGCATTTATATTTTTTTAACTTACCAATTTCAATGTCTTCAATTTCCTTATTGACGAAATGTATCATCTGTTGTCGACGTTGTGCCTGCTTTTCTTTCTTGTCCTTTTTCATGTATTTCACGAGCCTTTTGGATGACATTTTCCTTGGAGATGGCGATTCCTCTTTGATTGGTTCAATGTCTTCAAAAGACATGTGATTCTCACCATAGTCACTGTTTCCTCTGTATGTTGTAAAACTTATATTTAATCCTGAATCCGTATCGGAATTCTCTTTATCACTTGACCGTGCACCTTTACGTTTTCTTCCTCGTTTCAAGGTCGGCTTTTCAGTTTTTGGTGGAGTAGGTCTTAATGGACTGAGAGATTTTTTGTTCTCATTGTTTTCTATTAACTCCATTTTCTGTCCTTCTAACACAGTTAGAAACCTACCCTGGTTATTTGTCTTTCTGTTTGAAACTTTAGCAACTTTCTTTTGTTCCAAGTATCTGAACCACGAAGCAGGCTGTTTAACACCTACTTCTGACTTTCTTGTGTCCGACTTTGATGATTTTGCATCAACACTAGGTCTAGAACCACTGCTTGTATCTGATCGTGGTGAAGTCCTTTTATCCAGCAGTTTGGAAGGTTTTGGTTGAGGTGGTGGTGGTAAAATTGGGGCTTCTGGTGGTAATATACGGCCTTGGCGTACCCAATAAAGAACACGGTCATAGAGGAAATTCAAACCATTTTCTGCCATGTTTGACAAACTTATTGATCCAGAAGGGAGTTCGCCTACAAACATTAAGGAGATTGTGAAAGAAAAGCATATGGTTTATTTTTTCTATCATTACATGTATCATATATGTATGTAAAATAGTCAACTACCAGATCGCATGTTTCACGATACTTCCCGGAATAAGAAAATTGCTAAGAGTAGAATTAAATCGTCTTCTCATGTTGACGTCATAAACTAATAATGCAATATGTCGTTGTCAGTATGTCATCGGTTTCGAGTTTAAATATCACTCTGGTATGTTCCGTCTTTCATCTGACTTTATGATGTTTATTTTTTTTTTAAATCGTAGTAACGGATTGTTTATTTTTCATTCACTTAATAATTTGGAGATACAATGTAGTTATAAAAATTCACACAAATAGAAGACAGAGAGAACAAAACCAAATTGAATACCGGTTGTTGAACTGCGTCGATGCATGAAATTGAACAAGTGAAAGACGACTGCCATATTTCTGCCTGGGTACAGACATTTCCCAAAGAAAATGGTGGGTTAAACCTGGTTTGACAGCTAGCTTGACCACATAAGTGATCATATCCTTTTGCTGATGCCAATAACACATTTCCTTATACAATGAGTGTTGTAAACTTTTTGTAAAAGCGTTGGTCGTGCGTACATTTTTAGAATGAATACCGCGCTTTATACAATCTGAGCTTTGGTCAATGCTTTTACATACCATTAAAATAACAAAAGAAACATTCAATTCTTAAATATAAATATATTATGAACAATACTTCGTGTTTTCCTTATTACTTACCAGCCTGTTCAACAAGTCTTTCTAAATACTGTTTGTCATTATACATTCTACCCAACAATTGTTTCATTCTTCTTTCTGTAATCTCCCCTTCATTCATTTCCTTTTCGGAACCGGAAGCTACAGAAGGTTTGGACAGCGATTCCATAGATCCTTTAAGATGTTCCATTCTTAGCAATGGATTAGCCTGAGCCTGACGATGTCGAAAGCTTGGAGTTGGAACATTTCTAGGCGTTGAAGTTTTGCTCTCCGGAGTATTACTTGTATAAGTATTGTTCCTGACGTTACGGGTCGTTGGTGTTCCCATATTCCTGGATGGAACTGTGCTCTCTTTCGATGTATTCAGCTTCTTTTTCAATTGAGCTTGGACGTCTCTTTTCTATTAGAAAAAAAACTACTGCCATCAAATTATCAATTTTGTTTAAACAATGCATGTTTAATATAAAAAAAAAAAAGAGTTTCAAAATGAGTAAGTTTAGCGTTCTCCGTATAGATGATGAGAGATCTTCAAGAATTTATGTTATTAGATATTTAAAGCTTAGGTGTATTAACAATTGAATAAAACATACTGCATGGGAAACGTATATCATTGGCAATAAGGACTTTATCGTATAAAAAAGATATTTAAGGAGCCTCTCGAAAATGTTCCACAACAGATGAAAGATTCAAATGCCTAACTTATTGGTTGAATGTACCATATTTGCAATAATAATGAAAAGTTTTTAGGATTAATTGATTTTTGGTTGCTTAACGTCCAGTGGTAAATGGTTCATGCATATTCAGGACGAACGTCTTCAGGATAGATTAAAGTTTTGTATTGATTAATTTAAATGGACAACCATAGTATTTTCTTGTTGAAATTTTGTTTACGGTTGATGTTATTAAATACTAAAATATTTACCCTTTTTGTTGGATTTCCATGACTTTCTGTTGGCACATTCGATTTCTTCTTTGTTTTTGCTTTAAATGAAGATACAAATCATGATATAAACAACTACACTAAAATACGCCTTTAAGGGAAAGTTTCATTATTTACATGAACAAAATTATATAACAATGTGTTTATTTGCCCTTCTGAATTTACGTTTTTTAAAGTATTGTGAATAATCCCATGGAGTTTCATATCTTTAGTTATGAAAATTTAACATATAGCAGTTTATGATGGTCAACATGAATATGATCAAATAAACGTACCTGAACCATGCTTGTTTAATGCATCTTGACTTTTAAAGATACCATCTTGGAATGCTTGGATATCTGGTCTTTGTTTATTTCCTTTATTATAATAGACCAAAGCCGTATCATACTCTCCGTCAATAAAAAGTAATTCAGCTTTCTGGAATAGTGCCTGTAATTAAAATTATTTGGTTTCTAGATATTTCTAATAAATAGAGTTCCCCTATCCATAATTTTATCTTTTCTCCTGTTGCACGATTCAAGATATTCCAAAGTTTTTATATATTAATGAAAATTGTTTAATAAACTGATATAATGCACTATTTTGAGTAGCATTTGATAAATCTATTCACATCGTGTGTGAACATTGAAAGGCAGACCCTGGGTACTATTTTTTCTCGAAAACAGCTGAAATGACCTCAGCATGATTTTTTCTTGTCAACATTGGTGATCATCCTGTTCGTAGTTGCATTGTTTGGGTTTCCTTTTTGTACATGTGTTTTCTGCGGTATGGAAGGGGAAAAGAGGAGGTGTGTGTAGTGAGTACGTAAGAGTGGTTTAATATATTTGAGTCTATACCAAGTCAGACTATCTGAAGCATGTGTTTTCGTCGTTGTTTTGTCTTTGTTGATGTCACGGTTTTTAGGAGAGTGACAGTCAGGTGATGGTTCCTTGTATTGTCTGTTGTACTTTGTGCTATTTTCTGTGATCTTACTATCACTTTTTTTATGATTTAATCCAAAATATCAATTTCTTAACTGACAAATTAACACTTTTGGAATATTATTTGATAATTTTGTAATACATGTACTTTTTTTTCGAATTATAGGGCCAACATTTATCACACATGCAGTTTTACCCGAGCGAAGCTGTGCGCATGTCCTTTAATGCATATACTATGAGTATTGGTGTCGCACAAAAAAAAACTCGTTTCTTTTATAAGAGTGACCTTTTATGGCTTTTTTATATTTAGTTTAAAATGTGACGTTATCTTTTTCCGTTTCTATTTTTAGATATGAGTTAGTGGAATCATAGTATGATGTTGGTTGTTATGAGATTATGGATTATGACTACAATACTATATGCACTGATTACCCAAAGTATGCATTTGTTTTGCATATTTCCACCAAAGGGTTTGTTATTAAGCAACTATGTTGATTTATTTTCACAACGAAACATGGCTTATATTAAATAATACATATGTAATCCAAAGCCGTTATAATCCAAAATATATAACTTTCATGCTCTTATAATCAAAAACATACAACATGCCAATGTTTATTATATTTTTGGACACACACAAAAAGACATGAGGGTACTGAACTTGCTTAATTGTTACAGAGTAGTTCCGCAAAGCAATATGCAATATTTTTTTTAATCTCTTTAGGATTAGCATATATATAACACTTTTGTTTGATTAAACAAACAATCAAATAACATAACAATGAAATATACAACAAAATAATCCAATCATTTAACTGTTACAGTTTAACCTTTTAAAATCAACAAAAGACGTTACTGTTTGTCGCATGACTAATGACTTTAGTCCTATTGGCAGTAAAACACAAAATTTTGTATAATAGCCAGAAATACAGCTTACATATATCAAATATAAGAAACAATGATGCGATGTTTGCATCAAGTCGAAACTGCAGCTTATATATATATGATGAATAAATATATGCAACTAAAAAAATTTCAGAAGTACGTTTATTCATCTATTATTCATAAATAAAAATAAATTGATGCATAGTTTGAGACTAAAAAGGACTGTGGCATAATGTCTGTTGCTAGGGAAAAATGTCAAAAATCGATACGACATAACAGGATATAACTTACAAGAACAAAGATTAGCTCAGTCAAAAATTATATAAACAACAAAACCAGAAAACTAAAACTTTGCAAGGTACCAACTGTAATAATAAGTTTGGTATTTGTCAGTTTGCACTACAGTCCAAACCAAACTATAATTAGTATTACAGGATCAAGATTTCAAACTTAGTGTCATAATTCAGTTTATATATGCTAGATTTTTAGTTTAGATAAAATGTAATAACCAAGAAATCAAGTTTTAAGACAAACAACTGACAAAAAACTGTCACTTTTTCAGTTTTGTTATTCAGTTAAGACACTGTCACTTTGTCAGTTTTGTTATTCAGTTAAGACACTGTCACTTTGTCAGTTTTGTTATTCAGTTAAGACACTGTCACTTTGTCAGTTTTGTTATTCAGTTAAGACACTGTCACTTTGTCAGTTTTATTATTCAGTTAAGACACTGTCACTTTGTCAGTTTTGTTATTCCGTTAAGACACTGTCACTTTGTCAGTTTTATTATTCCGTTAAGACACTGTCACTTTGTCAGTTTTGTTATTCCGTTAAGACACTGTCACTTTTTCAGTTTTATTATTCAGTTAAGACACTGTCACTTTTTCAGTTTTGTTATTCAGTTAAGACACTGTCACTTTGTCAGTTTTATTATTCAGTTAAGACACTGTCACTTTTTCAGTTTTGTTATTCAGTTAAGACACTGTCACTTTTTCAGTTTTGTTATTCAGTTAAGACACTGTCACTTTGTCAGTTTTATTACTCAGTTAAGACACTGTCACTTTGTCAGTTTTATTATTCAGTTAAGACACTGTCACTTTTGTGTTTAGGTCTAGACAATATCACTTTTTGTTATTCAGTATATGCATTGTCACTTTTGTTATTCAATATATGCATTGTCACTTTTGTTATTCAGTATATGCATTGTCACTTTTGTTATTCAATATATGCATTGTCACTTTTGTTATTCAGTATATGCATTGTCACTTTTGTTATGTCAGTTTAAACACTGTCACTTTTGTTATTCAATCTTAACATTATCCAATTTGTTAGACATTGTCACATTTGTTGTTCAGTCTAGACACTATCACTTTTCAGTCTGGAAACCCAAAATTTCAGCACAATACTTAGATCATACAAAAAGGGATATCACAATAAGAAATTTCAAGAATAACAACAAAACATGATTATTTTAAGCAACATGTACATACCTCGTGGAACAGGGGTCCTAAACTAAGTGCTGTTTCTACATCCTGCATCGCTTTCTTTCGTTTTCCCATCAGTTGGTGACATCTGGACTTTGCTACCAGTGTTGACATTTCATCGGGAACTAATTTTAAAGCCTGAAATAAATATAAATTATTGAATGATCCTCGCTTTTTTACATACACATATATGGAGTCTATTTAATCTGTAAATGTAACTCTTTTCGTATCTCAAATAAAGGGTCAATGACAACATGGACGAGTTACCATGATTATATATTTGAGGTTAATCAGTCACTGTTTCCTCAAAATAGTTGCATCGCGAATCTTTAATGCTGTGACCTATATGTGTTGACTTTATGTCATTTGGTCTCTGGTGGAGACACGGGGGGGGGGGGGGGGGGGGGGGGGTGGGGGGGGGGGGTGGAGAGTTTTCTCATTGGCCGTCGTCTTATTTTCACATAAACATATTTCAAGTCATTATAAGAATAAGGAGTTTATATATCATTTGTAAGTGATATTTAGGTGAGAAGAAAACAATGTATTACAGTGTTTTTGTTTTATGTTTCTTTGTATATTGCTAGAAAAAAACTTCATACTAGTAAAGCTATTTTATAATATTTTTAAAGATCAGATATAGAAATCTATTCTTTGAAGCTGTAAACGGTTGTACAAAGTGCTGCTATTCTTAGTACCATTTTCGAATGTGCTATAATTTAAAAGTTTACACTGTATATGAGTTCTTATTGGTTTTATGTAGCCTTCAATGGTAAGTATACATATATATGTATATTTCTTGTTCCTCTGCACTGAACTTATAAGAGTATCTAATGGGTAATTTGTTATTTGTTTGTGTATCATATTTTGTAGAAAAACAGTAGTTCAGTGTGTACGCGTCTCATTTAAAGACAGTGTTGGTATTGCGAAATATATTACATGTGTAGCGAGAAGTTCTGCGTTGTTTCATTTCATTTCAATTTGGTTAAATGTTTAATGAGTCCCTAAAATGGTCATTTAGTTTCTCATTAGATATCCGCAATTTGTTATATTGAGATAGGTATTGCTTCTAATAAGTTGTGTAATTGATTTTACCATTTCCTGTTACATTTCATTTTACGAATTTGCTTTGATATTCACAACCCAATTGATACATTATGATTGTCTACAATGTATAGTGCTAGATTTCATTCTTATTGTTTTAATAAAGCGGTGAAGTTTTTTTTATTGACGAATTCTTATGATATTTTCGCTTGTATGCACATCTATTGAAAAACGATTAAAGCTATGTCAAATTTGCAAAGCTGTCATTTTTATCTGATTTGGGTTGTTTTCGTGAATGTATTGCGTACCTTGGCGAAACGACAAAATTTGGAACGGGTCGTTTTATTTAAATATTTTGACCTCTTTATTATAAGTCGTTGTACCGTTAATGAAATTCTTATAGTGTACGTGTGGAATAAGATCGTCATATAATTGAACCTATCATCTGTATACTTCATACCGTCCATCTTGAAATATTGATACATCATGAAGGAGAAATTTGCTTTTCAGCTTGACGCTCAACTCAAATACTAACTCTTAACTATTATTTTCGACCCCTAAACTTTCACCCTTAGTTTCTTTAAAGATGAAAGTAAGCTTAAACTGGCGTAGTGATAATCCCGAAAAAACTAATAACAGCAGCCCATCTTATTGTCTTTGGCTATATAGGAAATCCCATTGTGGCAAACCATCGACAAACGCGATCGATTTTCAAGAGAAAGGAGAGGGGGGGGGGGCGTATTTTCCACAAAGTCGGTCATGAAGACAATCTGAACATTGCACCTGTTGCTCATCATATTGCACTTCAAAATTTGCAAACAATCATGTCTCGACGAAAATTAACTCAGCAACCGTTTTTTTTTTTTAAATTATAAATGGACTTCTATAAAATCTCCGTTTTCGATCTTAACTAACTGTTCTTAGGAATATACGTAAATTAGAACAATTGCGCGGTTGTCTGGGGACTTATTCTTATTGGATTGTCCTATTCACTTTAAAGTTTTGATCATTTTTCTCTTTTATCCATTTTATCTTTGACACATTTGCTTAAATAATTAATATATACAAGGTCGTCATATCTCAGTCTTGCATACAGTTTTAGAGATTGCACCACAGACTAAAGAAACGATAGAAGCTTTAAAATAAATAAACATATATAGTGAAACTTTAAAATCTTACTGTAAATGTATGGGATACAAAAAAGATCGAGATTAAAAATAATAATAATTTTCGATCAGTACTTGAATAAAGGTCAATAAACACATATATTCATTTCTAAATGTCCAAGCGACCCAATTTAATTGGTAACGGGTATTACTCAAAAATGCTAAATTAGTGTTTTCTGCTGAACAGATAAAGCTTTGATAAACAACTTTCGGTATTTTTGGTATTTTACTTTAAATATCAAGGGCGTGGTAAAAATCTCTAATTCATTAACAGATTTGAATGAACGATTTTGGCAATATAGACTAAGAGATATTTATAAAAATTGTGAATAATCCATTTGTACATGAACTAGAAGTATGTCAAACATTCGTGTTATCAATGATTTAATATATAGATTTAAAATATTCGTGTCCAGTAAATTAAACAAACAAATGGATATTCTAATAAATAGCTAGATAAATGAGTACAAATACACTTTTCAAGTTATGAATCGAAATTGAACTCGATACAATTTCACTATTAATCCTAAAACTACGAATATTTGAGTTTTTAGTGTGTTGACCTTACATGATGGATGGCGGTTTGACGTCAAGCGGCAAATTAAATGAACATAAGGATGAAAATATGTTTATGTTAAATATGAACCGTAGTTTGTAAAAGACCGACATGTTGAGCTGGATTTTTTTAACATGATAGTCACATGGTTGTAGTCGGCATGTAGACATGTTATCCTACCGGAACCTTTATTCTGACTCCTAGACGTCAATATTTCGTTGATCTTTATTTGGAGCAGGATCTGCTTACCCTTCGGGAACACCTGAGATCACCCCTAGTTTTTAGGTGGGGGTTCCTGTTGCTTATATATATATATAGTATTAAGTTTTCTATGTTGTCTCTTGTCAGAGTCTCTTGTGTACTATTGTTTGTCTTTTTTTTCTTTTTTAGCCATGGCATTGACAGTTAATTTTCTATCTATGAGATTGATGTCACTCTGGTATCTTTCGCCCCTTTTCTACTCTTACTCATGAACGCCGCTTGCTAAACGGAGATACGTCAAATACAATTTTAATGGCGTTAGTTTGATCTGGTCGAAATTCAACACAAGAACTCCGCATTTGAAGCGAACATGCTTTTACGAGACGGGGGCGGTAATATTAACGAATGAAGTGAGCAACATCAGCCATACGTACACATAATAAAGTGGACTAAAATTACCAAATTCAATTTTGAATTGTCTAAAATTAACGTATTTTGTAAATATTTTCTTTCAATATATATCTTACAAAGTTATGTTTAACCAAGGAATATAATGTCTTTGAATTACTTACAGAAAATACGATGGTTTACGCAACATAGTAATGCGTTGATAAACAATATACACGTAATCTACAAACTGTTAATTATTTTTCACAACTTTTAATTATTCTTTACAATAATTATTTAAACAAGTGATAAAATTAAATCGATGAACAAGAACTATGATTGTTTGGACAAACAATATAATAATAAGTATAGGCACTTCATCAAGTAGGAATTCCTATTAGTTTTATAGAAATAGAGGTTTAAAAACGTATCAGAATATTTGCATTCGGAATGTCAATAGAATCAATTGTATTTACATTAAAATTTTGTCGATTTGCGATTTAATAAATCTCGTTTAAAGAACAAGCGTCGGCGTTTTCATCTACTTTGTTTTATCGGCGAACATAGACGACTCAATACGTTAGTAAATAGCACTGAGGCGCTTGGGGAATGGACACCCATCCTTTTTTATTTTACATAAGAGGAGTACTTTTGTCTTATTGTGGAGATTATTGCAAGAGTACGTAAAAAAGTAGGAAAATAAGTTAAATACTAAAGAAATTAATAAAATTTACTGTAGATAAAACTAAAAAGGGGGATCATCAACCGCCTATGTTGTAAATCAAATACAAATATATGCATGCTGTTATAGATATATTTATTTTTTGCTTGTCACTCGCTCGATTGCACAAAACGCCAATTCAATTTGAAAGTTAGCCAGCTGCCAAGATAAGCATCATGATAAAATAAACGAAAAACATTAAAATATACCTAATTGAACTAAAAAGAAAAATCCGAACGGGTAATAAAAATTAGTTGAAAAAAGCCTTACTCATCAGGTCGACACAAAGTTCCTAAAAATATTTACAAAAATACTAAAGACACAAATTACAGAACTGAATGTACTCAAAGATATTGACAGCTAGTTTAAAGTCAGTATATAAATATCATGTAAAATATCAATCAGTATATGCAAAACTTCTATTGGATTTAATGTAAAAATGACATAAACAGTTACAGAAAAACAGGACCAGCCATTTAGTCATACATTTGTACAACTATCTATTAATATGCTTTAATTTTTAGTGAAAACTATCGTAATTGGTTGAGTGTTGCCTAAGTCCAAAGCAGTTTCTTTACTGTTTAAACAGTCTTATTTTGATATCATACTGTTACAGTTGCTGATTACTCTTTTTATGTTAGTTTTAAACTTAACTTCACCGCCATTCTCTTCCTAATTTTACTTTGCAACTGGACTGTATTTCCTTTCGCTTTCATTTTCTACCCAGATACCATTTAATTAACATTATACATGATAATTATTTGTTTATTTTCACATACCCTCGTTTGTAATAAGAAATCAAGACTTTTGAGTTATATAAGAGGTGATAAACACTCTTAGCCAGTTTGTTTGTCAAGTTAATGTCGTCAATAAAGATACAAGAATCGATTCCAATACATGATTGAACAACAAATTGACCAAACATAAACGCCAGTATGACGTAATTTTATCTCAACTTGTAATAAAAGTTTGTTATCTGCAATCTAACTTTGAAGAAAGATATCACTTAGTTTGAATTCGATTTTATGGTTTTACTGTACATTGTATATTATATCTAATTTTATGGTTTTACTGTATATTATATCTACTTTTATGGTTTTTTGTGGTAAATACGGAAATGTAAACTGACCAACTTTAATTTATAACATTGTTGACTAGCTATTACCTATCCTCTATAGAGAGCAAATACAGGGTCAGTCAGGTTAAAACTTCCACTTTTGCATTCTTATCTATTAGAACATAGTACTTCCACTTTTGTTTTTATATAAGTATATATATATATATATATATAATCTATCCATACATTTGAAACCTTGACTGGGTAAAAAATATTGCTTTTATTTTAGCTTCCGTTTTTAAAATTAAATTGTTGAAATTTATATTCATAGATTACTTTATATCTATCTTTATATATTTATTTACAAAAAGCAGATCTAGTTATACTGCAGAATTCCATATTAAATTATATCTACTGTTTTCAGAACTAGTACACCCAGATTTTCATATTTAAATAAAAGTATTAGTTGGACTTTGTTATTTTGTTTACTTGTATAGCATTATTATACAAGATTTATAAAAAAAAAAAAAAAAAATGACCTAAATTTAATGATGAAAAAATTCAATAATTTAAATATTCATATGCTGATAGATTAGTAGCTGATACTGACCGATGTGTAAGCATCTAAAGCCTTGTCATACTCCTTCTTCCGTAAATATTCGTCTGCATCACGTTTATATACTCCAAACATATGAGCTCTTCTGTCATCTGGTTTTTGGTTAGATTTTACTACAGGTATCTTCGGAAGCTGTCTTGGATGCTTAGGGACAATCGGAATGGCTGGATTTTTCTCGAAGTTGTTTGTATCCTGTTGTCCAGTTAATGGAGCCTGTATTGGTCGTGGAACACGAGGAAGCGATCGGATTTTGTTTGGAACATTCGATCCTTCTCTTGGAGGCGGAACTGGTGGCAGAATCCGAGATTGTTTTGAAAGTGGAGGCTCTTTTACTGAAAACTTTGGCACTTGTGGTAGAAGTCTGGACGTTGGTCCTTTTGGAGTCGACGAACGGGGACCCAGAATCTTTCCCGTCATTGTTTATTGAATCAAAATAGGAAAAAAGTGGAAAAAACACTATACTTATCACTTAATAACAATAATTCACAACTTTAACGATGTATCCTTGATAAAAACACAAAATTTGTAATATTACACTGTCTAATCGTCATTTTGTAACATTTTAACACAACAGTCTCCGTTAGATTTCTGTGAAAATGTTCCTTTTAAATAAAAATAAAAATATTCCGTTTTAATATTTCACAAAAACTTTAAAAGGAAAATGGTGGTGTATTACTGTATGTCGCCAAGGCACTTTTCTTTGTATCAAGTGTCTTATTTCCATATTTTTTGGCGTAAAACAAAAGAAAGCGAACAATCCTCAAATTTCAGTATTTAGATACTTCGGGTGGTTTAAATGAAATGTGTCTGGTCAATCGCAACATTAGTTGTATTATGATCAGTAAGAGATTAAAATGTTCTGAACTTTAAATCCGCGAGTTTAACCTGCCAATTAAAAAGACCAGCGATCATATAGATTTATAGTTTAAACATTACTAAAACAAAAGTGAGAAATAAATTTTAGTGTATTGCTTTTGTATTTGTCACGAGTTGAAGTTAAATGTCGAGACAAACATTATTAAACCTACATTAATAATCAATTTCAAAAAGCTTTTAAAACGGATATTTAAAAAACATGACATAAAAAACTTTTATCAAATGATTTTTTTTTCAGATACAATGATGGGGTTAAATGAAACCTCTTTTCCTCTTATAATTTAAGCAGCAAATACATAAAAATGAAAGCTTTTGTTTAAGGTTAACCTTTATAATACTGAAATCTAAGATCGATTACCCAGAGCTTGTAAACAGAGACGAATTTAGGTGGAGGGACATGGGATCAGCCTGTAAATGGAGCTTAAATGTGATAAATAGTAGGGATGTCAAAAGATCTGAAATTTTATACTCGGATACTCGGTCTATTGAAAAGTTAAGATTTATTAAATACATAGACGTTTTATAAGTATCACTCAAAACGCTGTTTTTCTATCCCTTTTTTCACGTGTTTTTTTTCTTAATTTCAAAATCATTGATCCGCAGCTGTTTAAGCTTTAGTGCATGAACAAAGTCTACGTCTTGCGTATGGAAACCATCCTTAAATACGATTACAGAAACCCTTAAAATACTCAAAGAAAACTGTATAGTTTTGGTTCAAACTACTTCAATGTATCTGCTTATCTAGCCTAGCTTTTGCATCAGGAATTTCCAGTCCTACACAATTAAAAGATAATCTTTGTTGTGCCAGATTCAGTACAAAATATCTAAATACTAGTTAATGGTAGGCTAGCTTTGCGTATGGAATAGCGATCTATATTTCTAATGCCCAGTCTTTATAAATAAACATAAACAAAAAGGAAAGTTGATTTCAAATTCTTAAAATCGACGATTACCGTTGTAATCCTAAGACACAAACAAAGAAATTTGAAAAAAAATCTGTATAGATGAAAAATTTCAACCAAAGATTTCGTATTTTGGTTAAAATAATGTTGTTCATTTATTGTCAATTTAAAAGAAAATATAAGCATTTCCTTAAAGTTCCATAGCCATAATTTCGAATCTTTGCATACGGATTTTTTGTTTGGTCAATTCAAACCTTTGCATCCAGAGTTCACGGTACCTTAAATATATCTCAATGGGTGGGTGGGTGGGTGTGTGCGTTACATTTTAATGTTGTGTCGTTGTTCTCCTCTTATATTTAATGCGTTTCCCTCAGTTTTAGTTTGTTACCCCGATTTTGTTTTTTAGTCCATGGATTTATGAGTTTTGAACAGCGGTATACTACTGTTGCCTTTATTGAAAACATAGTCTAAGATTAAAGTTACATTTATGTATATGTTTACAGTTCAGATGTTGGGTGATTTTTAATTTACGTACAACCATTTGTAGCATTATCGTAGAAAGGTAAAAAAACCACCCAAATATTTACTCAACACCCCAAATATTTACTCTAGGAACTCAGACTGTTATACATACAAGGCTTACATAAGGGGCAAATTAAAACACAGAACTTTTAAAAATCCAATCGTCTAACTATCCAAGATATGCCTGTGAAATTGCAAAATTTTCACAACATGATCTGTTTACTTGAGATTGTTGTGACAAATTCTTTCAATTTCGGAATATGAAGAGAGGGTATACCATATGGATTTTACAAAGAGTGAAGAGAAGCTATCAAACCATTTAATTTTATGTTTCGCTATATACGTAATTGATGCTCTTTCACTAACTCATTCAAAGTTTTATTTAATATTTCATTTTTAGATTATTTTTTTATGCAATCAACTCGATTATGACATCACAGAATGCAGCTTATCACCGAATGTGTACTTGTCATGAACAACCGTTGACGGCGCTACGTATGGAGCAGGATCATTTTCCCCTTTCTAAGCACACAAACAGACAAACAGACAATTAATAGTACAGAAGACACAACATAGAAAACTAAAGACTAAGCAACACGAACCCCACCAAAAACTTTGGGTGATCTAAGGTGCTCCTGTAAAAAGTAATTCTGTTTCGTATACTGTTGTGTTCGCTAGTTGTCAATGAAATCAAGACATCATTGTGATACATTTTTCAACATTCATGATTTTCACATTTTTCTTCTTCTGTGCTTTCCTTCCTATATCTATTTACTGATACTCTAGTACACGCGTTCTCACTGTACAACAAAGCTTGATGTACATTTTAAGACTAGTGCGAATAAGTACCCTGTCAGATGAACAATGCAATCTTTCTTTTAATCTTCCACTAATAACATATCTATTGTAATCTTAAAACTTGATCCACATGTTCTGAAGTAATCTTGAACTTCATCCATGTTTGTTATTAAAATCTTGAATATTATCCTTATTATCCTTATTCATTAAATAACATAATATTACTGATATGGTTAATATTCGTGTTTGCATATCTTGGTCATCTGACATGACAACTAATCCATACTATATTGTCCCATATGTACTAGTATATAACTGATAAAAACTGTACATATCCATACGATAGTTTCAGGTGGGCCCTTAGTCTGGAACACATAACGAGACTTTGAGCGGGACTCGGCAATTCAAACTTCTGTGTAGATGCTGTAGATGGGAAAACCCTGAGTGATATTTTTTTTTTTTTTTTTTTGGATTACTACTTCGTTGACGTATACATCACATCACCTTTAATTCATTATAAAATAATCTATTATATAGTTTGGTAGCATGGCAGTTATTTTCACCGTTGAATTAGTTATCAAAGGTACATGTACCAGGCTTATAATTTCGCTTAACGCGCGTTTCGTCTACATCAGAGACACTCAGATCAAAATAGTTAGAAAGGCAAAACAACTACAAAGTTGAAGAGCATCGAGAATTCAAAATTCAAAAAAAAAAGGATTTAGCAAAATAACACTTTATTCTAAGTCTATTCAATCAAATGAAAATTCGGTAAAATATGATTCATAACGTTTGATAAGTCTTACAATATTCATGACGCATGATTAATAATATGATATGACTTTGAGTAATACACTATAATTGTTGCAACTCATTGATTTGTACAAGAATAATGAACCGCAACGGACTAATTGTCTATAATACAAATATATCAATTTCCAACATAAGTTATTTTGCTGTGAAATCAAAATGTTTAATAAAAACTAAATAAGAATAACGATTATTAGTTGTTCCATGCTGAGCAACCATATGCATCTAAATATTAAAATTGATAAATCGCTTCATAATATGCATACCCGTCTCAAAAAGTATACAAGAACCATAACACTGCACTTTGGTTTAATTCTAACTGAAAGACCTCCCACTTAGACCACAACACACTGGGAGAGTGACGAATGGCTTTAATTGAAACAAATTATAAATAATTTAGAGCTCATGCGTTGGAACTGTACTTGCATTGCCAAACTATATTCGTTTAAATAACGCCACAGCTATGGACATTTATTGAAATATTAAAGAATTCAATCCTTCAATTTAGGTTTGTAGAAAATCATCAAAGATACGACGTAGACTGTTCCCTGTCCTTTATCTGTTTGGCTCTGACTTGACAACAAGGGTGTCTGAAATACCCGTATGTTGCAAGGAAGAGGACCAGCCTTAGATACCATGCTTCTTATTGTACGTTAGACTGTATTTGTCAAAACTAAAGAACCTAATTAGAAATAAACGTACTATCAGACTCAACATCATACAGAAGTCAAAACCCATACTTAATAAGTGTAATTTTACTTTGACAGAACGGTTTACAAATAAACAACAATTCAACCAAGAAGAAGTGACACAAATAAAGGAGCAATACCTTTTTATGTTAACTTGTTTTGGCCTACTGTTATCTGAGATAAATTTAAACTGTTTACTGTTTTCAGCAGTTTTGCATATGTTGTAAACTGTTTTTGCCAAAATCGAGGTGTTGTTAACATGTTAACGAATCCCCTATTTCCCCCTCACAAATGGAGAGAAATCAGATACGTGGACAGAACAAGCGTCGCCTATTAAAATTCCAACATTTATATAAACATATACCGGTATATAAATAATATTCCTACACTAACACGGGGGGGAACAAATACATGAATATCCTACACTAATAACAAAAAACTCCTAAAATTTACAAAAATATCTAGCTTTTTTCCAGATTACTATATCAATTGATCGGCACACAGTCAATTTTCGTCTGTTTGACAAATCTTCGGCGTAGTTCTATACAGTAAAGGTAATGGTGGAACAAATTTTGTCTTTCTACGAGTTATTGCTTGCTTGGCATGACAGGTTGCTGACGAAACACTATTATGTAAAGCTTGTTTTACTCTTGATCTTGTCTGATTGCCATTCTCAGTGCAGAATCCTGAAATAAACACGAAACAATGAAACACGTCATTTAACAAATGAAACTACAACAGGGTTAAAGCATGGTCTTTCTTCTTTTGAACAGCATAAATCACGGTTTCGTAAACTGCTTTACAGCAAAATGCCTTAAGTGCGTAGGTAAAGGTAGTATGTTTCGTTAGTTTTGCTTGCTAGCTGAAACGTGAAGTCATTATTAGGTTGGGTATACTTCCCTCCTTTATGAGTAGACTAGTTCGACAAGAAACCAATAGATGTGTGTAGGACTATACTATCCTGAAAGGACACTAGTATACTTAACCCTATAACAATTTCACGGTCCAGAAAAGAAATTACCTATATATACAGACAATACAACAACGGATTGCTTTCAGGATTCCTTTTTATTCTTTACCTGAACTTTTCAACAATCATTTTTGATCGAAAATAACACTTTATAATTACATTACGTGTGTGTTTCACGAGAATCTGTTTGTTTGATTGGTCAACAACAATCGCGAGTCATTCAAAAATCAACCTTCATATCGAAGTGAAATTTTACATTCGTGATGACACGTGCTTCCACAAAAAAGACTCCAAGTGCAAGAAGAAGAAAAAACCATATATTGTTTCCATGGTCTTATTAGCCTATAATATAAAGTTAACTTAAGAAATGGATGCTTCTTTTTGTAATTTTTTTGGGATGTAAAAGTGCTGCAGTCGTGCACACAGCCTAAAAATGAAGCTCTTCATACAAAATGTGCTGCGGTCAAAACTTTTACACCACAACACAAAGAACTTTCATTTCTTCAATAAATTGCCTATGTATTTCCCTTCATCAAACACAAACGTTTAAAGCCAGGGAAGTAGATGTACATACCAATGATAGGAGATTAATGACAAAATGTTACCTTAAAAGAATATCGTTTATTCGATGTCATCTTTGCCTGAAGGAGTTGGAACATTAGTTTATTGACGCAACAATTGTATATTTTATAGTTGCAATATCGTAGAGTACACGATAAAGAAAAACTTTAAAAAGTAAACCTGAAAGAAATATTCTGGAGATTACTATGGTTGCTAATACGTGGAGCTAGATCTGCTTACCCATCCGGAGCAAATGATATCTGCCTCAGTTTTTGATGTGGTTCGTGTTGCTCAGACTTTGGTTTTATATGTTGTGTTTTGTGAACTATTTTTTGTATGTTGTTTTTTTTTTTTTCGTTTTTAGCAATGTCGTTGTCAGTTTGTTATCGACGTGCGAGTTTGATTGTCCCTCTAGTATCTATCGATTCTCTTTTGATTAAATCCAATTCATTTGAACTTTTGTCTTTGGTGGATAATTGCTTATATCCACTATATTCGAATTGTGATGGATAGTTGTCTCACAGGCAATCATACTATATCTCCTTATTTTATACAAAAAGAATATCAACAAATTCCGAAAACAAGCAGAAGTCATCCCAAAACTAAATGAAGACATAAGATCTATATACATTTTATTTAAGAAGGGTATACTACACAAATCTTAACAAAAGTTCGTAATACATAAGTTACTTTTACTTGAATCTAACTGTTTCAGTGTTGTATTTGTTAAGTATTATAGGCTAGTTGGATTTTTAAACACATAAAACCAAAATGATAACCAGATATTGAAATATTTTTAACTGCTAAAGCAACCCGCTAGCAACTCAACAATGTAGACGTGCAAAATTAATGTGCGAACATTGAGGATATTATTAGTTACATAGTGTGCTAGTGACCTAATACGGTATATATGGGGTCAGTAAATTCCATATGGGGTGAGAGCGAAGGAAAAAATATTTTGAGGAAAAAACAAATTTTGTGAAAAAAAATTTTGAGGGGGGGATTCAGGTTTCAAAATTTGAATATCGAAAAGGAAAAAGAAAAAAGGAAACAACTTGTGTCTGATTGCATCTTTAACTGTTTTTAAATAAGTTTTTATATCGGTATATTTAAAACTAATTAATATGCACAAAACAACTCAAAAACTAGTTTGATACCAACAAGACATCCAAACCCATATATTTCGAAAACTGGCAACACTATGGCAAAAAACAAAAACGACGAAAAACCAAACAAGTTTATAAAAAGTACATTCAAAAGTGAAGATTGCGCATCACGAAAGCACATGAACGGTTTGTACAGTATTAAACATGTCGTAATGTAATAACCAATATTTAATAGAACAAACAAAAAGTACAAAAGCGAGGTTTACTTCGTGCAACCACTATAAAGGCCTTTGTAAACACAATAGAACCAAGAACGATACAGATTTAGAACATTCTTAGAGGTGCAGGTGTCCGAAATTTTCACAGATTGATAATAACTGATATATTTTTCTTTAAGCTGTTAAAGCAAACTGGAAACATTTGATAAGACAAAACAGTACTCTTGACAGTATTATGAAACTTAGTATGTAATATTAAGAAATATCATTTGTAAGAAAGAGAAAATCTCATCTGCACGTTACATATTGAACAAAAAGTGAGTCAGTCATGCAGCTGCTATAGATTTGCGTCTTTTAAAATATCCTTTTATCTGATTTAAGCTAATAGGCTGAAAAAATAACATACGTCATATCTATATAATCTTTATGACCCCTAAATGGTTCTAAAAATATATAATAAAAAGTATGCAGTCTTTCATCTCTGAGAAACATGTGACCGGTGACGCATTCCCATTTTCAAGTTAAAATGGCAATTTCGCCTCTATTTTTCTCTTGCCTATTCTGACATATCATTTTTTTTAAATCTATTTTACAGTTGTACATCTATGAGGATATTGACATGAAGTCCAACGTGTCTAGTGTAAAGTTTGAGGTGAGAATAGTACTAGCTGCATTACAGTGTAGTGAGGTCATCTAATAAAATACAATAACGAAATTGATGTTCTGTTTGTTTTATTTACAAACTATGAAAAACTATGAAACGTATAAAAAATAGTTAACAGTCACATATATAAATGCAAGCCAAGCCTTTCATTTTAAGTTAATAGTCGCATCTATAAAGTAAAAGATTTTGTACAGATAATATTTATATTGAATTTATATATTATCATTGTTTCACAGTATGTTTCGTGTATAACAATATAAATTTTACAATCATAGTCCGTCTCTTCATTGTTTTTTCATCCAACTCTTTCTGATTTTATTCATCATTCTAGTTTTAGCATGACATGTTGCTGCAGTGACACTATTTACCAATGCCCTTCTAATAATAGTCCTGCTTTGTGGGCTCACTGCCAGACAAAACTCTGAAACAAATTTACAACACCTATAAAAACTGACAAAAATTATTCATTCACTACATATTATAATAGATGGGCACTTTTCCACCTGGAATCAGCTGTCATTATAAAATTTTAAATATTACAGCAAGATGTCTTGAGTGTGTAGGTAAAGGTAATACCTTTAATTAGCTTGATTTATAGCTCAACCCTGAAATCATTATTAGGTTAGGTATACTATACCCTCCTTTCGGAATAATCTAGTCCTACATACAGATACATTGGTTATCTGTCGGACTAGTCTATTATTAAAGGAGGGTAGTATACTTCACGGTTTAGCTATAGTAAGCAAGCTTACCAAAGATATTACCTGTACCTACACACTCAATGCATTTTGCTGTAATGGCAACCACACACCATTATATCGTTAAACAGTTTCATCATAATTTTTCTGTCAAGTAAATAAACAAGGTTTAAATCTGGTCCTTTTTGACAGTTGGACAGAATCCAAAACCGAAATATAGTATGGTGATATCAGGCGGATTGCAGGGCGGGGGAAAAGTAGATAACTAATTTGTGTAATCAACTCCTCCTACAGTTTTGAACCCATATCCCTGAAACTTCAAAAGAAGATTGCACATACAATGTACGTTAAAGATGTACACCTGATATCATGAAAATGATTGAAGATATTTTTCTCATTTGTACAGACCTGGGAATTCAGCAAGATTTATGAAAGAGGCACAAGTTTTGTGTAATCAACTTCTACAGTCTTCAATGTAGAAAGTGTGCACATAATAACAGATCTCCTATTATGAAATTATTCAATAAATTTTTATATTTCATATACATTTTAGATAGTTAGTAAAGAGCAAATTTATGTCAGAATCTAAAATAACATTTTTTCCCCTAATTTTTATTGGACTTCAGCTTATGTTTTCTGGTCTGTGGCTCCGTTCGTTCGTTCGTCCGTCCGTTCGTTTGTCCGCAGGTTAAAGTTTTTGGTCAAAGTAGTTTTCGATGAAGCTGAAGTCCAATCAACTAGAAACTTAGTACACTTGTTGCTTATGATATGATCTTTCTAATTTTAAAGCCAAATTATGTTTGCTGGTCTGTGGCTCCGTTCGTTCGTTCGTCCGTTCGTTCGTCCGCAGGTTAAAGTTTTTGGTCAAGGTAGTTTTCGATGAAGCTGAAGTCCAATCAACTAGAAACTTAGTACACTTGTTGCTTATGATATGATCTTTCTAATTTTAAAGCCAAATTAGACTTTTGACCCTAATTTCACGGTCAACTGAACATAGAAAATGAAAATGGGAGTTTCAGGTTAAAGTTTTTGGTCAAGGTAGTTTTTGATGAAGCTGAAGTCCAATCAACTTGAAACTTAGTACATCTGCTGCTTATGATATAATCTTTCTAATTTTAAAGCTAAATAAGACTTTTGACCCAATTTCACGGTCAACTGAACATAGAAAATGAAAATGGGAGTTTCAGGTGAAAGTTTTTGGTCAAGGTAGTTTCTGATGAAGCTGAAGTCCAATCAACTTGAAACTTAGTACACCTGCTGCTTATGATATAATCTTTCTAATTTTAAAGCCAAATAAGACTTTTGACCCAATTTCACGGTCCATTGAACATGGAAAATGATAGTGCCAGTGGGGCATCCGTGTACTTTGGACACATTCTTGTTTTTTCTAATTTCTAAGGCAATCTTGGGCCGCTGGACGAAAGACCCTTTAGAAGGAACATTCAAAACATATATATGTCGTGTACAAGTTGAAATTTTGTACAGGTTATTACATGCTCAAAAATATTGTACATGTTATAATTTGTACAATGTTAAAATACAAGTTATAACGTGTACAAAAGTACCACGTAACAAAATATTGCTTAAAAATGGGTTTAACCTGTACAAAATCTGAAAATATTAATAAAGCAGAATATACATGCAAAATTAAAATTGATGAATAATGAAGAACAATAATCGAAAGCAAAAGAAGGAGCATTATTTACAGCATGCATAAAATACTACATTTTCATACATTTTCGAAACAAATTTTTTTTACTTGTTGCTAAAAGATAAAGACATGTGACACCTTGAGTTGCACACAACTTTCATTCTTCTAAATTTAAACCTACCAGACTTACAGTACAGCTGCCTTTCTTACACTGACAATGCACAAAACATTGCCCTCCATGCACTCAATTATAACTTACGCACTATCTCATGTATCTCTTTCACACTCATATCACTTATTGGGACTTCAAACACATTTAAAGTTGCATATGCTAGTTCAGTATGGTGTCCGGCATAGACGAAAAACGATATTGATGGAAAGGGAATCCAATGAAGGATAAAAAAAAAATACCAGGTCTCAAAAACACGAGTTAGGCCAAAAAGACTAAAAACTAGGCTTACCTACACTTTCATATAGGAGAATACAAGGGGATATGATTGAAATCTACAAAACTATTAATGGCTACTAAGACAAGGAAGTAAGCTCATTTTTTTTTTAAATGGCAGATGACTCACAACATAGAACCAGTAGCAGGACAAAAAGCAACAAAGTCATTCATCAAAGATTCCAATCTAATACCCGAAACCACTCATTCTCTGCTAGAATTGCTAAAATCTGGAACAAACATCCAGATAAAATCACTAAGGCCCCAACCATAAATGTCTTTAAAAACCGACTAGATAAATATTGGTCTGACGAAGAGCTCCATTATAATGACTATAGAGCAGATATATCCGGAAGTCACGAACAAAGCAGTAATAGAATAAAGTTAAATTACGAGTCTTGTGAAGAGGAACCTTATAAATCCTGTACTGGAAATCAACTATAAGGAACTAAATCAGTAGATGTCATGCTGAAACTTGCTTCATAAGCCATGTTAACATCACTTAATTGATTTGCCATTGTTTCTGTTTCTAACCCGATGCTTTGTTCATTTTTGTCTGATGAAGCATGTTTCAGTGTTTGTGTCAGTAATAATATCGTCGGAATTAAGTTCTCAGACTGTCTGAGGGTCTTCACTTTATGTACTATTGAATACACAACTTGCTTAAAATATTGCTTCTTAGTCTTGTTCTATTTGAACACCAGGTGAGAATACTGAATAATGTTTGTTGACGACATGTGTATTTCAAAAACCTTTTTTAAGGAATTAAGTAAATATAAAAACTATTTATCTTTAACTGTATAAAAAAAGGTATCAAACAAACATAAATGGACAATAACAAAAAAATGATGAAAATATTATTGAGGTTAATGTAATAATAGAAACATATTAGTATTTTTAAATTTTGTACAAGTTAAAACCATTTTAAGCAATATTTTGTACATGTTAAACATGTACGAGGTACTTTTGTACATGTTATAACTTGTATTTTTGCATTGTACAAATAACATGTAGAATATTTTTTTGTACATGTTATAACCTGTACAATATCGCAACTTATACACGACATATATACAATATATGTTTATTGGAATGCGCAATGACGCCTTTTGTTAAAAGACAGTAAAAAAAAACTATTATATATGAAATATGTCATTTCAAGAATTTTTTATTGGTCTATTTACTTCGAGATATCAGGAATGTTTTATGACCAAAAACTGTAACATAATAATTTATTTTTTTAACGATTATTCGTATTTTTGCCAAAAAAGAATTAAAAAAATGAACAGAATACATTTTTCTTTTGTTTGAATGCAAAACTCACAAGGAATAGGTTAGCAGATTATAATTTTGTTTATCATTGTGTTCAAACCTTTTTTTTTCGTATTTCCTGGTGATTTGTATTACATTATTTACTTTTTTTAAACTTTGGCAGCAATACTTCGTTGTTTAATTCTAATCTACTAACCGAGTCCATGTGTACAATACATGACCAAATAATACAACTACATGTAGGACTTCAATCTCTATAGAGCTATGTTTCAAGTTTCGATCAAAAGAAAGACAACTCTAGAGTAGAATTACATATATCGGATAATGATCAAGGAAGAATAGAGTACTATAAAATAAATGTTTGTTTGAAACAGTCAAAATTACAGTTCAAAATATGCCATGATTATATAAGTTATACAAAGAGTCAAGCATTAAATTACATAACTAAAAGAAGAGGCAAACATATTGAATAAGCATCAGGGACCTAATATATGTATTGCAAATTCAATAATGTCTTTCTCTGGTAAACACATATGCCACAATAATGATGTCCAAACTGCAATACTGTACAATACAAATTTATATCCGGATATTAAAAAAACAGTCTTCATTAAAAACCAAGTTTCACTTTACATCATGGTCATTTCACATGTAGCATCATTCAGACGGTTACTTTTCTAAATCTCCTCAAATCTATCTTTCAATAATATTGTTTTTCGTCCACAGTTCTTCACTTTATACTCAAAAACTTTTTTAACTTTTGTTTTGCTCTCCATGTCGTAGCCACTACACTATCTGTCAATGCTTTCCGACATTTTGATCTTTGATGGCGTCCTCGAGTCACACAAAATTCTGTAAAAAGATAAATATTATATTGTCAAATTATATCTCTGTAACTCTTTGTCTGTGAATCTTTCACTATAAATACCATTGTTCAGTCCTGTATACAAGTATTGTGAAATATCTACTACATTCACAGAAATACTATCGAACCTTCTTTTTAAGTTACGCCATCTGTTTTGTTCTTAGCTTTTAACCATATTTGGTCATACGCAGAACTAGCTTTCAGCTTCCATACTTAAATTATGTTACGACGACCACTAAAGTCTGGGAAGAGACTGAAAATATTTCGTCCTATAAGTTTGTTTTACAATTGAAAAATGTCTGGTTGTGGACAGACATTTCCTGAAAAATCATCCGAAACCTGGTCGAAATTTCTTTGAAATCTTCTGTCTTGCTCGCCATGTCACATTATAAGCACTATTCCTGAAAGCCTTTCTTACTTCAGATCTGTTATGTCGGCCATATGTTGTACAAAACTCTGGAATAAAATGAAAAAGGTCGATTTAAAATTTCTTTAAATGACTTCCAAACTTCTTCAGATTTCGCTGTCGTTCTCTCCAATTTTTAATAGCGACATAATCACTCAGAATTTTCTTCAATCTTGCTCTCGTTTGACGGCCTTTGGAAATACAAAAAACTGCAAATACACAATTAATAAAATTGAGAATGGAAATGGGAAATATGTCAAAAAGACAACAACCCGAAATAAGTGCAGATAACAACCAAAGGCCACCAATGGGTAGACTCAAGTTCAAAGCAGCGAGAAAATCCCGCACCCAGAGGTGGGTCTCAGCTGTTATGACAGAAAAAATGTGTATTCAGAAAAGCTACTTCGCGCTGTAAACATAATCAAAAACATTAGTTGATGAAAGAAAGTTGGCACTTGTTACAGCTTTAGCCACCGACGAAAATAAGTTAGATAGTCTTGAGATGATCATGCTTGGTTTTTGGTATCTTCTAAATATCAAAATTATGAATAATTGCAAATGATTCTCAATAATTATCTTGTATCTTTTTCAAAAAATATTTAAACTAGAACCAAAGTTTAACTATGCAGTTACTTGAATCTTGGTCGAATTCTTTAACCCTCAGACACATTGAGAGTACACGAGGACAACAATTAAACTAACATTATATACATAAATGATGGCAGGCGAGACTGACAAAATATAGAGAAAATACATACAAATCAAACATATGATATCATGCTTCACAAAAATTTAAATTTCAATTAAAACACCATCTGATAAATAAAGGCAACAGTAGTATACCGCTGTTCAAAACTCATAAATCTATGGACAAAAAACAAAATCGGGGTAACAAACTAAAACTGAGGAGAACAACGACACAACATTAGAATGTAACACACACAGCAACGGACTAGGCATTAGACAAAATCCGATGAGAATAACCAATATAACATCAAAACCAAATACAATAAATGTTTTTTTCCTCTAAAAAATACTTTGATATTTTTTTCAGAAACAAACACTGGTTTTTATATACTGTACTCGAACATGACATAAGGATAGCATAATTTTCATTTCTATCTCACTTGGATTTGTACTACAGTAACTAAATACATATTGTTTTCTAAGTTGTTCAAATGGTGAAAATATTCATTGGAACAAATAATGAAATTCTTTTCCAATTCCGTTTTTGCAAAGGTTACAAATTCTACTCTCTTTAGGTATACCAGCCCATTTACCAGTTCCTAAATAAGAAATTTAATGTTTGCACATCTCAATTTATTGGTCTGTTTGTCTTTTTCTTTGTTAGCCAAAGCGTTGTCAGTTTATTTTCGATCTATGAGTTTGACTGTATCTCTGGTATCTTTTACCATTCTTTTATTTTGGAAGCACTTGTTATTCTTCCAAGGACAACCAAAAAAATAGGGACAAAGAAATCATTAAACATCAGTCAACTAAAATTACATTGGATCTCAGGATTGTAAAACAAAAGAACTATAGATTTATGAGTCATTGACACGTGTAAAATTAGTTCCATAAACTATTTATTTACTGAATTAAGAATTCACAATTTATATCATCTAAGAAATGTTAACATATATACATGTACATAAAGCTGATTTATGATAATTGATACATTATAAAAAAAAACATCTCATAAAGCCCTGACAATATCTATGGTATCCCACTGGATTTCCACTGAGATCAGTGAAAACAAATATTCCAAACAAAGGAATTCCATTGGAGTTTCATCCCATACATATAGAATATTTTTCACCCTATTATTCCAATGGAATGTCAGTGAAATTTTAATAAAACTTCAAATTTTACGGTGGAAATACGGCTTAAGCGAGAAAATCAATCTAGTTCAGATAATCAATGATAACCTATAATTATCAAAAGTATTTCAAACAGTAACATCATTTTGAGTTATTTTGTTTTATCTTAATCTTGTATCTTTTCTAAAATCTCACGTGAATGATTTCTTTTGTTACATGTGTGTATTAGAAAATAGAAATTAAAGCAGTGCAACATTTGAAGGAATTTGATTGAGAACTTAATTAGTGCAGCTTTTAAAACAAATCAAATACAGAAAACTCGATTGTATCAGAAAACCTACTTCTTGGACTTGATTTCTATCTCACTTGGATTTGTACTACAGTAACTAAATACATATTGTTTTCTAAGTTGTTCAAATGGTGAAAATATTCATTGGAACAAATAATGAAATTCTTTTCCAATTCCGTTTTTGCAAAGGTTACAAATTCTACTCTCTTTAGGTATACCAGCCCATTTACCAGTTCCTAAATAAGAAATTTAATGTTTGCACATCTCAATTTAGTAATGAATTTCTCTCAAGACTCATCATATATTTTTCCTAATCAAACTTCTTATTGAATAAATAATAGGATTCTCCCCTGAAGAATTTTGAATATGCGATACCCAATACTGAATAAATTTATCGGTAAATCTTTGTCTAATAGTTCGGTTCGACCTTAAACAGAAGTCCACTTGCAATGAAACTGACTATACTAAAAGTTGGAAATCCGAAAGTAAAATATATATCAATTTGAATATTTGCTACAATTGAGTCACTAGTTTTTTTATGGGGATGTTCAGAGTCGGATTTAGGGGGAGCAGGGGGCCCGCCCCCTCCCCTTTTCCGGAAAAAATTTGGTTGATTATAAAGGGAATTACTGAAGCTTGACCGGAGCTTCGCGTTAATGTCTTGGTGGACGACAAACTTGCTATTGTCCACGTAGCTAATAAATAAGTGTACGTTAGTAATGTAGATACGATGCCCATGTGATATAACAATACTTTAGGCTTTTGTGGAGACTGAACTTATTTACCGGGTTTGTAATAAAATGAGCAACACGACGGGTGCATCATGTGTAGCAAACTCTGCTCACCCTTCCGGAGCAACTGAGATCACCCCCCAGTTTTTGATGGGGTTCTTGTTGCTTAGTCTTTAGTTTTCTATGTTGTGTCTTGTGTACTATTATTGGTCTGTTTGTCTTTTTCTTTGTTAGCCAAAGCGTTGTCAGTTTATTTTCGATCTATGAGTTTGACTGTATCTCTGGTATCTTTTACCATTCTTTTATTTTGGAAGCACTTGTTATTCTTCCAAGGACAACCAAAAAAATAGGGACAAAGAAATCATTAAACATCAGTCAACTAAAATTACATTGGATCTCAGGATTGTAAAACAAAAGAACTATAGATTTATGAGTCATTGACACGTGTAAAATTAGTTCCATAAACTATTTATTTACTGAATTAAGAATTCACAATTTATATCATCTAAGAAATGTTAACATATATACATGTACATAAAGCTGATTTATGATAATTGATACATTATAAAAAAAAACATCTCATAAAGCCCTGACAATATCTATGGTATCCCACTGGATTTCCACTGAGATCAGTGAAAACAAATATTCCAAACAAAGGAATTCCATTGGAGTTTCATCCCATACATATAGAATATTTTTCACCCTATTATTCCAATGGAATGTCAGTGAAATTTTAATAAAACTTCAAATTTTACGGTGGAAATACGGCTTAAGCGAGAAAATCAATCTAGTTCAGATAATCAATGATAACCTATAATTATCAAAAGTATTTCAAACAGTAACATCATTTTGAGTTATTTTGTTTTATCTTAATCTTGTATCTTTTCTAAAATCTCACGTGAATGATTTCTTTTGTTACATGTGTGTATTAGAAAATAGAAATTAAAGCAGTGCAACATTTGAAGGAATTTGATTGAGAACTTAATTAGTGCAGCTTTTAAAACAAATCAAATACAGAAAACTCGATTGTATCAGAAAACCTACTTCTTGGACTTGATTTCTATCTCACTTGGATTTGTACTACAGTAACTAAATACATATTGTTTTCTAAGTTGTTCAAATGGTGAAAATATTCATTGGAACAAATAATGAAATTCTTTTCCAATTCCGTTTTTGCAAAGGTTACAAATTCTACTCTCTTTAGGTATACCAGCCCATTTACCAGTTCCTAAATAAGAAATTTAATGTTTGCACATCTCAATTTAGTAATGAATTTCTCTCAAGACTCATCATATATTTTTCCTAATCAAACTTCTTATTGAATAAATAATAGGATTCTCCCCTGAAGAATTTTGAATATGCGATACCCAATACTGAATAAATTTATCGGTAAATCTTTGTCTAATAGTTCGGTTCGACCTTAAACAGAAGTCCACTTGCAATGAAACTGACTATACTAAAAGTTGGAAATCCGAAAGTAAAATATATATCAATTTGAATATTTGCTACAATTGAGTCACTAGTTTTTTTATGGGGATGTTCAGAGTCGGATTTAGGGGGAGCAGGGGGCCCGCCCCCTCCCCTTTTCCGGAAAAAATTTGGTTGATTATAAAGGGAATTACTGAAGCTTGACCGGAGCTTCGCGTTAATGTCTTGGTGGACGACAAACTTGCTATTGTCCACGTAGCTAATAAATAAGTGTACGTTAGTAATGTAGATACGATGCCCATGTGATATAACAATACTTTAGGCTTTTGTGGAGACTGAACTTATTTACCGGGTTTGTAATAAAATGAGCAACACGACGGGTGCATCATGTGTAGCAAACTCTGCTCACCCTTCCGGAGCAACTGAGATCACCCCCCAGTTTTTGATGGGGTTCTTGTTGCTTAGTCTTTAGTTTTCTATGTTGTGTCTTGTGTACTATTATTGGTCTGTTTGTCTTTTTCTTTGTTAGCCAAAGCGTTGTCAGTTTATTTTCGATCTATGAGTTTGACTGTATCTCTGGTATCTTTTACCATTCTTTTATTTTGGAAGCACTTGTTATTCTTCCAAGAACAACCAAAAAAATAGGGACAAAGAAATCATTAAACATCAGTCAACTAAAATTACATTGGATCTCAGGATTGTAAAACAAAAGAACTATAGATTTATGAGTCATTGACACGTGTAAAATTAGTTCCATAAACTATTTATTTACTGAATTAAGAATTCACAATTTATATCATCTAAGAAATGTTAACATATATACATGTACATAAAGCTGATTTATGATAATTGATACATTATAAAAAAAAACATCTCATAAAGCCCTGACAATATCTATGGTATCCCACTGGATTTCCACTGAGATCAGTGAAAACAAATATTCCAAACAAAGGAATTCCATTGGAGTTTCATCCCATACATATAGAATATTTTTCACCCTATTATTCCAATGGAATGTCAGTGAAATTTTAATAAAACTTCAAATTTTACGGTGGAAATACGGCTTAAGCGAGAAAATCAATCTAGTTCAGATAATCAATGATAACCTATAATTATCAAAAGTATTTCAAACAGTAACATCATTTTGAGTTATTTTGTTTTATCTTAATCTTGTATCTTTTCTAAAATCTCACGTGAATGATTTCTTTTGTTACATGTGTGTATTAGAAAATAGAAATTAAAGCAGTGCAACATTTGAAGGAATTTGATTGAGAACTTAATTAGTGCAGCTTTTAAAACAAATCAAATACAGAAAACTCGATTGTATCAGAAAACCTACTTCTTGGACTTGAGATGGGGACTAACTTCATTGCAGGAGATCCTTGGTACAATTCCTGACTGGGCAAAACCGAATGGACTTGACAATTGGTATTTCCTGTTTGTCTACTAAGGATTTAGGAGTTGGAGTGAATATTAAAGTCAGAATGATGTGTCCAGCAGCAGATTGTGCAGACAGTGCAACAAGTCTTTCTATAGTCTTTTACCTAATTAACTAACAGGTTAACAAATCAAGCTCAAGGCTTCAGTCTAGTGCATATCAATTCATCTTGCATCAACATGTTCTCGTACAGAATATGCGTTGGTTAAATCATCATCGTCGTCCTAATTATCATTATCATGGCAGTGGCGGATCCAAAACTTTTCATAAAGGGGGCGCTGACTGACCTAATGGGGGGCCCACTCCAGTCATGGTTCCACGAAAGGGGGACCCAGCCCTCCCCCCCCCCCCCAACTTGAGTCCGCATATGCATAGTTATTTAAAAGTTGATCAGATTGACAAAAAATATATGAAATATTTTTGACCGTCCATCCAAACAACTTTCAGATAATCATCAGGAATTTGAATGATTGCTGTTTGCTAAACGTCCAGTGGCAAATACTTTATGCATTTTCAGAACAAAGTTGAAAATTGAGTTATCAGGATTAAATATAATGCAAAATACATCAATTGGGTCAGACTTTACTTTCAGATAACATTAATTTTGTCATTAAAAAAGTTTGACAATATATAGAGAGAGTCAATTGTACATTTTAAAACCTTACTGACACTCAAGCTTTCCAAATATAAAATTGATATTCCTCAAGTTCATTATGGATTAAATTCACATGTTCAAAAATTTAAAAATACTGCATTGCATAAGAAGTTCTCTGTCCAATATTTTTCTGTTTTTCTCTTGAATCAATTGCTGACATCTTGCGGTGTAACACTGTTTTAATCGCTGATCTTGAATGACTACTGTTTCCATTACAAAAATCTAAAACGACACAAATTGTCTAATCATCTTTTGCGTCTTTTTGTCTTTTTATATTTTTATTTTCAACTGAATTAAACACTTAAGCTGGTACTCTCCCTTGCAAGATATGCATATCTGAGTCTGTCAGAGCCAAACAGAAAAAGGGCAGGGAACCAATCTAGTAAAAAATCTAATCTTCTTTTGAATATGATTCAGCGGAATGCTCCTTAAATTTTTTATTGTACATTTTGATAATATTTCTATGTTTTTCATAAGAAGAAGAAGCAGAGATCTTGTGGTGTAAAAAGTTATAATACTAGTAGCTGGTATACCATGGTGACTGTTGCTTTAACAAAAATCTGCAAAAAAGCTAAATTTACCTATATCACTTTTACACCTAGTAAGAATACTCATAGAACCTAATTTGCTTTCGTGGTGATAATGGATGGCTGTTTTACATCCAATGGCATTTATTAAATGCATATTTAGGATGAGAACATGTACATGTAAATGTCATACATTTTATATGAATATCAACCCTGCTTTGTACTAGACCAACATGCTGAGCTGGATTTTTAACATGCTAGTTCACAAGGTAACAGTCAACAATTAAGGAGGAGAAAACACAAATATTAAAATCTTTGGTTTAACCTGGATGATTTGAACCCATAGTCTTCAACATATGAGGTGACCTCAAGACCACCAAGCAGTTACTTGCTTAAGTTGAATAACATTATATGGTACTTCTGCTTCTGTTTTGTGTTAACCATTTCTATTTAGCAGAATGTGTTCTGATGAATTTATAATCAGTATAGCATCCTTATAGAGAATGTGCTAAAAATTAAAGAAGTCTGTATCTCAAAATTTGCATAGGGGTTCTTTTTTATTTTTGCCACTAGATTTGCCACAATTTCGAAGCAAGTTTAATGGTTGAAGATGGTCTAAAGATACCAGAGGGACATTCAAGCTCACAGATCGAATATAAACTGACAATGCCATGGCCAAAAAAATAAAGACAAACAGATAAATAATGATACACAAGACACAACATAGAAATCTAAAGACTAAGCAACAAGTACCCCACCAAAAAACTGGGGATGATCATAGGTGCTCCCGAAAGTATAAGCAGATCCTGCTCCACATAATGAAAATAAGTCTGCCTTTTCTGCTGGTAACCTGAGGCTAATCAATATTGATAACACTAAGAAAATAAATTTCATACTAATTTTAATACTATAAATAAACATGTATAGATTTGTTTAACTTGATCATGTACTATAACATCATCATATCTGTGTTGAACATTTAAAATAAGTTACTGTAAATTCAGAAATTATTGCGTGCATTTATTATTGCGATATTTTAGACTTAAATGCGATTTTAATTTTTACGATTTTCAGAAAAATCCTGTTAAATTCATATAAAATATTTCAAAATGCGAGTTTAAATTATTGCGTTTGCGTTTACAACTCAGTCGCATTTTTCGCAATAATAAAAACCTCGCATTAATTTCTGAATTTACAGTATTATAATCTTAAAATTCAAACTTTTGATACAATTTCAAACACATTAAAATGATTCAAAAATATGTCAGTGTATATGTTAACAATTTTTACTTAATATAATTACAAGATCGTTTTTACATGTATTTGCAATAAATTAAACTGCATCCAGATGCTCCGCAGAGCGCAGCTTTATACGACAGCAGAGGTTGAACCCTGAACAGTTGGGGCAAGTGAGAAATGAGAAAAAATGACCTCCCCCCCCCACCCCCCCAATTTTTTTTCTCACATTCCCCTTTCCCTTATTCCAAAACTGATCTCATTTCAAATTTCTAATGGAGTTTGCAACAATAACTACTCATTTAAATACATCATAAAATATTAAAATGTAAAAAAAGTGCTTGTAATCACTGAATGGTAAAGATTGTTTTAATTTATTAGTTGGTAGTTAAAGTGAATATACATGTTTATGGTATAAGTTGATTCAATTACTGTTCTGGACAAAGAAAGATAACTCCAATTTTCAAAGAATATTTCATAAAAACTGTGCAATTGAAAATTTCTTGCTATTGCGCAATATTGTGCAATTAGATATTTCTTGCTATTGCGCAATACTGTGCAATTGAAGATTTCTTGCTATTGCACAATACTGTGCAATTTAAGATTTCTTGCTATTGCACAATACTGTGCAATTGAAAATTTCTTGCTATTGTGCAATACTGTGCAATTGAAAATTTCTTGCTATTGCACAATACAGTGCAATTGAAGATTTCTTGCTATTGCACAATACTTAATATAATAATGTTGGACCCCGATTTGGACCAACTTGAAAACTGGGCCCATAATCAAAAATCTAAGTACATGTTTAGATTCAGCATATCAAAGAACCCCAAGAATTCAACTTTTGTTAAAATCAAGCTTAGTTTAATTTTGGACCCTTTGGACCTTAATGTAGAGCAATTTGAAAACAGGACCAAAAATTAAGAATCTGAATACACGGTTAGATTTGGCATATCAAAGAACCCCAATAATTCTTTTTTTGATGAAATCAAACAAAGTTTAATTTTGGCCCCTTTTGGCCCCTAATTAGTTGGGACCAAAACTCCCAAAATAAATCCAAACCTTCCTTTTGTGGTCATAAACCTTGTGTTAAAATTTCATAGATTCCTATAAACTAATACTTAAGTTTATTGTGCAAAAACCAAGAAAAATGCTTATTTGGGCCCTTTTTGGCCCCTAATTCCTAAACTGTTCGGACCTCAACTCCCAAAATCAATCCCAACCTTCCTTTTATGGTCATAAACCTTGTGTTTTAATTTCATAGATTTCTATTTACTTTTACTAAAGTTAGAGTGCGAAAATCAAATGTCTTCGGATGACGACGACGACTACGACGCCAACGTGATACCAATATACGACCAAAAAAATTTCAATTTATGCGGTCGTATAAAAACTGACAAAATAGCTTCATTTTGAGATCTTACCATTAGTATGTTTGTACAAGAAAGTTTAACCAAACATGCATGATAATGCACAGTCATAAACAAATTGTCAAGTAAGCTTAATCTCTGAATAAAATTGGTTGTGATCATCTATACAATAGACCACTTTCGAGTTCATCTGTCACCGGAAAAAACTCGTCAATTATACGCGCCTTTATGACGTCATTTACCAGATAGAGGGGGTCGCCTGTATCCCTGCACTATTTACGTTCATCAAGCGTCTTGGTGATCGTCATTGTGCAGGATAAACTAGAAATAATGGTTGTTCAGTAGGTACTTAATGACAATTCCCTAATGACATCAATGCTGATTGTCAATTTTGATAATTCAATTTGTCGTATAATTCGTATAATATAGAATTATAGTTTTCCAACCACTCGCTCAGCATTGGAATGGAAGTGACGACGCCCCTAAACGCACAAATGACGTTCACTAAAACCAGAGTTTTTGACGGAAATGCAACGAACTCGAAAGTTATCTAATACAGTCACATACATGTATCACATCAGATCTGTGAATAAACAAATGTACAACTACAGACCACCCCATTGTGACAACTGACAGCAATGTACCAAAGACTAACAATGAAATCTTAAAGGCATCATATACTGACATAGTTTATACAGTAAAAAATGTGTTATTGTCTGCAAAAACATACTATTGTTTGAAAACCTCACAAAAAAAAAATGTGGGAGGTTTCAACCCTCCCCCAAAAAAATAAAAATAAATAATCTGCTGTCAACATACTGCATTTGACAATATAACATAGTCTTTTAAACCAAACTTTTTTTTCTTCAAACTATGACTTCAAGCAGAGAGACACTTTAAAAAATTTATAATAAACTGTATAAAACACAAACTCTACAAAGGACAAAAACATGGCCTAGTTTCTAATGATATGAAACTTAAATAGTAGACAAAGGTGGGGTACAAAAAGAACTTTGCTATGGGCTATAGGCAGTGACCTATAGTTGTTACTCTCTGTGTCATTTGGTCTCTTTTGAAGAGTTGTTTCAGTGGCAATCAAATTTAACCACTTTTTCTTTTTTTATATTTACTAGACCTTATCATTCACTGTTATTCATACTTTAAATTGTTGATTTTATATTAAATATATAATCTACAACCAAAAATAGAGTTTATTATCAATGACATGACAACAAGGCCCATTTATCATGGAAAAGTTATTCTAAAACTTTTAAGCATTCTTTCAACAATACATAGAATTTGGCTGATTTTCCAAAAAAAGCAAAATGCATGTACAGTGACCTATAGTTGTTAATGTCTGTGTCATTTTGTTCTCTTGTGGACAGTTTTCTCATTGGCAATCATACCACATCTTCTTTTTTATATTTAGATCGGACTAAAAAAATATTTTACCAAATGTTGGTCTATATACCAGTATATATGTATAACACCTTTTCACATGCACCTTTCATTTCTCACAAACACAAATATGTATCAAAACTAAGTAATTTTTGCTATTTTATAAAATAAGATTTAAATGTAATTCATAATATTTACAAGATCTTGTAGTTTACACTTTATAACCTATCTTAGGTGTCAATCATTTTGACAAAACTCCCATGAACTTTACAAAAAACTCCCATGAATTTTACACAAAAAAACCCTCACAGCTCCTCTTGTAAAGTCTTTTTAATATTTCTTAACAACACAATATTTTTTTGTTTTTCACGAAAGTTTGTGGCAGAAATCTTGTGATGTAGAACAGCTTTGATAGCTGGTTTGGCATGTCGACTGTTTCTTTGACAAAAATCTGCAAAAGAAAGTCACCATTTTAAAACATGTTTATCCCTACCACATTCTGTATGGTTGAGACTAGGAAATGACAAATGTAAAACAATTCAACTGAAAAAAAAATAACGTCAAGATTGATGTATGTAGCAGTAAATGAAAATATATATGATCAACAACATCCATTGAATTTTAGGGACATTCAGAATGTGGTGGATTTAAACATGTTTCAAAAATGTAGACTTTCTTGTAGATCTTTAATATTTGTTGATCTTCTTTGCATTTTAAAGTTTCTCTGCAACTCCCTTAGTTTTTGACCAAAAACCATTCAGGGGAAATAACTTCTACAAGGTGTTGGTTGGCAATTTTAGACATGTTGACTTATTTGTAGATTTTATTGTGCTGAACATTTTATGTGTCTGCAAAAACACAGGTAAAATTGGTCATTCAGGCACAATTTAGCTGATAAAGGAAGTCAGTTGGCCATTTCAGTCAATGATTTGTCATGTTAACTTATTTGTAGATCTGATTGTGCTTAACTTCTTTCTATTTACAATTTCTCTTTGACTATAATAGTTGTAGCAAAATATGAAAAAATATCTTTCAAGGGCAATGATCAATTGAGAATTTCAGCAAAGTTGAATTATTTGAAGATCTCCTTTGATGTACACTTTTGCTTTTTACATTTGATTTATCTTCTCTATTATAAGTTCTGCCAAAAAACTGAAGAAAAAACTGTATAATTGGTCATTAATTTCAAGAACTATTATAAGGAGTCAATTTATGATTCATCTGTGTTGAATAAATTGTAGATGGTATTTTGATTGACATATCTACTAACAAAAGATTCTTTCTATCAGCTATAGCCTAACCAGGTGCTCAGCAGGGTGCAGCTTTATACGCCTGCAGAAGTCAAATTTTTGCGGTCGTATAAAATTTGCATTTGAATGGGGACATGTAGTTGGACTCCCCTTGTCCTGGATTAAGAACCTGAGACAAATGCCTGTGGTTTAGCTGACAAAAATTCTCTCGATCTGTGATATATTTTAAGATAATTACCAAAAAAAATATAATTTTGCAATCATTTTGTGTTTCAGGGGCAATAACCCAAAAAACATTTACTATTTTTTTAAATCATGGACACCAAGTGATGTAATCAAAAGCTCATTTAACTTTCAAGGCCTGGTGAGTAAGAAACACATGATGATGAACAGATTCTTATGACATTTTTATTCTACTTAATAGAGAAAAAATATACATAACACAATAAATGAAAAATTTAAAATATTGAAGGTTGTATACTTTTTAATATAAAAGAATAAAATGAAAATATATCTACAGTTCTAATATTTAAAGAATGATGATGACACTAATTATATGCCATTTTGATAGTCCTTGTATATTACATACTAAAGTTGATCTTGACCATGCAAAAATGGGGGTGTATTTTCGTCTTTGGTGTGTATGAAACACACCTGTATAGTACACACACCTTTTTTGCCCTTAAAACTTGAGAAAAAAAGTTTTAAATTTCTTTGAAAAGGGTTGAGTTAAAAGAGTCAAAAAATGAAAAATCCTAATATCCAAGAACTAGAGGCTCTAAAGAGCCTGTGTCGCTCACCTTGGTCTATGTGACTATTAAACAAAAGAAGCAGATGGATTCATGACAAAATTGTATTTTGGTGATGGTGATGTGTTTGTACATCTTACTTTACTGAACATCCTTGCAGCTTACAATTATCTCTATCTATAATGAAGTTGGCCCAGTAGTTTCAGTGGAAAATGTTAGTAAAAATTTACAAATTTTATAAAAATTGTTGAAAATTGACTATAAAGGACAATAACTCCTTAGGGGGTCAATTGACCATTTCGGTAATGTTGACTTATTTGTAAATCTTACTTTGCTGAACATTATTGCTGTTTACAGTTTATTTCTATCTATAATAATTTTCAAGATAATAACCAAAAACAGTAAAATTTCCTTAAAATTACCAATTCAGGGGCAGGAACCCAACAACGGGTTGTCCGATTTATCTGAAAATTTCAGGGCAGATAGATCTTGACCTAATAAACAATTTATCCCCCTGTCAGATTTGCTCTAAAGGCTTTGGTTTTTGAGTTATAAGCCAAAAACTGCATTTTACCCCTATCTTCTATTTTTAGCCATGGCGGCCATCTTGGTTGGATGGCCGGGTCATCGGACACATTTTTTAAACTAGATACCCAAAAGATGATTGTGGATAAGTTTGGATTAATTTGGCCCAGTAGTTTCAGAGGAGAAGATTTTTGTAAAAGATTACTAAGATTTACGAAAAATGGTTAAAAATTGACTATAAAGGGCAATAACTCCTATATGGGTCAACTGACCATTTCGGTCATGTTGACTTATTTGTAAATCTTACTTTGCTGAACATTATTGCTGTTTACAGTTTATCTCTATCTATAATAATATTCAAGATAATAACCATATAACGGCAAAATTTCCTTAAAATTGCCAATTCAGGGGCAGCAACCCAACAACCGGTTGTCCGATTCGTCTGAAAATTTTAGAGCAGATAGATCTTGACTTAATAAACAATTTAACCCCATGTCAGATTTGCTCTAAATGCTTCGGTTTCAGAGTTATAAGCCAAAAACTGCATTTGACCCCTATGTTCTATTTTTAGCCATGGCGGCCATCTTGGTTGGTTGGCCGGGTAACCGAACACATTTTTTAAACTAGATACCCCAATAATGATTGTGGCCAAGTTTGGTTAAATTTGGCCCAGTAGTTTCAGAGGAGAAGATTTTTGTAAAAGTTAACGACGACGGACGACGGACGACGCCGGACGACGGACGCCGGACGCCAAGTGATGAGAAAAGCTCACTTGGCCCTTCGGGCCAGGTGAGCTAATAAAAAAGTTCAAACATGTCAAAAAGATAAATTCACATTCTGTTTTCATCCATGTTATAATATAAGTCTTAAATGACCGACCAAAAACAAGTTCTGGTTTGAACAAGACAAAATATCACCAAAGTAAATATTAATTATAACATTTAAAAACATATCTTAAGATCCTAGTATTGACAATAGATATGGGTATATTCAATGAATTGTCATATAATCAAAGCATATCTATCATATTTTTGGTGTTAATTTTCAATCTGCATTAACATCTGAAATATTGGTTTTGTGCATTATACCCTATCTCATAAAATGCCAATCACAAAATATCACCAAATATATCTTAGTCCAATCAGATTATTATATAATAAGGTTATTTCTTTTTTCATTCGCTGTCGTTATGAGTTTTACCAGGTTCCTGCATTGATTTCTCAAAAACTGTCCTTCACACCAGATCTTAATCCTATTTGAACATTTTAATGGCTAGATAAAATATGTAAGGTATTAAAAGCAGACAAATAAAAAAAATATTTTCCACTGGTGAATTTTCCCTTCAAAATTTTATATGCTATGTTTTTGCCACTGATCATCAAAAAAAGAGTATGTGTATAGAGGGTTTCCAAACAATGATTAAAACTTAGAAAAGAATTTATCCATTAATATCAGGTAAGGAAAGTAGAATGTAAAAGTCAAGGTCATAACTAATTCATGTTTTTAAATAACAAAAAATGCAGTTTTATTTAAAGTATACCCTTTCCATGGGTTATAACATAAAATCATAAAATGACATTTAAAAAGTAGCAAAATTTCCCAATTTTTTTACTATTTGACTCAAATATGCCACTCAATCTGTATAAGACAGGGTTTGAGGGGGGTTATCAAACATTTATTTAAAAAAAAAACTTTGCCTTGTAGTTTTAGAGAAGATTTATTTAAAACTGACATATCAGAGACTCATTTACTACCTCTAGCATTCTGATTTTAATCAAAGCTATATAAATGGACAAATTTTTATTAAGGATCATAGCAGCAATATTTCTATTAAATTTGAAAGTGTTTTTATTTATAAATGTAAGGGGCGATAATGAAAATATAAACAATTAGTACCCAAAATAAAAGGCAAGGGAAGATGGAGGTAAAGTGATGGCATTAGCTTTATACAATATCTCTTTTTCTCTTTTTGATCAAGTGAACTCAAGAGTAATGAGTATATTACAAATTCACAAAGTTGTTCAAACAGAAAATGTTCTAATTGAATATGATAACTCTTGCAAAATTTTATAATATTCAAGATAAGCCAATCCATGGTTGTGTTTTTCCATATTATCTTTTCAAGGAAAAATATATAGAAAAGATGTAAAATACAGCAAGCAACAAATATAACATAAAATCATATATACTGAATGAAAATGTGAAACAATTAAAGCTGCAACAAATATTTATTTTAATATGACTCTTGTCTTATGTAGAGACTAAGTAACTAGACATGCAAATAAAATATACAGAGTCATTCTTCATTGCTCTTAAAGAGTTTCTTGAAATTCCTTTTTACATAATTTTCGTTGTTAGACTACACAGAAACATTATCACTATTGTAAAATCCTACAGAAGATTCCCTCTTTCAATTTCCATCAAAATGTCCATGAATTGCATTAATTTTCTTCATTCTCTGTTTTGCACGACATGTAATGGATGTTATCTTCTGTGCAAGTGCAGCACGAACTAAAGGTCTCCCATGGCGACCTGTGACACAACAAAAATCTACAATGACACAGTAAACAAGCAATTGTACTTTCACTTAAAATAGATGTCCAGTGGCAAATATTTCATGCATGTTGACGCTTAATGGAAATAACTTTATTATAGTTAAGATTATGTTCCTGTTTTGTATTGTCTATTTATGTCCACCATTGCACTTTGGTGTTCAATCTTTCGCTTTTCATGTGTGGTTCTAGCTGATACACCACGATGGAGAGCACATTTCACTTGAGACTTGCTGTGTTTACTATTTGAAGTACAAAACTCTGCAAGAACATAATTACATGCATAATGTAGGAATTCATAAATATATCAGTGAATACCTTGCTTTAATAAAATAAAGTTAGAAAAACATAATGTGCAACCAGACACTTTCAACTTTATGTAATAGAGGGTTACTTTATAAATGGTGGCTGGGGCCTCAAAAGCCAAGTGGCTGTCAACACTGAGGTTGTGAGCTTGAATCCCTCATTGGGCAGGGGCATTAACTCCAATCTTAATTAACTAGGATTGTTAGTTTTCTTATAGAAGGTTTGACCTTCTCTCCTAGCACTCAGGCTTCCAACAATAATAAAAACTTACCAACAAGAAATAGATCAATAGTGTTAAAGGGGTGTTAAACACCTATCAATTAATCAATGACTCAATTAAATGTTGGATTACTTAAGAATTAAAAAAAAAAAAGAAGATGTGGCCTGATTGCTAATGAGACAACTCTCCACCAGAGACCAAATGACATAGAGAGTAACAACTATAGGTCACTGCCTATAGCCTATAGCAAAGTTCTTTTTGTACCCCACCTTTGTCTACTATTTAGTTTCATATCATTAGAAACTAGGCCATGATTTTGTCCTTAGAAGAATTTGTGTTTTATACAGTTTATTAGCAACTATAGGTCTCATATATGGCCTTCATCAATGAGCAAAATCAACATGGCACCTTTAGTTAAACAAGCATTCTGTGAGTATTGCATGGCAATACATAGTCCTCTACTGGTTAAAAATTTATTGTATTGGAACAAAATTCTAACTTGATCTTTAATTTGTCATGGTGTAAAAAAAAACACTATATAATATCTTCAAGCACGACAATTTTTTTTGGTTAAAAAGTGATTATGTAAGTTATTTTTTTATCTAAATCCAAACCCATAACTCTGTACATAATCATCATACCACAACAAAATTATGTGTAAGTTTCATAACATTTGGTTGAGGCTAACTAAAGTTAGAGATCATCATGCAGAAACTAAAAATTCAGCAATTTCCGTTTGTAAATGGGCATAACTCTAGAACAGTTAAAGCGACACCACCAAAATTCAAACTTGGTCTGTATTTTGTGGTAATAAGCATTATGTGCAAGTTTCATAACATTTAGTTGAGGCTAACTGAAGGTAGAGATCAGAAACTAAAAATTCAGCAATTTTTCCATTTGTAAATGGGCATAACTCTAGAACCGTTAGAGTGACGCCACCAATATTCAAATTTGATCTGTGTTTTATGGTAATTAACTTTTGTATAAGTTTCATAACATTAAGTTGAGGGTAACATTAGTAAGAGAACAGAAACGAAAAGTTCTGCTTTTTTGTAATTTGTAAAGGAGCATAACTCTTGAACGGTTTAAGGGACTGTGACCACCAATATGCAAACTTGATCTGTATTTTGTAGTAATAAGCATTGTGTATACTGGTAAGTTTCATATCATTTGATTGAGGCAAAGTTAAATTAGAGAATGGAAACCAACTTTTGGATATACGGACGTACAGACAGGCAAGGATAAAACTTTTAAAATGCCCCTTCTGCTAAGGCGGGCATAAAAATATACATCTGGGTCTACTAGTACTGGTAGTACTGGCAGTATGACTGAAAAAAAATGTCGTTCATTATGTTCCCTTTCAGAAATTAGAGCCCCTATAAGTGTGGAAACTCCCTTTTGAAACTGTTTAAAATACAGTAGACAGGAGTTCCAATATCATCCTGACCTTGATATGATCAAAAGCAGGTCAACCCAACAGACACTTTTATATGATTCAAAACTTTTCATTTCAAATTATTTGCAAAAATCAACCCATACCTCTTTTATTTTGTCTTCTCGCTAAAAATTAAGCTAATGCTGATTTAATTTTCTTTTGATTTTCTAAGTCAAAAGGAGGCTAGTTAAATAATTAAATAAACTGACTCACAGACATGTCTTGCTGTTATGTAATTTTGGTAGTACGTTTTGTACATGTATAATTCACAAGAGTGCACACGCTGAAATGTCTCGCCTTCTATACTATAATCATTGATATTATGTTGATAGTCCTAAGTATAAAGCTAAGCTTTATTACAACTGTCACATAAACTTAACATTAACCAAGATAACTAAACAAAGACCAATGAACCTTGAAAAAGAGGTTCAGGTCAGATGAACCATGCCAGGCAGACAGGTACAGCTAACAATGCTTCTATACAACATATATAGTTGACACATTACTTATAGTTTAAGAAAAATAGACCAAAACACAAAAACTTAACACTGTGCAATGAACCGTGAAAATGAGGTCACGGTTAAATAAAACCTGCTCGACTGACATAAAGATCATAAAATATTTCCATACACCAAATATAGTTGACCTATGGCATATAGCATTAGATCAAAAGACCAAAACTCAAAAACTTAACTTTGACCACTGAACCATGAAAATGAGGTCAAGGTCACATGACATCTGCCCGATAGACATGTACACTTAACAATCATTCCATACAACAAATATAGTAGACCTATTGCATATGGTATGAGAAAAACAGACCAAAACACAAAAATTTAACTATAACCACTGAACCATGAAAATGAGGTCAAGGTCAGATGACACCTGCCAGTTGGACATGTACACCTTACAGTCCTTCCATACACCAAATATACTAGCCCTATTGCTTATAGTATCTGAGATATGGACTTGACCACCAAAACTTAACCTTGTTCACTGATCCATGAAATGAGGTCGAGGTCAAGTGAAAACTGTCTGACAGACACGAGGACCTTGCAAGGTACGCACATATCAAATATAGTTATCCTATTACTTATAATAAGAGAGAATTCAACATTACAAAAAATTTGAACTTTTTTTTCAAGTGGTCACTGAACCATGAAAATGAGGTCAAGGACATTGGACATGTGACTGACGGAAACTTCGTAACATGAAGCATCTATATACAAAGTATGAAGCATCCAGGTCTTCCACCTTCTAAAATATAAAGCTTTTAAGAAGTGAGCTAACGCCGCCGCCGTAGCCGCCGCCGCCGGATCACTATCCCTATGTCGAGCTTTCTGCAACAAAAGTTGCAGGCTCGACAACAAAATGATGAAATTAAAATGGCAAAATTCAACCATGTTAACAATGCAAAACAGTTCAAATTTAAAAGACTATGACTGAGGAAACAGCGCCAAATAATCTCCATGGAAATAACACATCCAACTACCGTACTTATAAACATTACCTGACCAGGTAAGCGCCCCTTAAAAATTGACCTAATCACTTAGCAAAAGTTTCAAAGTCATTAGACAGAATGACAGAGGGGGAGGGCAAAATAGTTATGATTCATGGAAATAATATATGCCAGTAGTTTATGCTAATATTTAATTGACATTTTCTTCATCTAAATAGAGAGTAATACATTTTGTACATTTTAAAATAGAGTACAAAGTTCAGTCTGATGATGATGACAGTAGTCAATATGCTGAGCAAACTTAAAATACTTTCTCCATATCAAAATAGTTAGCTATCATGTTTTTGATACAGCCACATCTAAATAATATATATTTAACCAGATTCAGATTGCCACATGCATTTAATTTAATCAGATTCAGATTACCACATCTAACTCCTTTAATCAGATTCAGATTACCACATCTAACTCATTTAATCAGATTCAGATTACCACATCTAACTCATGTAATCAGATTCAGATTACCACATCTAACTCATTTAATCAGATTCAGATTACCACATCTAACTCATTTAATCAGATTCAGATTACCACATCTAACTCATGTAATCAGATTCAGATTACCACATCTAACTCATTTAATCAGATTCAGATTGCCACATCCAACTTATAATTTATGCCGATTCAGATTGAGGATGAAATAAGTACTGAGTCCTGAATATGATTAAGATAATATCCACTGACTTCAGGACGCACAGAAAAATTGGAATTTTCTTCTTCAATAAAGTTGTAAATGTGAATTAGTCCTTCCTATATATATCTCTATTCAATAGCAATATATTGCTCAATATCCATCTTCATTAGCCAAGGGTTACTATCCAGTCCCTCGATCCTCTTGGCTAGAGAAGATGATTAATACCGGTATCCACTTTGAAGATCTTTTTGAAGCTGTAGTTTTCTCACGTTGATTTTTTTGTTCTCCTGAGATGTCCTTGCTGTTATTCCATTATGAAGAGCTTGTCGAACCTCAGTCTTACGATGTCGACTTTTTTGTGTACAAAAATCTGTAATGAAATACAGATTAATCTAACAAACATAAATATTATCTTAGAAAGAAACTTCAATAAAATAAAATTTCATTTTTCTAAAATTTCATTATAGAAAGCAAAGTTGAGTCACAAATCCAAGAAATCCACAACTGCTTAGTGTACTGTGTATACACATACATATATATGTGTAAATTACTCAGAAGAGGTGACTTAGTGTGTTATAGAAGTATGAACAAACACATCACTGATGCTGTATGATATCCATCTATTAAACAGCTATTTTAGTTCCAGTTTGAAATTTTCCTTATTTTGCCTTGAATCTTCAATCTCTCTGCTGAAGTTCTTGCAGACACACCACGGGCTAAAGCTGTCCTTATTTTAGATTTATTGTGACGGCTATTTGTTGAACAGAATTCTGCAAAGACATAAAAATCCAACCTACTTTGTGAATATTTAAAAGTTTACTTTAACAGAATTTTATATATGGCATTCATACCACATCTTATTTTAATATTAAAACAAGAATATGTCCTCAGTACACAGATGCCCCACTCACACTATAATTTTCTATGTTCATTGGACCATGAAATTGGGGGAAAAACTCTTATTTAGCATTAAAATTAGAAAGATCATATCATAGGGAACATGTGTACTAAGTTTCAGGTTGTTCGGACTTCAACTTCATCAAAAACTACCTTGACCAAAAACTTTAACCTGAAACCGGACAGACAGACAAACGAACAAAACTTTAACCTGAAAGGAGACAGACGGACAAACGAACAGACAGCATACGAACAAACAGATAAACAGACACACAGACCAGAAAACATAATTCCCCTCTACTATTGTAGGTGGGGCATTAAAAAAAAGTTTTAAGAAAGTTTTTGAAGGAACAACTAACCAACCTTTGGCAGTAAAATCGAAATTCCTTGTCAATTAAGATTGGAATTGAGTTCACCTGCTACATGCAGGGTTTGAACTCACATCCTTTGTTCACAGGATAGTGATGGAGTTGTTGAATTACCTAGACCCCTCAGCCCACAAAGCCCTGAGTTGTTGAATTACTTAGACCATTCAGCCCACAAAGCCCTGAGTTGTTGAATTACTTAGACCCCTCAGCCCACAAAGCCCTGAGTTGTTGAATTACTTAGACCATTCAGCCCAGAAAGCTGTGAGTTGTTGAATTACTTAGACCCCTCAGCCCACAAAGCCCTGAGTTGTTGAATTACTTATACCATTCAGCCCACAAAGCCCTGAGTTGTTTAATTACTTAGACCCCTCAGCCCACAAAGCCCTGACTTGTTGAATTACCTAGACCCCTCAGCCCACAAAGCCCCGAGTTGTTGAATAACTAAGACCATTCAGCCCACAAAGCCCTGAGTTGTTGAATTACTTAGACCATTCAGCCCACAAAGCCCTGAGTTGTTGAATTACTTAGACCATTCAGCCCACAAAGCCCTGAGTTGTTAAATTACTTAGACCATTCAGCCCACAAAGCCCTGAGTTGTTGAATTACTTAGACCATTCAGCCCACAAAGCCCTGAGTTGTTGAATTACTTAGACCATTCAGCCCACAAAGCCCTGAGTTGTTGAATTACTTAAGACCATTCAGCCCACAAAGCCCTGAGTTGTTGAATTACTTATACCATTCAGCCCACAAAGCCCTGAGTTGTTGAATTACTTAGACCATTCAGCCCACAAAGCCCTGAGTTGTTGAATTACTTAGACCATTCAGCCCACAAGGCCCTTAGAGTAAGACTAGATACAAACTTGATAATACATAAATGTTGAATTAATTAGACCACTCAGCCCACAAGGCCCTGAGAAAACAACTAGATACAAACTTGATAATACATAAATGTGATTTTAAACATTTCAGCCAACTGTGAAACTATGTTTTTTAAAGAGATAATAATCACTACTATCTATAGATTATCGTTGGTCATCTCAACGGGATTGATTTTCTCGTTTGATCCTGAACATCGAAATAGTGAGAAAAGCAATCAAGTTGAGACGACAAAAGATAATCTGTTTATCCCTATTATACCCATGAAGACTTTGTTAATTTGATGACAATGAGCATGTGCATCCTTAGTTTCTAGCAATAATTTTCATATCATTCGACTCCACTGAGAGAGAAAATTATCAGTCAGCAAGATCAAAGGAAAATTTCTTGAAATAGCAATAAATATCTTTATAACAAAATATGATACCAATAAAAGAAGATATGAGACATGCCAATGAGATCCAACAAAAGATGAGAAAGGCAGAACACATAAAAAGAGGGGGAAAGGATACCAAGGGGAGATTGAAACTTATAAGTTGGAGAAAAACTGACAACTCCATGGCGAAACAAAATGAAGCAAATCCACAATAGTTAACATAAGACAACATGTGCTTCAAAATTACATTATAAACTAAAACTTTCAGAAATGTTTTACTGCAATTAATGTTGGATTAATTACCTACAACTGTCAAATTCAAGCGAATATTTTTTTTCAACTTATTTTCGTATGCAACCGGATGTGGTGTACCATGATTTGGTGGTATTACACCTATAAATTCATTTATTTTTTTGGGTACCAAGTATTGTCGGTTGAGGAAAACTTCCATTTTCTTGGATATTATAATTTGTTGTTTTGTTATCATAAGTCTGTTTAGATTCCTATAGCAAATTTGAATTTCTTAAACATTTAAACTTGTTGTTCCCAAGTACTATTTGAAATCCATGGTACCTGAGGATTCAACCAAATAACAATGACTCATCAATAATCAAGAGGCCTAGCAGAACTATAGTGGATAAAGTCCCCATACAACTCATAGAATTAGAAAATTTCCAGGTATACACTTGAACAGTTCATACTCTTCTGTCACTGTTGGAATATATTTATCAAAAATATTAAAAATCTAGGCGACAGCAATACAACAGAATGTTCTCACGGTCATCCACTATAAAAATGTAACGAATGTACTCTTTCTAGATAAAACCATGCACTAGGTTGAAAATCATTGCATACAAACATCAGTAATTTTTTTTCAATTTTTATTATTCGTAATCTTTTGCGAACATTGAAATCAATAACAGAAATGTATATATAGTTTTTATCATATATTCAATATTTTTACAGAATAATACTTATGATATACATTATTAACATTCACAATCATAGCAGTTTTATAGGAAAATTTGCACATCACTAAATTGTGTTTTCCTTAACCAAAATCGTATAATGATAAATCTTTAGCTTGTCACTATATCCATGAGCTATGCTATATTATTATATAATAAAGAATCAAACTGTTTAAATATCTAAAAAAAAAAATCTAAAAATCAAAGAATTACTTTACAATACATACAATAATTTTGAAGATTTCTAAAACAGTAAAAACTGAACATTAGCATATATATAAAAATAAGAAGATAATAAATGATTGTTAATATGACAACTCTTCACAAGAGACATTATGGCTTAGAAGTGTTTTTATATACTTTTCAATATATTCTGAATATTTTAATTCATTTTTTACATTTTACTCGCTTGTGCTTTTATTTTTAATGTTTGTAAAATATCAAAAGTGAATAAAATAAATTTGAGAATGGAAATAGGGAATGTGTCAATTTTAAGAGACAACAACCCGACCATAGAGAAGACAACAAACTGTCCATTATATGAAAATAAGTAGATTTTGTTGTATGATATACAAATGTAATAATTATAAGATTCTGTATTTAAAACATTTATAAACATGTATAATGGACTCTTCTATTTCAAACTTTAGATAATATTACATATATTTAAGTCAGAAAATACACATTTAAGGTAGATTCATGGTATACCGCCATCTTGGATTGAACAATCACAGTAAAAAATTGGTCTAGTTATTTGCCTAAATCTGCAAATTTGAAGACAGATTTGCAATTTATTGGTTAGACTGTTTAATAATATAAAGAAAACTTGGCAATTTATTGTATAATTCAAAATATTTAAACAAATATAATTTTTCTTGCTTTTAGAATCATTTTTTTCAAACGAACCATTTAAGGGAAGATAACTCTTTTAGTAAAAAATTTATACTGGACAGATAGGGAATTTTTTTCTTTTTACTTGTAGCAAGAAAAAAAGTTCGGTGACACCATTTTTTCTTTTTATTTTCTTAAAACATATTACAAAACTTATCTTTTCACAATTTTTTTCAAAATTCTATCTCATAGATTTTTTTTTATGCACACAAATGTGTTTTCCCATGAACAATCTAACCAAATTTAGGCAATTTTCAACGACTCATAGCTTGAAAAATAGCACGGTGACTCCTCCTTTTTATTATATATTTGAAAAGAGCATATTAAAATCTTCATTCTGGCTAAGTATAAGAAAATTCTGTCTCAAAAAATATTTACTTATGATCTACCTTAAAGGTTGCAGAATTTTTGTTAATGCTTCTTCAAGAACTATATATTTTTGCTGTGTACAAATCAAAATAAAAAATACCAGAATTGAATGAATTAATCACAGTTTTGTTCATCTACTGATCAATATAATTTTTCAATTAAATAAACTCATCATAGATACCAGAATTGAAATTTTGTATTAACACCAGACATCTATTGTCTACAAAAGACTGATCAGTGACGCTTTAATCAAAAAAGTTAAAAAAAAGACCACATGAAGTACAAAGTTAAAGAGCATTGAGGACCACAAATTCCTAAAAGTTTTGCCAAATGCAGCTAAGGTAATCTTATTTTTGAGGTAGAAAAGCCTTCACATTTAAAAAAAATCATAGTTTTGAAAGCAGTTTTGTAGAGTAAATCTGAGATATTCTTCAAAGGTTCCACAGAACCCTTTGTTTTGCCAGCAAATGCTGCTGTCAATGTAAATGTGTAATGTAAAAGTTAGTCAATTTATCAGTAAAATACAGATTTAAAAACAAATACAAACTTTTTTTCAAGGGTTATAAGTGTGTCATGTGTGTATTGCACATATTTATTTTAATAACATAGTATATAACACAGAAGCAAAATTAAAATGACTATGACAACCCCTTACTGTGAATATATTCACATAATTTTGCAATGTTTTAATCATTGCTAAATATTCCAATGCAACTGAGTTTCTTAAAAAAAAAAATCATTTTTATTTTCATTGAGTCAAGTCTTTTTATCACATATCACCAGTTAAATTTTCCTTGCAGTTTCACACCAAAATCTGCATGACACAACACTATTAAGATGCATTTTATTTTTTAAATCCTCCTCTTGAAAGGTCACTTATGCTATATCCAAACTGAGTTTTAAGTTTCATTAATTTTTGTCTTTCTTGATGTGTCCTAGATGTTATACTGCACACAATAACCTTCCTGCACTGATAACGAGTATGCCGTCCTTGACTAACACAAAAATCTGAAAAATAGGAAAATTGACAGTTCAAATGTCCCTTTTCCACTTTAAAAAGTACTGTTTTTGTGTCATATAGGATCTTTAAATTGTGAATTACTTTGTCCAATTAGAATTCTGTGTCTTAATATCTTCTTTTTCTCTTTACATGTCGTGGAGGTGACAACATTACGTGACGCTTCCCGACACTGAGAACGTGAATGTCTTCCATATTTCTCACAAAAATCTGTAAAATAGCACAATATCTATATGCTCCAGCTTTATTTATTTACCATCATGTAATAAGACCGAAACATTTCATTACCTGGTATATCTTATATATCTGTAATAGTATGCATTTTTTTTTACTTTGTGAAGATTGTACTGCATTATTTACAAGTCTTTTTCAAAGAAAAATTATCCCTAAATTTGATTTTCTACAGACTTAATGATGATTGATTGGTTTTTGAAGTATTCATGCCACTTTCACAACTATTGGCTATTTTGTGGCAGGAAGTTTTTATATGTGGACAAAGCCAGAGTGCCTCAAGAACCACATTTGCAGGCATGAAACTGGCAACCCTAGTCATTTAGATTGGAGTCAATGCAATTGCACATGAGGATTCTAACTCAAAACAATTGTGTACACAGGCTAGTGATATAGTTGTAGAAATACTTAGACCACTCATTCAGAAGTCTCTTTTAACAAATAAGAAGACAATCTTATAAGAAATGAAGGCACTACCCTTACAAAAAGAATTGTATTTAATGTTATATTAAGTCCCTGTTTCAAATTAAGGCTCCCCATTTCAGTTTTTTTTTATTCGAAATTAAGGCTCCCCATTTCAATTTTTTCTGATAATCAAACTATTTTCTGTAAATTTAGAAATTATTGCAATGTTTTTATTATTGCAAAAAATGTGACAACGTTAAAATCACAATAATTGAAACTCACATTTTGAATTTTTTTCTATGAATCAAACATGATTTTTCTGAATATCGCAAAAAATAATTACATTTTAGTGTAAAATGACAAAATCGCAATATTAAATGCAGGGAATAATTCTGAATTTACAGTAATTAGAGCAGAATCCAACAAAAAATAAAGGCACTTTCCCAGCAACATTTATTCAAATAGGACATATTTTTACAATTCATTTGTTAATGAAAGAACCTAAAAAAAAGCGTTAGTTACAATTTTAATACAAATATGCAAATAATATTGAAATACATATAGAACATGTAGAATAAAGGTTTGGGCTCAACTGATATTTGACTGTGATAAAGTCAGTATCAAAAACAAAAAGTCCTTTATTCTGTTTATTGGTAATTTAAAAAAAAAAAAAAATCACTACAATAATAGAGAAAATAACAAACAAACTTCTTTTTCGCGTCGAATCACAGCGAATCACACTTGACGTCACAGGCTGCATTACATCATTTTAAATTTTGTCACAGTGCAGTAAACAAGGCGTTTTCTTGCACAAAGTATTGAAAAGGATTTATTACATGTGTTACATTAATATTCTGCTTTGGACATGACTCTAACAATGCCTTATATAAAAGTAGTTGTCTAGTTTGGTGCCCCCGGTTACCACTTTAAAGGCTTTATAAAATTTATCCTAGATCAGCATTTCTAATATATTCACTTTTTTGTTCTTTGTTCTATGAATATCTGTCTTTATATTGACAATGAAACCACATCTTTTTAAATTGTATATTATGGTCCCACAAAAATGTTGAAAATGCGTACATTTAAATTTTTTTCTAGCTTCTCTCATGCGATAGCCATACCTTTTTTTAAAGTTTATCGGGTTTTTCATACATTTTCTGTTAACATTTTCACAACAATCATTCAAAAGTTTCAAACAATGATGAGTGAAGTGTTTCATTCGCTAAAAAACTTGTGTGTTCTACGAAAAAAAATTATGCGCAATTTTGTGAATGAAAGGGCAAAGAAGATCCTTATGCGTTGCATTCGCTCATGACATTTGCGTACTGACCCAATAAGTTTTATATCACGGGCAGTCCACTGATACTGACATTATCAGCGAGTACACATCAAAGGAAAAATGTACAAATTACCAATAAAATGTTAACATAACTGATACATATAATATATATCTTTAGACACTTTACAACATGATGGTATACACTTAAAAAACAACCAACTAATTAATCAAATTCATAAATATCAATCTTACATTGAAATCTGAGAGAAAGCACCATGGTTATACATGGGCAGTACAACAATCTGTACTAATCAAATCGTGTACAGAAAATATGCACATTTACTACCATAAGATTTAGGATGTGTTCTAGCATGTCAACCATTTAAGATTTGGAATATGCATAAAAAAAACTATGGTGGGGGCATAAAATTCATCTATGTACCAAGTGTATATACGATTCATGAGAAATCAAATATTAAAACTGAAGAAAGTTAATAACAAAGATGAAGATGGATTGAAAGATCATGATGACAAGAACTGGAAATGGACATGTCACCTTTGGAACAGTATTAATAAAATTTATGGAATGAAAATTGCTCAACAAAAAAGTGTTTTTTTTCAGAAAATTTGGATGCATCAAACAAATGAAACATGGTATTTCCAAAGTCTGATTTCCACAGTATATGTTCATTTGGGTGTCAGAAACAAGATGGAGAATAATTCACAGATACAAAACTTCACAGAAAAAACACAACAATCTATTTTTATAAAGTATCCATCATTTCATTGAGAAAACATTAAGATCCAAAAATCTTTGCTTTAACAGAGTTCTCTCCCTTTTTAATTTTTCTCTTTCTTTAAAAGTTTTAGATGTGACTGCATTGTATAAGACTTTTCTGCACTGTGGCCTTTTGTGTCTTCCATTGGTCTCACAAAAATCTGTAAAAGAGGGGAAACTATCTCAATAAAATTAAAGGTACCAATTTTTCAGCACCTAAGATGCCCATAGTAATGTTCAATGAATGTCTCTTCAGTGATGCTTGAGGTCAAATTACTTCTAAATCCAAAACTTAAAGTAAAGAGCTTTGAGTCCAAAAAGGATAGTTAAAGCAAAGCAAATTTCTGAACGCGATATCGGTGTTTTCATGCAAGCACAGAAATATTGTTCAGACTATTCCAAACCCAATGATTGACACAGAATAAACATAAGGTGCATGTGATTAAAGTTATAATTAGCACAATATTCAATAGCTAGTCATAACAATATTTAACTCCTTAACTGAAAATATCTGAAATTATTTAGTGTTTTTTTTTCATTGTTGGAATACATTATGCAACTCGCTCAGAGCCAAAATTGCAATAATAAGAACTCCAATTTTGAAATCTGCGTGTCATATATATTTGCATGCAGTTTTTCGTATATTCATAATAATTATTTTTACATTTTGATCAACCATATGTTGAAATCACAATTAATGCACACACTAATTTCTGAATTTGACAATACATATTTTTTGTCATATCAATTAAATTCATATCATAGATTCCTTATACATAAATATTTCACAATAACTAAAAAGAAGTGTTCTACAAATATTAATTATAACAAAAAAATACAATTTGTTATCATGATTATAGGATCAACACAGCATATTCAATGCACTCCATAGTAAATGCTCAACTTTGCATTTTCTACATCTTTGTAAAATTTTATAATTATGAAGAATACTAAATATTGCAAACAAACTAATTTTCACAAGCAAATTTTCCTCACGACTTTTGTAAGTAGAAAAATTACGTGAATTTGTAAAACTTGGATTTTTACTCATTTATCTTCCTCAAGTTAATTTGTGAATTGCAAAAAAAAATCACCAAGAAATGGGTTAGAAACACCTAAATATGAAATTAGGTGTCCGTGAAAATAAGTTGGTTTACAGAATCAACCAGTTAATCATTTCCTTCTAATGATACTAAATGTAATAGACAAGCATCCGAGCTGAAATATAGCTTCTAATCTAGGAGAGAAAACCATAACAAAAAAGTTATCAATTTTCTAAAATTTCAAATAAAAGTGAAAAAAAATCAATCTGTTTGCTACACATGTTTTGGGCTTTTGGTCTTCTTTGCTGTGTTTTCAGCTTAACATTATAAAATAAAATACAAAATTACATGTGTTGATACAATACACAATTTAAATTGAAAATAAAATATATTCAAACATTACAAATACATGAAATAGTAAATTACAAAACCTTCAAAAATAAATATAAGCTGAAATATTTTAACATTCACTAAGATAAACATCTATAAAACCAAAATATTTGATAAATCTACAGTTAATGTTGACATAAAAATTATGAAAAAATGGAAGATACTTTTAAAATATGTAATAATATATATAACTGGCTGATTTTAAAAACTTTTCACAGGTACATACGATTAGATAACAGAAATATAAAATTTCAAAATTTGAGTGGTTGGTTCAATTACAATTCTGATCAAGAAAGATAACTCAAATTTTAATAAATTCTGTAACAATATTTAATTTAGAACATGTAGAACAGAATCATGCACCATGTACAATTAATTAAGAATTTTCTTGAGAATGGAAATGGGGAATGTGTCAAAGAGCTCAACCCTACCAAAGAGCAGATAACAGCCAAATGCCTCAATAGCCAATGTAGAATAAACAAACACACAGCAATACCCACAGTAAAACTCAGCTCAAAAGAAATTTGGAGTCTGATGTGAGAATGGGTAACGGAAGAAACTAAGCAAAATGACAATGATACATAATTTAACAAAGGACTACCAGCAGTTACTGACATGCAAGCGCTAGACATCTGAAACTGACTGAAAGATTATGTCTTCATCATTGTTGTACACATGCATTTCATTTCGTATCTTGAATATCTGATATTCCTTGATAAATTTCTTAAAATGTGTTACACAGTGTATGGATAGTGCGCATTGATCACAAAAGTAGTGATAAAGTTTGGAAAATTGATAACTATCATATAAGTCAGCAATTAAAGCCATTGTTACCGCAAAAAAATGAAATAATGAAATAATATTATAAATGTTTAGTAGCTTATTATGACTTGGTACTGGCCATAAAGCTCAAGAGTTTTTCAAATCACAATATTTTAAAATAAACATCACAATTGATTTACCTTATAAAGCTACTGGCTTCTTTTGACTGGCCTTTAGTCTTAGCAATCTTTTTCTTCCCCAACTATTGGTTGCTGTAACATAACTTCCCATTGCTTGATATATTTTTGCACGAGAGTGATGACTATATTTCAAACAGAAAACTACAAAAAATATCCGTATATTGGTGGTCTGTTGTCTCCAGGCCAAAGTCGTCTTCACTTCACATAATGATATGCAGTGTTATTGTTATGAAAAATTTACATCTATTGATTCTTACATTGTTACTGGCGATTATCAGATTTATCCAATGAAGGTAGTTAAATTATCAGATTATAAAGTCTTCATGACCCTCTGTGAGGTCTTTAAAATTGATAATTTAACTATTGAGACTGGATTAATCAGAAAATCCACAACAAATTTTCATTTTTAACAAACAAAATTTTTTGAGTACCTTCCACGTTCTACAAATATGTCAATTTCTCTAACACCTGGTATCACATTCTGATTCATCCAGTGAGGTGACAAAAGTTATGACTCTTATAAACTCATCCAATCATTTTCTGACATCATCGACAATCACATGTTAATTAGATACTTCCATACAACGGGTTCAGAAAGGGTTAAATTGCCAAAGAATTAGAGAACTTATTATACTACAACATTGCACATCAAGTGTTGGATATATAATGTATATATATGCCTTTCATGTCATAAGAGGATCCATCGATATTACAGATTTGAAGAAATGTATGCAAATATATATACCTAAGATCTTAACAACTACCATTTGTTTTCCTTTCGAACAGGCATATTGTAATACTTCACACACCTACACTCTACGTAAGCATTTCAAGCAAGCCAAATGGGTACTATCAAAGTAAGGAACAGCTTTATGCCACCTTTATCATATAAATGTACATGTACTTGAGAACATACATGAAGATATTTACACATGATATGCAGTTTAACATGTTAAATCTAAACAACCATGACAACCATGCATTCATTATACTGTGACACGGTAAGTCTTAACCTTAATTTCAAATTAAATTAGCATGATAATAAAAATGCTAAATGAACTTTTCAGAACTTTTACTGTTCTTACTGTTTGTCTCAAATAACTGCAAATTCAGAAATTATGCTATTTTTTTAATGCAAATTAATACAATGTAACAATATGACTGGGCGACTGCAATTATAAAAGCTCACATTCTGAATTCAATCTACATGTATATGCAGATTGGGCTGAAATCGCTATAACAAATCTTGCTTTTGAGTGCATTCTTCAAAAATTGCAAAAATAAAAATGTACCACAATTATTTCAGAATTAACAGTATTCAATTATATCATGCATACAAATCAGTTATAATCATGATATAGGATAACAAAATGAGTGCTTGGAAGATCATATAATTAATTGTGTGTTTTATCTGATTGTTAGATTTAAATGTACAATACTTTAGAAATAAACAATGACAAACATGTATGTATGTAACATTTCAAGTTTTCTACATGTTCTAGAAGTTTATGAAGTTCAAATTTCACAGAATCAGAAACACACAATTTTTTATTTGACCTTACATGCTTGTGTTGGCTGTGGCTTGTTGCTTCCAAATCCCCAGAGTAACAGGACAGCTACTAAATCCTTAAGGGTGTGATTACAGCTTTAAAGCCTAAATAAGTAGCCCACAAATTAAAGCAGAGAATGTACTGTTGAGCGGGTTATTTTCCCGGGGTGTAAATTTTCACTTATTTTTAGCGGAGATACAAAATTATTAAAATAAATACTGCCAATTTACAAGTGCACATACAAAGGCATTATTAAGTCTTTAATCTGCCAAAATAATAACCACCAAAATATTTGGTATACGTTATTCAATGAAAATTGTGAAATTTTACAACCACGAAAATAACCTGCTATACGGTATTATACAAAATTTAAAAAAACTACCTACCTATTCAAATTACTCTTCAATTTTCCATCTTTTGTTCACATCTTCATTTGAAAAAGTCACGCCCTTAAAACAGTCAAGGTTCTCGACATATCTTGTTTCTTCTTATATTTTATATTGTCTAATTGTTTCCAATACTATTTACTATTAACTGGAAACTTTTATCATGGTCTATATGAAACATTTATGATTTGCTGATCTCCATACAATATTAAAACAATGCATTGAAAACTAACAATATGCTTCCCCTTCATGGACTTAACTAAACTGTTTTTCTCTAGGGGACCAGCTGGGTCCCTAAAACCTTTTTTCAAGGGGCCTGTTGAAATTTAAGGGGCCCAACCTATTTTCATTCTAAAAAAAAAACCTGAAAAGTAATTTTCATATACTAATAAAGTCTCAGTTCTTAGGTAATTCTGGTAAAAAATTGTGTGATAACTTTATAATATTTGAATTATTGTCACCAGAAATATATCACAAGATTTGACAATACTTTTTTGTACTGACTTTAGTACATTTCCTTCCAAAATAGTCTCCCTTAAATTTCTAATGCCAGGTTAACATGGTTAACCTGTTGACCTTTTGACAATATGGCTGTTTCTATGAATCATTAAATGTCTTTTCAAATCCAAGCCATCACCATCATCTAATAGAGTTGATCAAAAATATTATTCAGTTACTTGAAGGTTGGATATCAAACTAGAAATTATGATTTTTTTAAGAGTTTATTTAATAATTTTGTTTTTTCAGTGAAGTTTTTGTGAAAAAATGATCTGTGGACAAGTTATCATCTTACACGGGCTTGTAATGACTCCCTGTACAATTGGACTGCATCCTTAAGCAATGCATATTGAACAGTTTAGAAGAAAACACGATAATGAAATAACTGTAGAAGATTTAAAACAAGGATAAGAACATGCTTAGAGAGAAAGTATATATATGTCAAATATCGTATTGAAAACATGGTTGTCAGATCAGGTTTGGGTTATCAAAATGAATTGACTGGTTTTCAGAAATTCTCTCTTTAATTATCCCGCTTAGATTGACAAGCAGGTTTTGGTTTTTTATATCATAGGGGAGATGATAGAAATTTGATTCACTTCAAAATAACTTACAGTGGCCAGCTGGGCGATCAGGATCATAAAATATATTCACCCAGCCAAAAATCTTGTCTCCTTGAGCGACTGGGCCAGTGTTAAGTAAAGTCCCTGTGCTTGATTTAATATTTGAGAAGGAGATCATTACTGGAATAATAAAATTACCAAATGGCATAATTTCGCAACAGTGCTAGCCGATTATGAAGATTTTCGCCTAAGAAAAATTCCCATCAAAGTGTTGTCCTATTTGAACCCGCAGTTTCAGAAGAGAAGATTTTTATATGATTTTTTGTAATGTTTTTTTTATATCTTTAGTTAACAGTAAAGGCAACCGTCTTACATTTCAACCTGCACCAAAAGTACAAATTTGGTACAGGACATCTATGGAACATTCTAGAAGAGTAGAAGTTTATAATAAGGTCTTGTGAGATTAAAATGAAGATTAAATTCAATTTCAGCTGATCAGAACACATAACCCATCCATTGCAGCCAACCATGTAAAATTGAATCGGAATTAAAATAATAAATTCTGAACCAGATCTTCCCATGAACTTTGCTGGCAAGTTTGGTATCATGTATTTATGTGGTTTCAGATGCAGGGATTAAAATGTAAAAATTTAACAGACAGAAGACAGACACAAAGTGATGGCAAAAGCTATTCCTGGCTTATAGCCATGATAAAAAGAGAGTTCCTTTCATATAGACAGGTCCCATATATTTTCCAACAAACCAAGCCAACAATAAAGAAAATGGATAATTACCTAGAATAGCCTCTATTATTTGTTGGTTTAAAATTTTCTTCCCTCTTCCGGCTTTAGACAATGTAGCACCAACAAGTTCTTTTCTTGACCAGAATACATTTAAAAGATATCGAGCCATTTTTTCTCCACTGTATGTTCCAGTTTGACTCTCAGCACCCACTTTGAATGCTTGTTGAATGTTTTTATCAAATACATAAACACCACTGCCATTTACAAGCTCAACCATCTGAAAATACATTTACATAAACATATTGTGTGAAAATTAATTGATTTTATTGAAAGACAAAAATGGCATTTACAAAAGCAAGGCATAATATACATGTACTTATATAAAACCCCTCGGCTTGAAGAGAATTTTCTGGATCATCAAGAATTGAAAGGATTTCTGGAGAAACTTTCAAATGAAGAAAAAAAGGCAAAGAAAATAATAACAAAGGACAAAAATGTTAACATGTGTATTGTATGCATGATATTTGATAAACAAGTAATTTTCTCCACTGTTCATAAAATCAATTCAACCATCTACCATGATGATTGATTGTCTGTTGCTTTAACCTTACTATTTACACTGCCTTGGCACAAAAGTGATATATACAGTAAACCAACTTATTTTCACATATTCATTATTTCGCCTTTACCCTTTCTAGACAACTTCGCAGTGATTTAATTTCATGATTTCAAATTTATCTGATGTAATTAGACAAGGTAAATGTAAGAAACAAGTTTTAAATTTTCGCAAATATTTCTTTTCACGTTATTTTCCTTCTCGCAAAAGTCACTAAATTAAGTCGTTTGTGATAAATTATTTGGTTTACAGTATCTCTAAGATGAAGTGTTGTAAGATAATTAATAAGTATAAACAGAACAGGGGCCAAAAGTACCTGATATGCTTTTGCTGTTTCTGGGTCCACTAAACCTTGTTTTGGTAGACCTCCAGGCTCTTCAGTAAAAGACTGTGATTGACTTTGTAAAGGCTGCTGTGAGTCTGGTAATGTGTCCATTAATGATGATTGTGATATACTTGCAAGGCTGGCATCTGTAAAAAGAAAATGATTTTCTTATCCTTTTTCAACATTTTTCAAAGAAAAAATTCATTGAGTTTTTTAACAACCACTTCTTCATTTATATCAAACTTGAATATTATTTTATTCAATGTGTTTATATTAAAATGAGGAGATGTGGTATGACTGGAAATAATACAACTTTTTACCTGAGTTCAAATGACATGGATAAGCAAAGAATTTGATATTACAGTACCATTCAAGAGGACCAACTCTCCCACACCTAACACCAAGGAAAATGTCGGAGTCACTCCAAAAAACTCTGATATTCCTCCCAAAATGTTGGGAGGAATTTAGGATCAATCTCTCCCAAAATGTTGGGAGGAATTTAGGATCAATCTCTCCCAAAATCATGTAAATGTTTTAATGTGATAGCGAGCTCACTCCCTACACAGAGGAATTAATTGTGCATGCCCGTATCCTACTTTGATCTCTACCTGCACTCAACTGATAGGGTAATTGGATTACCTGACAGGTAAAGGTTGATGTAATTATAACAGAATTATATTTCCAGTCTTCTGAACCAGTTTAAGTGTCAAACAGGTGTATAATTTTAAATGTCATTTAATACTACATGTACTAGTTATATTTAATTTGTGGCAAAAATAAGTTAAAATATTTTCGTGTTTCTTGCTTGCTAATCTAAAAATATCTTGCTTAAATATACTCTCTTTAAAAAAAAAAAAGGTTTATAAAATATAGTGGAAATGTGAAAAACCCAATATTCTACTTCAAAGTTAAAGTCTTTATTTCAAAATTATGTGTCTAAAAGTTTTGAATATGCAAGTACAAAAATGAAGTAAAAGGGAAAATTTATTCACCATTCGTTCATGTCGTTAGGCATAATAATGGCCCAATAATAATTATGTACATTTTGTAAGTCTACGGCTTTTTCTTTTTACGATTATCTAATTGCTGGAATGAATAAAAGATTTGAAACCAAAATGTTGTTGTTTATTCTTTCAATTGCATTAAAGTTGTATAAAAAACAAAGACTGTACTTAATTTTGACCTTGATGTCTTCACCAGTAAATTTTATAGTTTATTTACGAAATGGACATACTTGTGTAAAAATACCAGAAACTTCCGCTAAATTAAAGAGAGCACTTTAAAGAAAATCATAAAAATTACGTGTCTCAAAATTTTCTATATGCAAGTAAAAAAAAAATATTATTCACCATTTGCATGATCTTTATGCTTAATAATTAAGGCATTTTCGTTTTATGATTTGTTGGCATTACTTATAGATTATTGCATGGCATTTTCCATATTGGCCCTGGTATCAGCTAGACTCCCATATCGAGCCAGAGGGCTTTAGCCCAAGGGCTTGATATGAGTCATGGGCTGATAACACAGACCATATGGAAAATGACATGTAATAATCTATTTTTCACATATTTTCAAGTAAGAGAAAAAAGATAGCATACTGTATACATTTGTACATGATTATGATGGGCAATTATGAGGTTTGATAATGATTAAAGGATTAGTGACCTATCAGATAGCGATAAGCAGATTACTTATCATCACAACTTTTAACATCTTATGTAAATGTTAATTTGCTGACCGTAATAAACTTGTCAAAAACATGAAGACAGGTAGAATTAAAGTAATTAAATGTGAAAATATTTTTACACTTTCCAAAATGGTTTACTTTTTAAATTGTTATTTGTATGGAGAGTTGTCTTATTGGCACTCACACCACATCTTCCTATATCTATTAAATGACAAAATTGATATAAAATCATGAAAATACTTTTGTCAATTTGAAAACCGTTTCGTAAAATATGAAAATGACAAGCGCTAGCAATATCACTTGAAGTTATTTCCTTTGTTCAACAGACTTGTCACTTTACAGTTTCTTTTCGTAATTAAATTATTCAAATCTGTATAAATGTACCGAGGTGGTGAAAAATAGTATTTTACATTGCTCAATAAATTGAGTTTACTTGTTGATCTGATGAATCAACTCTGTTTAGATTGGACGATCATGTTACCATAAAAACAACGTTTTTTTAATAGCCAGTTGATTTTTGAATAATGAACAATCAATGCACAGATATTGCTTATTGAGTAAGTCATAAAAGATTCTAATGGTGGCAAAATCGTCTTTGTTGAAAGAACACAATGTATGACCTGACCGGACTGTAATAGAAACACGAAATAACAATTTTTTTCTTCATATTTTTTCATTTGTACGTTTTATTTCAAAGATAATGGTATGGGACAAAAACATAATTATCTTATTCTAAATTATAATGTCACATCTTTATCTGTCAAAGAAAGGAAAACATTTGTTCAAATTTTAATACGGTGATTTTAAAGCACACCTGTGCAATCAAGATCTATTAAATGTACATCATTTGTACATACATGTAGGTAAACATGGTAAATTATCTGGCTAATCTGATTATGTTGTCATGCGTCGTTAATTTTTGGTACATACGATGGGCAATAAACCAATTAACAGCCACGAGGTGTTGGGAGAGAATCTTTGGAGGAATTTGGGAGTGAAATCCGCGGTACTCGGTGTGGCTCTGAAAAACACGGAAATTGAAAAAAAAAGATATCAAATCGATCAGTTTGAATGGTACTGTACAGGGGCGGATCCATCCATTTAAAAAAGGGGGTTCCCAACCCAGGACAAAGGGGAGGGGGGTTTCCAACTATATGTCCCCATTCAAATGCATTGATCGGCTAAAAAAAACGGGGGGGGTTCCAACCCCCGGACCCTCCCCCCCTGGATCCGCCACTGCTGTAGTTATTGCATTTTTAGGAAAATCGGCATACATATTGCTGATATGCAGGATATGTATATACATTTTGTTTGTATCTGATACATGTGATAAGGAATCTGAATTCCTCAGCTTGTCCCCATACACACATTAATCACAGAACATTATCTTTATCTTCTATCTCTTTTATCATGTCTATCTACTTGCTTTTGCATTTGTCATTGTATGTTAAATAACAATGGGTTACAGTGCTCCAGCTAGAATTCAAAAGGGGCAGGGTGCCAGTGGAGGGCAGGGCACTTTTTTACGATAGGAGAAGGCACTGCTCATTTCTAATGTCTACGTCCCTGCGTGTATCACGAGTTCACATATTTTTTTACTGTATATATTGTCAATAAAGATGCATAGGTTGTTGTTATGATTATATATTTCTATAAAATTTGCATAAGAAAAGACATTCATACTACATGTTCATATAACATGGCAATACACATTCATACTATTAACCAAAAGAGGAAAAATAAACTTGCTATTCTCCCCCACCCCCTCTCCTTCAAAAAGAAAGAACATTAAAGGGAAATTCCGCGATTTTTTACTTATCATCTAATTATGTTCATCTTAACATAAAAAACACATTTGCAAAGTTTTAAATTTATATTCCTTCTAATAACGGAGAAAATCAAGTATTTGTAACTTTTTTGGTTGAATTCTCGAGTGGGTCGTGACGTATTAGCCCGATTTATTGAATTCTGGGAAAAAATAAAATCTGTTTAACTCTTATAGCTTATCGACAATATACGTAATTAAAAGCGCACAGCTGACGAATGGTCGAAGTTATTAACCACAATATAAGAATAAACGAAAATGAATATGCATATATATACCGTTTTGTATTGATTGAATTAAACTCCTATAAAATTATCTCTAGTAAATGTTTTTGAAATTTTAATTAATTATGGTTGAGATTTTTTTCATAAAATATTTATTGAACATTTTTACTGATATTGAACTGAAAAATATTTCAGTTCTATTTACCGTTATTGTTTTGATAATCATTTCAATGCAACTAATGTGTGAGCAGAGTGTGTATATTATTTTGTAAAGGTCACTGTATATTTCTCGGCACGAGGTCAATTCGTTTACCTTGTAGCTATGTAGCCGCAGGTGTGAGTTCAAGCGTACACAGGTATAAATGTTGTTATTTGGAAAGGATAAACAGAAAGATTAGAAAGAGTATATGCTGTCACGATGTTAATACACTAAGATTTAATACACGATGAGAATAAAGATACAATAATTAAATTGTGTAAATTAATTGAAAATAAAATTCAGATTCGTAATTCCGAAAGTGTATAAAAAATAAAAGGAAACAATTTTTGATTACTTTCTTAGCAGCAATTGGCGTAAAGATTCAAATATGAAGCAAAAAATAGTAGTTTTAATCTTTAATAAAAACTAAATGCAATATTACCCAATTTGATATACCATTGTACATCTGTTTGATATCATTGACTTTACCGGAATTTCTTAACTTGTATTCAAATCTGGCTGTGTTTAAATGCTAATAAAACTATTGCAATTTTAAGTTTTTAATTGACAAAAAAATACAACATACAACATGCATGATTTTTTTAGTTTCTTTTTAACATTTTATTCTTACATAATTAAATTCATTTGACAATCATTTACACGATTTTTTTTGTGAAAAGAATACCAATTATCTAAGCTAAGGTATTATTTCTTTTGAGGATTTTTGAGGATTTTTTTTAAAAAATTCTATGATAATATTTGTGCAATGTTGAACATGATAGCCGTCATTAATCCAAATAAGTAATACAGTAGTTGTAATAAAAGTTATATTTTAGTCATGCATAACTGATATTGACGAATTTATAATAGTTCGTCCATACATCGTTGTTCATGAAACAATCATTATTAGTATACATGTAAGTTTCCTGACGTATAAGAGCCATTGAGGATGAGCTCCAGAGAAATCAGACTAGTGGCGTTTCGTTCGTTTGTTTGTTGGGAAAGGAGAGGAAATGCAACCGCTTGTACAGATAAACGACAGAATTACCATACAAGCATTTATAGTCAACACAATCAGAAAGAGTTCCCATCGTTAGACGGGGAATATGAAGGCTTCCAAGAATGAACAAGAAAACAGACTATCGACATCGACCGCTTGTTCTTGATATTTGAAATTATGATATAGTGATGAGTTCTTGCGTCTGACAAAAACTAAATTCCTTCATGGTTATATCTTGCCATACGTTTATATTGGTTTGTAAGGTGATTACTCAAAATCGTTATTTGAAAATCCTGTTTGTGAGATGTAGATTCATATCAATACAGAAATTTCGTCTATATATTTCACAAGTGTATAACACGTAGAAGCTCTGAAGGTCCATTAATCCCATTTTGTTTGGGTGTGAACCATCGATGTTTACAGCCATATCAAAGAATAAGGTGATGGTGGTAGAAAGAACTATGGGCGTCATGTGGCAAATATTACATGCATATCGGACAATGAGTTGTCAATCTGTATGAAAAGATTTCCAATACAACCATATTATTGAGAAGGAATGTTTACATGCTATACTCTCGTACTAGTATTACAGGGTTCTTATGGCGTTCACCTTAGACACACATCGTTTTAACGATGTTTAAAAAAAGACAGAACCAATTTAATGTCATATTTCCCTATTTTTTAAATATAACTAAAAGTCTTTTATCTGACAAGAATACCCCTATTTAGCGAACAAGTAATTTATTCTTTTTTCTGTTATTGAATACAAAGAAAGAAAATAAATCCCGAAATTAATTTGAAACTTTGATACTCAAAAGTTTCCCAGCAAAATATTCACATTCCCTGGGGATAATTAGTGTTCGTCCAGTGGCATATATAACAATTGTGATGACGAATTCCTTCCTTTGTTCGAGAACAATCTTATTGAAATATAAATCTGTGATTTTCCTAGGTCCACAGCTTCAATGAACCAAAGCAAAAGTTATACTTCGACCTGTATTTAATTTAAATTGGTTCTCTTTTTCTTTTGGTATACAATAGTCTATCGACATTCGATGATTACATACTGTTGGCATACGTGGACTAGTCTATTTACAACACTTTTACCCCTATTTATTCAAAATATATGTTTTTTTCTTATGTTCAATGTATACATGTATATATATTTTAAATTGCGCTATAGTTCCGTAACTTTCTATCCAGTCGTATAAACGAATCGTCGGCAAGTGCGTACATTTTTTTAAATCAATATTTCTGGTCTGTTCCAATCTGTCCTTCACTATTGACAATGACTATATATTACATTTTCCCAAATTCACCCTTGGAAAAAATATTTAAATAGATTTTAACTTCATCAAATCTTATTTTTTGGGTATTATTTATATTTTTATGAATTATATTCTTTACACCAGAAATGTTATTTATAAACAAGCGTATGAGTTTAGTAATGACAAGTAAGACAGAGTTGTATATTATACATCTGATAGTTCAAAATGGAAAGTTATAAGTTATCAGCCGTGTACACTGATCAATACCTGCAGAAGTGAAACGATGCATGAGCTTGCAAGCCCGACAGGAAATCGCTTGAATACCTGGACGTGTCACCTCACACCCCTCACAATACCTTTGGAAGTAATACCTTTAGCCATGCTGGTGATCAGATGAGGGAAGATCAATATATATTTGAAAAAAGTTTATTACTTTAAAGAATTATGAACAAATTAGATTTTCGAAAAGAATTTTCACGGAACACTTATTTATGATTTCAACTTTGACTTTTCACCTAATTCCAATATCAACAGTTTAAAAACAACAGACCATGGTAATTTAAATTAATTTAAAGTAAGAATATTTTCCGTATCAAATTAGTTAGTCGGATAAAACAACCGTACGATTGACAAGATATCGACACGCAATTACGACTACATCGGTTACTGTAGTTTTGTTTCTTTGTGGTTTATAGACATATCTTTTTTATTAATCGGGAAAGAAGACAAGATGGCGGATCACAAAGAATTGATACTCTAAATTTAAAATCGATGGTGATCGCTTATCTAGCGGAATAAAACTTTAATATCTATGAATTTGAGCATTTTTATACAGAATTAACATAATATCAATTTTTGAATTTTTTGCGAAGTTTCCCTTTAACTAAACATCTCATAGTTTACCATACATGTACATGTACATGACAGAGTAGTTGTATTTCAAAATTTTCATCTAAGCTTGGCCCTCAAAACTTTTTTTATTGTTTGTGTTTAGGAATATATTATTTAGTGTAGCTTCATCATGTTGATTTGTGATGAGAGTTTAACTACGCACTTCCATTTTTGTAAGTTGATAGCTTGACACCATTCAAACAATTAATCAATACATATTTCTTAATTGAGAATGTATAAAACATGGATTGCCAAAAGTATGATTATCAAAAATAAATTGCAATATATTTTTTTTGTATGTTCAAAGACAGTTAGTATCCTTAAGGTAACATTCTTATATAATTTTGTATTCAATTGGTTATTTTTTCCTATTTTTAGTGCTAGATAATATTTTAGGAGCACAATTTTGTAATAAGCTTTTTCAGGGGAAGTAACTCCAAAATTAATTTCCAACATGTTTACGTCTGCTTGTCGCTCACAAGTTGAGTTGTAACATAAATTGGATTTTTTCCTTTGATGTTTTTATGAAATAATTTGCTTAAAAAGTGTGGCGAGGGAAAACCATGGTATATTATATGCAAAGTTATGTTGTACCATACTTCGCTAATTAAATATGCAACTCGACTAGAATCCAAAGGAAAAAAAGCGGAGCTTCAGCCATGGTATAACATATTCATTTTCATGTTAGGGAGCTACCATTTGATTTTTATGGGGGGGCTAGGATGAAAAATTTTGTCCTGCCTTTTTTTTTAGCTGTAATCTCTGTCCTGCCTTTTTATTTTTCACTCTGTTCGGTCCTGCCTTTTTTTTTTTTTAGTTTATCCTGACTTTTTTTTACCTAAATTGTCGTCCTGACTTTTTTTTTTTGCAAGTGTCTCATCCTGCCTTTTTTTTTACTCAAAACTCCTGTCCTGCCTATTTTTTTCAAATTTCATCCTAGCCCCCCATAAAAATCAAATGGTAGCTCCCTTATTCCATGGCTGAAGCTCCACCTTTTTTCGATGAAACAAAAGGCAATTTTACCAAAACGGCACAAGGGTTTTTCAGAAAACGGCGTCAGGGCAGAAGGGCGCAGCGCCCTTCTATTTTGGGCTAACGAGACCACTGGGTTAACAGACCTACCTGTTAATACTGAATCATTCATATTGTCCTCTGAATCTGATTCAATTTTTATTTCAGTAATATCTGATGTAGATGGCATTGATCCAACAGAATTTTCTCTATTAATAACATGGAGAGCCACTGGAACGGCTTCACTTTGTGGAGTATATAAGTTCTGTTCTTGCTTAGTAGTAATAGTATACTGTGAATGTGACGGATCTGTCACAGTATCACTAAAGCTTGTTGGCGTCAGATGTGGTTGTACGTTTATATCACTAAACATAGACTGTCCAAAACTACCTTGTGACTCTGCTACACTAACTTGTGACGGTTGGTGGTGCCCCTGAGAATTACTGAATCCTTTTGACTGTTCAACAACACTAGGAGGATGAATATTGTGCGATGAAAGGGATTCATTGTATTGGCTAGTCTGTGCGATTAATTTTTCCAGATTCTGAAAATCCGATAAATTTGTTGATGTTGAGAAGGCATTAGATGCAACAGGTGGTGCTCCAAGAGCATAGTTCCTGTTTGATTGAACACTTCTTTGTGTGGACATTGAATAACTTGTTGAGAAAGTGGGTGTGGTCGTTGATGACGTAGATGTATAAATAGCTGTTCCCATTGATAATGATTGTCTATTTTTAGGTTTTTGTATGACACGAGGACTTGTTATTGGTGTGCTGGTCTTTTGAAATGATTTAGATCCTGAAATGAAACGTTTCTCTTGCGGTGACCGTGACGGAGCGTCTATTTCTATGACTTCTTGACGGGGCCGTTTTTCACTTTTTGAAAAATTTGATTCTTTTTCTGCCATGTGATAATCATGTGAAGAAACTTGTCTATAACTTTGCATTTGAATATTTTCAGTTCTTCCTGAGGTTTGAGTATTGTTTTTACGCTGCCCTGTTCCATCGGATAAATCAATTATTCCGACTTCTCCTCTGATACTTGTATCTTCTTGTACCTGTTGCAGTGAATTGTCAGAAACATTTTTTGTTACTGTTCTATACTGTAACTCAGATGGAGATGCATGAATGTCTGAATAGAATTGCCTTTCCTCCCGTCTTGGTTTATTACAATTTTGACACGGTGCTGGACTTGGGGTTATATCACCAGCAACATTGTCATCAACTAACCACTTTGGTTTAGTCTTGATATTATGATCTGAAAAAACAAAATACATTTCAAAAAATGTAAACCTGAATTAAACTTATTCTTGCTGTTACTTTATTTTGCATTTTTCCCTTAGTACACTTCGCATCTATTTAATTTTGTGATTTTCTAATTTACTTGATGTAGTTCAAAAAGGAAAGATCCAATTTATACATATTCAGATGATTCATATTCACAAGGATTCATGTTCGTGACGGTTCATATTCACGATATATTTCTACTTAGAAATGTCACGAAAATAAATCTCGCAAAATTAAGTTGGTTTACAATATGTTATCCCATTTATACTTTTTATATTAGCTTAAATATAAATATCATAAAGTTCATTCATGTCATTGCATCAGACTGATCTTCATAGAATGTGGTCTCAAACAGAAAAACAATGCTGAAAGATAAATACTTACTACACAATGAGTAGGTGGTCTTTAAGTTTAACATTAAAAAAAAATATCTATTAAGGCCAACTAAAATTAATTAGTAGATTTTCATCCAAAGTTTTGAAAAAAATGGGGCGGGTGGGAGGATTTTATTTTTTTAATTTTATTCAATTTGAAACCTTCTTGTGGCGTGAACTTTAGGCGCGGATCCAGAGAGGGGGGGAGGGGGGAGAACCCCCCTTTTTTTGGACGATCAATGCATTTGAATGGGGACATGTAATTGGACCCCCCCTTTTTGTCCTGGGTTAGGAACCCCCCCCCCCTTTTTTTAAATGGCTGGATCCGCCCCTGAACTTCATATATGCAAGTGTTATAATTACAAAATTTAGCTTATACCATGTAAATGTTTAAACATGTATAAAGAATCGTACATAATTCTTGAATAAACATCTCTGATTTGCAACGCAGACTGTTCTACATGCAATTGCTACTTTAGAAACATGTTTTCAACAAACAGTAAAACCATGGAGAAATTCTCTATTCATTTGACTACCAACTCCAAATTTATTTTGCTCTCTAAGCGATGGTTTGTAGTCCCTAGTCCAAATAATTATGACGTCTGGCAAGGCTATTTTATTTTTTTTTCTGGGACGCCTTGCCAGACGTCATAATTATTTGGACTAGTAGTCCCCATAAACTTATGCAAATGCAATGGTATGCAGCACAAGTATTATGAATGAAATGAACACTCAAACAAGTGTTGCCAGGAATAGTAAAGTTGGCGCTTTTAAGATTCTCAAGTTATGCAAGAAGTGACGCAAATGGTATTTTGTGTTTTTAAACAAAAACAATAGCCATAGGTAAATCTAAGGGTTTTCTAGTACACAATGTGTATGTTTGCCGATTTTTTTAACTCTTTTTTTTTCTACCAATTTGTTTCACGATTCTTGCACTTTGGAAATCATTCACAGCCCAAATTTGCTTACACAAAGTCGATGTATTATTAAATAAATCCACAATTTTCTGATGAAAGAAATTTCCAATGTGTGACATACCGCGATTTGCGTTGGACACAGCATATTTAATACTCGTAACCCGAATATTTTATGCCCTTCTGTTAATCTTTCTATATTCTCCGTAGATGATACTGTCATCATTGAGCAGCAGATTTTGTCAACATAATCGTTTTAAAGTACTCGATTTAAGAAATATGAAAACCGAAATTTTATAAACAGGAAGTTCGAATGAAACAAAACTATTGACGGCTACCGGTAACGGAAATGAACAAAATCCGGAAATCGTAAATTTTGCAAATAAAAAAAATCGGGGCGGGACGATTTCAGAGGGGCGGGCGGGGATGAAAATCTATCAATTAATTTTAATTGGCCTAAATATACATACATGTATAACAATGTATAAAATCCTTGAAATATAAATGTCATTTGCAACATTAAACATGTTAAAACCTACAAACATTTCCAAAATATATAATAAACCTTTTTTCTGCTCACTAAATTCACATGGTGTGCATGTTAAGATGAGAAGAATTGATACAATTATAAATATAAAGCCATCATATTTTGCAAAGGGATGGGTACCACATGTCATTGCATGTGGCACAGAATCTGCTTACAGTAACCCTAAGAGGACCTGAAATCACAGCCAGTTTTTGGTGGGGTTCATGTTGCTAAGTCTTTAGTTTTCTATGGTGTGTTTTGTGTAATTTGTTTGTCTGTTTGTCTTTTTCTTCTGTAGCCATGGTGTTGTCAGTTTATTTTATTTTCTTATGAGTTTGACTGTCCCTTTGGTATCTTTGCCTCTCTGATCCATCATATTGTGGTTATATTTTTCTACAGCATCCTTTCTTTGTGTAATCATGGTTGCACTTTACCATTAGAGCCTCAGCTAGTTTAATCTTAGTTGGTTGCACTGTGACGAGGCAGCCTTTGTTTGTATAATCTTATTTGACTTTCGTAGGTGCCTTATAGGTCTTTTTCCAATGAAAAAGTTCTGAATTTTCCTAATACTTAGAATCAGAGAGTAACAGTTTAATTTACTAATGTTTACTTTTATTAAAAGTCAATATTTTAATATAAATGGCTTTTTTTAATGTAATGTTAGCATGGTAAGAAGAGCAACTACAGTAAACATGGTAAAGAATATCATGATGTTGGTGGGATTTAAATAATTAACAACTATAAACATGATAAACAATTTAAAAATTACATGACACTATACAGCATGTACAGTCATAAGTGAGATGCTAAGTGGCTACAAATAGCTCACAATGATTTCAGCTTGGATAAATAATAAGAAATATTTTTTTTACCTAAGACCATGTATCCTTTAATCTTGAACTCTGACAATTTGAGGTCCAGCCACATGACAAACTGAGTAAGGGTCCATGGTTGAGCCTCCTTCACCAGTACAGAAAAATCCTCCTTTATTTTACTAAGATCAATCATGATTGATGCTGTTAATACATCAAACTGCTGAAAATAAATTTTACAACAACAGCAATGTCAATATGTCAAAAAGTAAGATCTAAAGTAATCACAATGTCTAATGCACAATACACAAGCAAAGTCAAGTGTTTGTTGTGTAAGTTATTATTACATTGTAGTACATGTAGTAAAGGTACCAGTAAGTTCTATCAATATGATTAACATAATTTTAAATGCTCATTTAAAGCTTTCATAAAGAATTCTCACACCTTGAAGCTTTATGTCAATGTGAATGTATTAGTTTAAACATATTTATTTATAGTGGATTGCAACTTATATTAATCCCTTTCCACTTTGCGGGAGTGCTGCCTTGTAGCAGCATTAGCATATTTCGAAATCTACAAGTGTGTCTTTAACATGCAAATGTATATTGCATAATATCTGAATTTGGTGAAAATCAATCAATGTGATTTTCATAGATAATTTAATGGAGATATATACATGTACAACATACAATGCAACATGTTTCACCAGGATCATCAAACGGGAAATCAAAATGTGACAAAATTACAAGTGTCATTTTTCAAAAAAGTGAGTTGGTATCTGCTGCTCTTATTATTACTTATATATATTTTAAAAGGTAAATTATATACAATGAAGGATTATTGTGCAGTGTGTGTAAATTTATAAAGGGGAGATAATAACATGCACATACAGAATAAACCTGCAAATTAACAATTTACAAAAAAAACCACTGTTTAATGATATTGTGAAATTCTGTCTGTATTCATATACATTGAAGAAACCAACTCTGACTTTTATTTAACAAGAGAGATATCTATCATCTAGATGGTCATATATATATATATGCAGTATAAACTTTATCGCTAAATACCGACTGACCAGGCCGCTTGAACTTTTGATACATACAACAATCACTTTTCCATATTGTGGCATCAGATGTTTTGTTTTATGACGTCAAAATTTTACAGGAACCTGTGTGATATCCAGTAATGGCGGACAGATAGCGATAAGGTGTATGGACCATGGTCAGGATAATCTGAGACTACTATAACACTATGTAACACTATGTGTTATAGTAGTCTCAGGGATAATCTAGTCCAAATAATTATGACGTCTTGAAAGGCTATTATAATTTTTTTCTTTGACGCCTAACTTCGAAGTAAGGCACTAAGGGATAATCTAGATCTCCAACTACTATTCAATAATCTATCGGCAGACATTATTGGAGAGCTGCCTTGAAGCTCGCACATGTATTTTCACATACAACTCTGTCTTCCAGTTGTTTCAAATGTATTGTGCTCTTGACAAAGAAAGTCTTCTGTGGATTATTTTTCCTTTAGAACAATCTCAACTTCATTTATCTCCCCTTTGTCTTTGAGAAATTTGGCTGCATGAACCAGATCGATTTAGCAATGTTGTCAGTGCTTTCAAATATTTTGATTTTTGTGTAAACATAGATAGAAGTTAAACTGAAATGAGGCCATGTTGTCAATGTTCTTGTTATTGTCATTATACATGAATACATACTTAGTTCATAGATGAAGGGTTGTACCGCCTTATTAGGTATGCATAACTGGTTCCCTATTAGTTTGGGGCGATGACGTTTCCCGCCCCAGATCGTTCTCGTCAGGTCGATTCGCCCTAAACGTGAATCCGTTCACCCACGCGTGTATCAATGTATCTTATAAGATAAGATACTCACTGGACACAATTACGAACGAATTTTGAACTTTAATTATTTTTTTTTCTTTGTAGAATACTTTTCTTGAATTGTTTGTACCATAGAATTAAAGATATATGAACAGGGCCGTAACTACCTATGAGGCAGGGGAGGCAACTGCCTCCCCTGAATTTTCTACACCAAATATTTTTTTTAAGTAATAAAATAAAATATTGACAATATGTACACCAAAAAAATTGAATTTATATTATAAACAACACAAGTTTACAGTTTTAACAGTGTTATCATGATACGTGGTATGTCTGTCGTTTTTCGAATTTTTGATCGAAAGTGAACCGTTTCAGTTACTTTTTTTGTGTGTGGCCGTCCGTCTGTTATTCAGTATTGAGGGGGTCAGTATTCGTACGAGAACACATACGAAACTTTGCTTTCGATAATTTTGAATAAAAACTTAACTATTCACATTTCTTTGGGGGCTCAATCAAACAGAGGAAGTTCCTTTTGTATCGTGAATCTTTTAAGATATCGGGAATACGTTACCGGCTGAATCAGCTGTTGGATCGGGTTTTTTTTAAGTCTCCCAATCGTACAAGAATATAATTTATGGTCAACGCCTTAGTAGGTAAACACTCCCATTCGTTGTAGCAGGGACTTTCTATACTAAGTATATACTAGACTAGTATTGAAAGTCCCTGGTTGTAGTTATATACATGTCTGTTTAGCTTTCAACAATATTGAAATCGAGTCAAGATCCTCAAAACAAAAAAAAATATCTTGCGTTCTATTATCTTGCTTTATATGTTTTTTGAACTTACCAGTTTCTAAAATAAATATCTTTAAATACAGATAATAATTGTTTGCATGAAAATTGCTCCAAGAATCCAGCAAAACTGATCTTTCTTAAAGTAAGGAAATCTAAGCAAAACGGGTATTTTTTTAGCAAAATCATTTGAGAAAAAAATCCTCGGTCACAATATATTTAATGTTAACAATTATACGTCAAAAGTACGGCCTTCACGACGGAGCCTTCGCTCACCCCGAATAGCAATCTCAGCTTGTTTTTGCATAAGTTTGAGTTGCTTCCAGGTTCACGCAATACTGATGTTTCTTAAAGTAAGGAAATCGAAGGGAAACGGGTCATTTTTAGCCAATGACTGAGGGAAAATAAATCGGCGGGGGGCGCAGGCCCCCGCCAACCCCCTATCTTGGGGGCCTCATTCCGCGCCCCTATACCCCTGCCTCCCCTGAATTCGAACCCTAGTTACGGCCCTGATGAATGCTTTTCATTTTGAATCATAACACACATAATTTTCTATTTACGTTGGGATACTTTGGTAAGATTTTCATGACCTGGTTTTGTAGGTCTGGCAAGCCCAATATGGACGCAATTACGTACGGCACTATATTTATCTATCTGGCAGAAAAAAATCAATGACAACGATCTAAATTTATGAAACATACATTAATCTTAAACACATTTCCTAAGAAAATAAGAAGTGTAATATATGGTATTTTACGTCAAATTCTTCAGCAGTAGTTGAAGACGAAATTAGTGACAACAAATTTTCTTTGAAAAGAAAATAATTTAGATTTTTTGTTTTTATGCAAGTTCTTTCGTCTAAGAAGCACTGAATTCTCTTTTTAGTTAGTGAACCTATGATTTTAATTTATATTTAACCTTTACTTTCAGAGTTCTCGGGACTTTTCAATAAAAATATTATTTTCTTTTGACAATGCTCAGGGTCACCCGAGTCTGAGAAAACGTTCATTTTTGGATTATTTGGGCAAGATAAAGGGTATCACACATATGAACAGATTCAGGAGATATTTTTCTATCTATATAATGACAAAAGAAGGCAATTTGCACTAGCTTGTGTGCTTAATTCATGTAATTTCCAAGAGAGGGAGTCATTACTTTGACATTTACGAAACTTAATTTTTCGTCGTCTGCAACATTAACCAAGTGCGCATGAACTTTTTTTTCGTGAAACCACAAGTAATGTAGTGTGTTTTTATTAATAGAAACATTTATTAATTATCATGCATAAATATAATTTAAGGGGGCAAACATTAAAAATTGTTCGTAATTGTGTCCAGTCGTAATTGCGTCCGGTAAGGCTATAAGATATATTTTATTTCCAATTAAGGGCCCACTAGGGGCATATAGAGAGAATACAAGTAGAAGGAAAAAGAACATTGATTGGCATTTGACTTTATAATAGAATGAAAAAAAATACTTAAATTTAAGCGTTTCTTGTTTTTGTTTGGAGTCATGTCTGGGAAAAGAAATATATATATTTTAGATACTATATCTAAGACGTTCATAGGAGGCTGTGTCGGTCCATACCTTGTAAAGAGTCGCGGATGATTGTTCATGTTCTATTGTTCATTATCCGTTATTATATATAGCCTGAATGGTGACCGTCTCTTCGCATCGTGCCACCATCATATGGTGTTTATATGTGTATGATTCGCTCTTGTATCTGACAACTTATTTGATTTTAATTGAAATAAAACTATGTCACGATTACTGAAAAGTTATACCAGAAGTGTTTTCGATACTGTTGCCAATCAGTGGCGGATCCAGAAATTTTCATAAGTGAGGGCCCACTGACTGACCTATGAGGGGGCCAGCTACAGTCACGCTTCAGCGATTTCCTATATAAACAACCAAATTTTATCTCAAAAAGGTGGGGGGGGGGGGCTAAATCCGCCACTGCCAATTCATTAAAGATGATATTTTTTATACCTAATGGTGGCATGATACGGCCGGGTAATTTCCACAGCCTCGTATAATTTGTGATAGCATGATAGTTCATCCCTATTTAAACGAGTGGGATTGCACTTGATTTTAACATGATTATCGAGGCAGCCGAAAGTCAGAAAGCTGGCATGTCAGTAACTTCTTAGATGTTCTTCGCTTGTTGATTTATGTTGATCATTGTCATTTTTCTTAGTTTTTTCTGTTACCAATTCTAACATCGGATTCGGACTCCTTTAACATGTTTAAACTGAGTTTTATTGTGCAGAATGCTACAACATGTGCTTGTTTATTCCACACTGGTTAGAGGTATATATAGGGGAGGATTGAGATTTCACAAATTTTGTGACATGGCTTACCCATTTAGTCTTTCGGTCTGTGCGTCAGTTCGTTCGACCGTCTGTCCCGCTTCAGATTATAAAGTTTCTGGTCAAGGTAGTTCTAAACACATTTATTCTAAAAACAGTCAGTGTTGGCATGACACGGGTTATGTTCTTCTCATATATGTTATGATGGTATGATACTAAACCCCTAACGGGAACTTGCAGGGGCGTAGCTACCCGGAGGCACGACAGCACGTGCATCCACGTCGTTTTCACAAATAAAAAAAATAAAAAAATAAAAAAAATAAAAAAAAGCAGAAGAGAGAGAGAGATGAGTTGGTCAATCGGAATCGGAGACTGTTGGTGTCTTCCCGTCTATCCCGGATATTAGTTTGACAACCTAGTTACAAGTGTTGATGAAGCTGTTCATTCAGAAAACTTGAAGATCGTAGCTCCGAAGTTGCGTGCACATTGATTCGGCATGCAAAAAAAGAAATCGCAAAATAAAAATTTATAAATTGAATGTTAAAGGAAACACCTATGTTGTCACTTTTTTTAATTGATGAAATATCATTAAATAACGACATTTGGTTTCAAAATTTTAAAAAAAATTGGAGATTATGACAAAATCGGAAGGTTACTTGTATTTTTTACAAGATTTTTACTTTTGAATTTGTAATACTCAGTCTAAGATATGTAATTTTGAAGCACATTTTACAGTGAACAGTTCATCAGTTTGGAATGAGATGTACAAATCGACATTAGAATTGTCAGATCCCTTCGATATCGTTGAAAATATGCCGAGGCGATGTGGTTGACAGACTACCGAAGCCAATCACCCTGCAACCACGCCAAAACAGTATTGGAAAGTCTCATTATTTTTTGCGTTCATAGACCATATGATAAGGCAACTGGAGAGTGGAGTCGCGTCAAGTTATCAGAAAATCGCTTCTTTATGCTGTATCTGCTTCATCGTGTTGTAGGAAATATCACAAACGATGAAATCTCAATATTGTCTGAAACATACGAAACTGACCTAGCATGTAATTTTGACGAATTCAATTGGGAGGTCGCTCGATGCCGAACACGAACGCTGGTTTATAACATCTCGCGAGTGCTATCATGCCATGATGGCCCTGAGATCTATCAGTCACGGTACTACGTATGTAATTGAAAACAAATGTACGATCAACAATGAACAACGAAAGATACATAGCATTACTGCATATTCATCGGGATTTCAGTGTGAATGTTGACAAAGTAATAGAGAAGTTTGTTTTTGCCCAGACCCGAAGAGCAGATTTTGGACAATTTTGAGTAAATTCTGTATTACAAATATGTGTTGTTTATGTATTACTATATTCAGAAGATTTATTAATAGTTTTACATTCATAAATTTTTATCTACATTTAGCTCCTCTTTTAACCGTCCTATGACCGAAAACCGAAAAAAATCAAAAAAATCTGCATAATAGGGTCCCAAATTTTTTTCGCCTCGATCCGCTCGGCAGTAGTTGCTTCCACATCGTTTTTTTCTAGCTACGCCCCTGGGAAGGATTGTGCCTGATGTTCATATGATGAAATCATAATCTTTCAGTCAGTTTAATTGAAGTCTGGAGCTGGCATGTCAGTTAACTGCTAGTAGTCTGTTGTTATATATTTATGTATTATTGTCATTTTGTTTATTTTCTTTGGTTACATCTTCTGACATCAGACTCGGACTTCTCTTGAACTGAATTTTAATGTGCGTATTGTTATGCGTTTACTTTTCTACATTGGTTAGAGGTATAGGGGGAGGGTTGAGATCTCACAAACATGTTTAACCCCGCCGCATTTTTGCGCCTGTCCCAAGTCAGGAGCCTCTGGCCTTTGTTAGTCTTGTATTATTTTAATTTTAGTTTCTTGTGTACAATTTGGAAATTAGTATGGCGTTCATTATCACTGGACTAGTATATATTTGTTATGGGGCCAGCTGAAGGACGCCTCCGGGTGCGGGAATTTCTCGCTACATTGAAGACCTTATGGTGACCCTCTGCTGTTATTTTTTTATTTGGTCGGGTTGTTGTCTCTTTGACACATTCCCCATTTCCATTCTCAATTTTATATGATGAAGTTGAAGTCCAATCAACTTGAAACTTAGTACACATGTTCCCTATAATATCATCTTTTTAATTTTAAAGTCAAGTTTTGAGTTTGACCTCAATTGCATGGTCCACTAATCATAGAAAATGTAACTGTCCAGCTTGAGGTTAAAGTGTTTGGTCAAGATAGTTAATGATGAAGTTGAAGTCCAATCAACATGAAACTAAGAACAAATGTTTCCGATGATATGCTCTTAATTTAATGCCAAATTATAGTTGTATCCCAATATGATCACGGTCCATTGAACATAGAAAATGCGCTTCTCCGGGTGCGGGATTTTATCTCTGCATTGAAGACCTACTGGTGGCTTTTTGCCGTTTTCTGCTATTTGGTCGGGTTGTTTTCTCTTTGACACATTCCCCATTCCCCTTTTCCTTTCTCTGTTCTTTTATATAATAAATGATAAATTTCTTGCTGATACTTACTTACAATAAAACAAGAAAAGAAATTCATATTTTGAATATTGCAACTAATGTTTTTTTTTTTGGGGGGGGGGGATTTTATATTATATTAAATTTTTCCAAACTAGTTCCCGAATCCCATATTTGAATTTAATTCATTAAAACATTGTACTTCTCAACTGTTTATTGTCTTTATTAATTTTTCATTAATGAATACTGTTTAAACAAAATAACTAATGTTTGAAGCGAAAATTCTGATATAAAACATAAGAGAAAAATATAGCGATATCAGTTTTATGGAGAAAATATGATTTGGTCTAAGACTAAATAAATACATAAAAAAAGTATAACCTTACCATGCAGTAGAGTAACAAAATTTAAATTCTAATACCAATGAATACCGAAATTGCATATTTAAAAAAAATTCAGTATCGATCAGTATGTTTAAAAAAAACCAACAATTTAACAATGATACTTTTACAACAATGCAAGATCAAATGTTAACTGTGTTTCTGATGATTACTGGAAAGTTGTTTTCGTGAAAATTTGTTTAAAGTAAATTCATACATAAATAAAAGGTAAATAAATTATTTCTGGAAAAAAAAACATCATAATTTTTTAGTGAATGAGAGGATTGAAACCTATGTTAACAAGAGTTAATAATTTGAATAATCAACTAAGTTACTTCCGAGCAACAACACCATGAACACTGCTTCAGAAGTTTTTCTTTTTCAAACCATTACTTGCCAAGGATGAGGTCGTTTAAGAGAGACGAGTTTGCATATTTTACGACGGGGAACCAGGTTGTCCCCGATAGTAGCGACATCTATGAAAAGGAAGCTGTACAAGTATTTATCGCGTTATTAGACTAATATCAAGACTGAACTATATTATTGTTTCAGGTAATGTCTTATCATTTCCATGCAGTAATCGAATTTGTCGATTATATGCTAAGACAGGAAATTGCATGCATGTTTGCATAAGGGGATGATGAAGTTTTACTCATGCGTTACTTTTACTGTGACAGTTGTCTCCCTTTACTAAACAGGTGCTTTGTTTTGGTTAGACCGTCATCATAAAGTTTTTACAATTAAAACCGTGTTTACATCACAAAATGTACTCTCAGTACTGTCAACATGTGCTCTAGAAAAGTCTAAATGTATGACATAACCTACATACATGACATAATAATATGAGGCAGGCATAATCAGGTCAGGAATAACCACCAATTGGTGGATTATACCTCAATTGACGTATAATCCACCAATTGACATATAATGGTATAGACCAATTGGTGTATAATTCTTTGTTTTTCAAAACAAATTATTCCACCAAAATGGATCATTGTTTTCTAAAAACCATATTATGGTATAAAAACTTGTCAAACATTCCTAGTTTAGTATAGTGACATAACATATTGCATTTAGTCAATAATTGTATTTGAAGTTTCTACTATTGTTATCTTGTCAATTCTTGAAAATATAGTGTACATATATTCCTACATTTATGGTGGTGGGTTTTGTTATACATGCCTTAACGGTGTGGTTGTCCTACAAAGGATGTGAAGATTTGGAAGAAGAAGATTGGCAAATTTACCTGTAATCACCTGTCAATGGAAATCATTACTGTCTGCAGTCATGTGATCATGAGTACAACTCCACAGGTGAATGGAGCTCTTTGTTAATACTTGACTTTCATTATCAAAAGTCAATCATGGTCAATAGTACAAATGTTTCAACAAAAGAATTGTTGTACACATGCATTCTCAAGAGATGCAACAGGCTTTGACAAAACTGAAACTTTCGGAGGACTCAATAAGGGTCATGAAATAGGTTGCAAGTTGCAAAATCATACTCCTATCTCACACTAGCATTTAATTACAAAAAACTTGCATTATACATCAATTGGTCTATACCAATATACCTCAATTGGTGGATTATACGTCAATTGAGGTATAATCCACCAATTGGTGGTTATTCCTGACCTGATAATTACCTATGAATGGGGACGAAGTCTGTATGAAGTAATTTTTTTTTATTCAAACATGTTAATAAAAGAAACGGTAATACCGTAACGTTTCCAATTTTGGTTCTGTTGTTAGGGATTGAGTAGTGACGTTATTTAAGTTATGACCTCATATTCAATGTAAACAAAGAAAAGCTTTCATCAGGTAACGTTTTTTTCATATAAAACAATTATTAAAAATAAATTGGTATTGAGTTCCAACTCTATATTTTACTGTACTGATAAATATATATTTTATTCAAAGTCTCATGCATACAAGACCGGAAAAGGAAGTAGATTTCTGCGCAAATGCAGGGATTTCGAAAAGTCTGAAAAAAAAGTTGATTTTGAGTTCATTAGTATACTGAAAAATTCGGGAAATTTTCCAGATTTAAAATTTTTTTTTCATTGAATTTTCTACCGTAATAGGGGACTTCGTCCCCATATAAACAGTTTGGGAACAACCCTCCAACCTTTCCAAATGAAAATTATGAGGGTAACAATTCCCTTTACGTTATGCGTAAAATGGTCTTTTTCAGCCATCATTAGCATCAAATTGGTTAAAATTTTAGTGTGAATCGTCAAAATGTGATTCTTATCAAATAATTATCATTACCATGATAATAGTCATTTTGGTGAAAAATTTAATGTGATTCGTCAAAATCAGTCGATTTTTTATATCGTCTAAAAGAAAGTGTACATTTTATCGTCATGCACCAAAAATTACTGTTAACGTTATTTGGCTAGAATTTTTAACTTTATTAGTTATGAAGGTAACCCCATTACCACCCTCTTAAATAAGATCAGGCAGTGGGGCGAGTAATCTTGCTTCTTACCAAAGGAGACAATCGTGATCAGCGATTATTAAACCATTCAATGTCCTTGGATCATGTTTACATCTCCTAATTATTGGACCATTGATATATCTATATAAACTAGAGCCACGAAAGTAAGATTCTAACTTGGTTTTTAAAACCGCCTATGCAAAGATATATTTGTCAAGCAATCTGATGAACCTTGTATTTTTTGTTTGATAATTTTTTTTTCATTAAAATATATATGTTTTATGAGTTTTTTTTTTGTAATTTGTTTATTTTTGACATAAAGACAGAAAACAATCAAGCAGGATTACACACATGTACAGTTTCAAGTATGGTCTTAAAGATATTATTATTATATGACAACTCTAAATAGCAAGACATACAACAAAATATAACTATAATTTTCGTACCAGTTATAAAATATTTAAATCACCTAGGACAGATTGTAATGGCAACCATTTTTTATCTATATATTCTTTTTGTGTAGGCGATAAGAAATTTACTGTATTTTGTTCTATTCTTATACAATATTTTAAATATGCAATACTACCTTTCACAGAAGGTTTTTCTCCTGAGTTTTTACAGCTATAAATATAAAATTTCAAATCAACATTATATGTTGTACTACATTATATGGGTCAAAAATTTCCCCAATACCAAAAATAACATCTTTTGCCTCTATATGTTTAGGGCTAAATCCACATTTTAATAATAAATCTTGAAGTGCTATCCAAATATTTTTGCTATATATACATTCCCAAAAAATATGCAATAAGCTTTCTTTGGTTTCAGTGCAAAAAGTGCACAGTTCTGTTTCTATTAAACCACATTTATAAAGAAAAGAGTTTGTGTATACAATTCTATGTAATAACTTGAATTGAAAATTTTGAAGTTTAGTGTTTTTTGTTGCTTGAAATGCCATCGAATAGATTTTGCCCCAATCATCAATCTTAACACATAAAGCATCAGACCATTTATTTTGTGATCTTAAAGGATTTTCTTTAATTTTTTCTAGAAATAATTGATAAAAATATTTACATGGTTTTGTATCATTTTTGAGTTTTTCTACAATATCATTTTCAATAATATCTAATCTACCATGATCTGAAATTGTTTTCTTCCAGATATCTGGGATTGCACTAACAAGACCATAATATTCAACAAAATTGGTTTTAACTGCATACTGAGTTTTAAGCTGCTCAAATGTCAATATGTTTTTCCCATCTGAGATTAAATCATTTATAAAAAATATACCATCATTACAATAATTTTCAAAAATAAATGGCTTTCCACATCTTTTAATATTAATATTCAGCCAAATGGGTTGACTCAGGATATTAATGGGATTGTTTTCATCTTTCACCTTTTCTGGCTTCAATTTAGCCAGATTTAGAAAAATGTCCCTCCAAAAAGGATTTAACTTTTTTGCAATTTTTTCCAGACCCTCTTTTGTCAGGTACAATATTTTATCCCCTCTATATTTTTCTATATAACTCAATAATAGAATTTTCCAGGGAGAAATATTCAAAGGATCTAGCAATTTATAAAGCCATGACATTTTAAGGGACATACAAAAACTTTCTATATGTGGGAACTTTAAACCTCCCTCATCATAATTATTAATAATAACTTTCCTTTTTATTTTGTCTGGTTTTCCATCCCATAAAAATTTAATGAAAATTCCTTGTATTTCTTGTATAACCTGAACTGGTGGATTTGGAAGGACTGTCAGAACCTGTACCAAAAGTGGGAGAGCCAAAGTTTTTATAACAATGGTTTTGCCAATATATGTCAAGTTTCTGTATGACCATAAATTGAGAAGGCTTTTCATGCTTTTAATTTTTTCTGTATAGTTTTCTAAAGTTTTATCCTCATTTAAGAGATTGAAACGAATTCCCAACAGTTTAAACTTTCCTGAAGTATTCCAAGATAATTTCCTATTTGGTAACAGTTTTTCGTTACTGCCTAATCTTGAGCCAACCCATATGGCTTCAGTTTTATCTACATTTACCCTCAAACCAGCACAGGCAGCAAAACTATCAAAAATGTGCAATGCTTGTTTAAGAGATTCCTCATTTTCATCCAGAATCAGAGAGGAGTCATCTGCATATTGACTTAGTAAAAACTCAGAGTCGTTTACTGTGACACCAGAAACAACTGGGTCATATTTTAAAGCTGCACTAAGTAGTTCCAACACAAGGATGAAGAGATAAGGGGATAAAGGATCCCCTTGCCTAACCCCCCTAGCCAAATTAAAAAATTCTGATAAATGTCCATTATTTGTAACTGTACTGGTAATGTCTGTATAAAAACATTTTATCCATCTACAAAGTGTGGGACCAAACCAATAAAAATCTAAAGTTTTTTCAATAAAGGACCATTCGACCGTGTCGAAGGCTTTTTCAAAGTCAACCAGTAATAATAATCCTGGAATATCTTCTTCTTCTAGTTTATCTATCAGATCTGCAATAATTCTTACACATTCACCAATGTATCTTCCTTTTAAAAATCCTTTTTGTGTCTGACTTATAATATTTTGCAGTATAGGTTTTAATCTCTTTGCTATGCAAGCAGATGCTAATTTATAGTCAACACATAATAAAGTAATTGGACGCCAATTTTTGATGAAGTGTTTTTCTTTTCCCTCCTTTGGTAAACATACTATTAACCCTTGTCGCTGACTTACTGAGAATTTTCCTTTTTCAAGGCTCTCATTCAGGCAATTGACAAGTGGAAATTTTATGTCATTCCAGAAAAATTTATAGAATTCTACAGTAAAACCATCTATGCCTGGTGACTTTAAATTTTTCATATTTTTAAGGGCAATACTGCATTCCTTTAAGGTAATTTGACCCTCACAGGAATTAATCTCTTCTCTGCTAGGTTTATTTAAGAAGGGGTTATTTTCATTCATGAATGTGGCATTCTCCTCATCTCCTGGGTTAGAACTTCCGTACAAAGTTTCATAAAATAATTTTTGTTCCCTAAGAATAGCATTTGGATCTTGAATAACTTGATTTCCTTCCAAAAGTAATTTTGATATAATTTTTTCTGTATAATGTTTTTTTTCAAGATTACAAAAGAAACGTGTATTCTTCTCCCCTTCAACTTGCCATTTTGCCTTTGCTCTTATTATAATTCCATTAATTTTGTCTTCTCTTAAAATTTTAAGTTCTGTTTCAACCTTTTCAATATCAAGTCTAATTTCATCTAAATTATTTAAAGCAAATAGGTCGTTTAATTTTTCTAATTTTCCAAAAAGCATATTCTCCATCTTGTCTTTTTCTTTTTTCTTGAATGAAGAGCAAGAAATGGCTGTGCCTCTTATTTTCATTTTAATAGTTTCCCAAAGTAATTGATTATCAATTTTGTATGCTTTATCAAGGTTTTCAAGATCTTCATTTGGATCACATTCATATTCAGATATAACCTCTGTAATATCATGCTTGACTTTTTTAATAAAATCAATATCCTTCAATAAACTATTGTTAAATTTCCAAGTCCCTTTTCCCCTGATCTGATTAATAAATTTGAGATCAATCCTCACTGGTGAGTGGTCAGATCGATAACTAATCCCAATATCTGATGTCACAACAAACGGCTCTAAGTCAGAAGAAATACAAAAATAATCAAGACGTCCTTGTTTTTTGTTAGGGCCCCTCCAAGAATATCTTTTAACTGAAGGATTTTGTATCCTCCAAATATCTAATAAGTCTAAATTATTCATCATTTCATGAATCTTAACTTGAGCTCTGGGATTATTTTCAGTCTGATAGTTCAGAGTATCAAGACTATAATTTTGTACTACATTCCAGTCTCCAACAACTATAACTGAAGAATTTTCAAAAAGACAAATTTTGCTTTCCAAAGAATGAAAAAATTCAGGACAGTCCTCATTTGGACCATACAATGCTACAAGTGTTAGTCTATAATCTTGAACAGTAATATCTAAAATAATGAAATTTCCATTATTATCTATAATTTCATTATTTATTTTAAATTCAAAGGAATTCTTAAACAAGACTGCTACTCCTCTGCTCCTGTTTGAATAGCTACTAAATTTACCTGTATATCCCCATTCTTGAAGCCATTTATTTTCATTTTCTAAACAACAGTGAGTATCAACCAACACTGCAATATCATAACGTTTCTTACAAATTGAAAAAATATCTAATCTTTTTACCTTATTTGCTAATCCCCTACAGTTTACGGAACCTACAACTATGGATGCCATTGATATACATACACAAATTTTGTCAATAAAGTAATAGCCACATATATTACACTCTTATATTTGTTGCTGTCTGTCCCAAGTGATTTATATAACTTACATGTTTTGCATACTGTACACCAAGATTCATATCTTGTGCTGTCCTTAATAATTTTGGTTGTGTGTGATGAAGCCTTGTAATCTAAATGCATTCTGCCAATATGAGTTATCTGCTCTTTTAAAATAAGATCCAAATTAAAGTACCAAAGAAAAAATTAAAGAAATAAATAAAAAAAGATAAATTTAGTTACAATTTTACCCCTTTTGTGGTTCAGGTATTTATATATTATTAAAAAAAATTCAAAAAAATTCAAACACATTTAATGTGCCAGTGTTTTTAAAGCCAAAAAGTGTTGCTAGGATGTACCAATAAAAAGTAGTTTTCACTTGTCATTAGTTAATTAATCAGTATATTCATAAATGACAAATTATATGTATAATAATGCTACATATAATATTTGAATTAAATATCAAAGAAAAAGTGTAGTTTCTGGATATATATATTTTGATATAAACATGATAAATGAGACAGTTGACTGCTTATCTATTACACAATAAGATTTTTTTAACAATCTAATAGTATAGTTCTACATGAAGCAGTCATTTAATTTGTACTATTAAGAGTTGGGACTGAGAAGCATGAAAAGCCAAAATAAATCTACCTTTACCATCTGAGAGAAAAAAGAAAAAGAAAAAACCCGTACAAAACATAATCACGATCAAGTTTACTTAACTCGTGATGGAAACTACATATAATAACAATATTCTACATATTCAACATCATGAGATAGATCCGTAAATATGTCAACCCTGTTAGGAACAAACAAAAATCATGTCTGCATGTACATGTATTTAAGAGTTAAAACTCTGATATGTGTTATGTTTATACCATACTATTGTGATAGTGATTACTATTTAACCAAAACTATTTCTGTCCTAACTTTCGGTCTCTTCCAACAGAGACATCAATTATACATTGTATTAGGATTTTTTTTATATATGTGGTTTGTTTTAACATAATTTACATGTTTTCATAGATTATATTTCCAGGATTTATGTTTGTACAAACTACATATCTATATATCATGTTTGGTTTTTTTTTCTGCAGCCAAGTTTCAAAACCTTGCTTAGGTCTATAATTATATTGAGTATATATTTGACAAATTATTTCAAGATTTGTATGTTCCAAAAAAGGATATGTACATTTGTACATGTTTGGCGATTTGTCAAATGAAATTTTTCTCTGCTATATTACCTAAAATGCGTTATCTAGTTTCCAACCTAAGAGTAAATGTTATCCAGTTTATTTCCATGGATACAGGCCAAAAATATAAGCTTTTTGGATATCTATTTTGAAGGCAACAGTTTGTAAATTTTTGTTATAGATCAAAAATGTAAACACGGAAGTATCATGGTGTGATTAAAAATACATGTTCCGGATATGGCCCCGTCAATTTTCCGCAATTCTTCATCTACATAAGAATTTGTTTCAGAAAAAAAAATTTGGATTATGAGGTTGTAAAAACACGTAAAACATATAAAGTATCAAGAAAAGTAATGATAAATCAAGAAATCAAAACAAAAAATGCCAAAAAACATGTACATTCCCAAATAAACTGAGGGACAAAAACTTTTTTTTTATTTTTTGAGTCTTTGGTTTATATTGTCAAAAATGTCAAATCTGTGCCTTTCACCATCTGTATCTGTCCCATACACATGACCATTAAAGTACCAGGCACTGGTGATACTTTCGTGTAGATGCATTCTATTGATCAGACCTTGGTTCTTTTGTGTTATGTCATCTCCTATTTTAATTTCTATGCTCTTTTGTAGATCTTTTCGTTTCTTCAGAATAGCTATTTTATTTTCCATACGAACAAATTTTACGATTACTGGTCTTGGGAAACCCTTTTTTCCAGGAATGCGGTGCATAGCTACAATGTCTGTTTTGTTTAGTTCTATTCCTACTTTGTCTTTTAATGTAGTTAACAATTCTGGTATTAATTGTTCACCTCGTCTTTCTTCTAAGTTATGGATCTTTATGTTTTTTTTACGGGAATATTGCTCATTCCAATTTGCCATACGAATCCCTTCTGTTACCCCTGTTTCTATTTGTTTTATCTCTTCTTTCATCTTTCTGAGTTCTGTATGCAGAGCTGCATTTTTTTCCAGTAAATTTGCATTATCAAACTCTATGGAGTCCATTTTCCTGCCAACCATCTCAAATTTTTTATCATAACTCTCCTTCATCTTAACCCTTTCTTTGGTTACCTCTTCAAGAATCTCTTTTTTTATTTCCGTTTTCCATTTATTTAGTAATTTCCCCATGATATTGGTGACAATTTCCTCAATGTCATCTTTTTTAACTATCTTATCCATGGATTTTTTAATGTCTTCTAATTCCCTCTCTATACATACAGAGTGATCTGAGCTATCTGATATGCATGTACGTGGACGTTTATTTGGGTTAGATTTGTCACTAATATTTGTATTGTTCAAATCGAATACTGATTCAGTTGTATCCACTTTATCTGTCGGATTATCATTTGAGTTTTTCAATTTCCCCACAGACGCTTTGGACACAAAACTTGTAATTTGGGGTTGTGACATCTTCGATAAGTCGAGTACACCCTAACTGATTTGTAAACAATGTCTATTGCCAGGTGTGTACTGTTCAAAAGTCTTTTATTTCCCTACCTCCGTCTTCAAAACATACGAGTAACTATAGTTCATCTATACGAAGCACATTTCCTACAGTTTAAACGACAAAAATATCTCTTTAAATGCAAAAACTGGCACAATAATGTGGGACCAATCTACCTACGTCTGTTCATGGCCGCCATTTCTAAGCACATTACCACCCTCTTAAATAAGATCAGGCAGTGGGGCGAGTAATCTTGCTTCTTACCAAAGGAGACAATCGTGATCAGCGATTACAGGGATGATTCAACTATGTAGTTTAGGGCCGCTTAACGGCCCTTAAATCAGTAAGCGGCCCCTAAAAAATATTTGTGAATATAAATTCCCAATTCAGGATAATAAAATAAAAATTGGTATTTCCGGAAAAGTTTCTGTCACTGATTACGGCAACTACATTTGTATAATTTTTCATAGTTTGTCGTCAAAACGTAGTAAACTCTGGATATCATAAGAATGTTGACTGCGATCGCATTTTATTAACAAGGATTTAATTATGTCAACATGAGGTAAACAATTTTTGCAGCCGGATTCAATTGGTTAAAATATTATGGGAGTATTTGATCTCGTATAAGTAAATCGCTCAGCAGGTTGATCAAAAACATGCTTTTTGACAAAATGGGTATCAAAGCAGACCTCGACAAAGAGCAAATTCCAAATTTTTGTATAACATTGATGAATAAATTTTAATGGGCGCCGATCTCGTAAAAGCAGATCGCCCGTTATGTTTTTGTTGAAAATAATGTTGATGATAGTCCATTCATGAAATGAGCCCCCCTTTCCCTTAAATACGATGTCATCATTATGGAACTGTTTCAAAAGATCTAAAAATGATCCAAATAATTTTAAAGTTCACTGGTTCAATTGCTTTAAATATCTTATCAATTAAGTGATAAACTTTTGTAATTGCTTTTCTGAATTCGACAATTGGCCAGTTCAATCTGAAATCCATTTGAAATCAAGATAAGTTTATACAGATAATCTGTTGAAAAAAATACCCAATGGATATATAATCTAACCTCAAGATATATCATAAACTTTATAAGATATCGTATATAATGTATTAGATGTCTTATATAATGTATTAGATATATCTTATTTAGTTTATAAGATATCTTAAATAATTTTCTTTATCAGATATCTTAAAAATTATATAAGATATCTTATAAACTGTATGATATATCTTATAAACTATATAAGATATGTTATATAAAGTATATTTATAAGATATTTCATATAATTTATAAGATATCTTATATAATTTTCTAAATATGATATCCAATAAACTATACTATATAAGATATCTTATATGAAAAATATTTATAAGATACATGTATTTCATATACTTTATGAGATATCTGATAAAGTTTTAAAACTTTATTAAATATATAAGATAGCTTTTAAAAATGAAATAATATTTTATGAGATAATTTGAAATTCGAATAAATAGCTAAACGACTGGCCATAGGTTTATGTTAGCTGGTATATTTGTTTTTGTAATAGGCCTCGTTTTGGCACAACTTTTTGGAATTTTGGATCCTCAATGCTCTTCAACTTTGTACTTGTTTGGCTTTATAAATATTTCGATTTGAGCGTAACTGATGAGTCTTATATAGACGAAACGCGCGTCTGGCGCACTAAATTATAATCCTGGTACTTTTGATAACTATTATTACCAAAGTTAAGATGATAGTGCATCATGTGCAATGATACTCATGTATTACAACTTCCCTGGTCTGAATCCAATAACTTCTTCAATCAGTGGGATTAAAAATTCCCAATTTGATGTTCAAGGGACCCAGTTGAAAACACCTGGAATCATCCCTGGATTATTAAACCATTCAATGTCCTTGGATCATGTTTACATCTCCTAATTATTGGACCATTGATATATCTATATAAACTAGAGCCACGAAAGTAAGATTCTAACTTGGTTTTTAAAACCGCCTATGCAAAGATATATTTGTCAAGCAATCTGATGAACCTTGTATTTTTTGTTTGATAATTTTTTTTTCATTAAAATATATATGTTTTATGAGTTGGTTGACATATTATTGCCCTCACCTACACAATCTTGCAATATGGTCTCTGTTAGCACTGATTTTGTCTTTTTACCGCCTATTTCAGTAGACTTCACTCTAGGTGCACTCAACTGTAGCTTGTGCGGATTGTTCTACTTCTCGCCTTCACATTCTCCTTGACCCAATCAATAAGTTTACTCGACTCCCCATTTTTCAAACACATTTTTGGAATTGCCCTCTGTCATGTCTGTTTTTTAAAATCATTTTTTCAAGTTTTCTTACTTTTTTGGAAATGCTTAATTCTAAATTGTGGATCCGATGTTCCAACCTATCTACTTCATCGTCAAGTGAAGTCTGATGATAAAAAATGTCAGAAGTGGTGTCCAACACATGGAGTACATCCTCATGATCAAAACCAAATTCACTTAATAATTTATAATTTTTTCTTGCTTTATTTCGGGTTAAAGGCATGGTAAGCCTCCTGTGTAAGACAGGGCAACTTGAAAAAATAATAAATTCTTGCAACAAATGACTTGATCAAAAATTTTAGAAAAAAAAGGAAAATTAATCAACAAAATAAGAACTTACGAAAAATAAAGATACAAAAGTTTCAAAGCTCAAATAAATCAAATGTAGTTGCCATGCCTCACAGGATGAACTTTTAACAGCAAACACAACATTAGCATGATTAGTTTTCAGCTATCATGGCTATCGACGGCAGAATGAAAAACTTAAAATTCTTTAAATTACAAGTATAAGACATGGATGACGAGTTGGAGAGTCGCTATGATATTGTTCACCTCTTTTTTATAAGTCATCCATGTCTTATAAAAGAGAGGTGAACAATATCATAGCGACTCTCCAACTCGTCATCCATGTCTTATAAAAAAGAGGTGAACAATATCATAGCGACTCTCCAACTCGTCAGTTGAAAAAAAAGATTATACCTTGCCAAGATTTTTTTATTTATTAAACATTTTAAAGCTAAACATGGCTTAAGACGAACTAAAGTATGCAAAACACAACTTAAAAAACAAAAACTGGGCAAAACTAAACCCCATACAAAAAACAGGGGTGATCTTGGGTGCTCTGGAAGTGTTAACTAACTCCTGAAGTTGGCCATCATCATGTCACAGTCCATAAAACTTTATCATTGTTTATAAAATTAATATATAACTGTTACAATAGAATTAATGTTATTTTTTTTTTAGATTAAACTACAGACGTGAATAACAGAAATGATTGATCTTTGTAAGATCAAGGAGGATTTCTCTGGACTAGTGAAGGAGGCTCAACCATGGACCCTTACTCAGTTTGTCATGTGGCTGGACCTCAAATTGTCAGAGTTTAAGATAAAAGGATACATGGTCTTAGGTATGTTGTTTGCTCTAAAGAAAGGATATGAAGATGAAAATTGTTAAATGATTATAGTTTAATGCTTCTTACAAACCGCCACTCCAGAGCTAGTGCATGAAGTGAGACCCTGGGAATAGAATATTTTGAAATATAATGTCATAGCTTTGTAAACATGGTAAAGGAATCTCAAATTATTCCATTGTTAGATCATGTAGATTACTGAATAAATTATAAGATGTCATAAATTTAATCAAAGAATTCAGTGAAAAGACAATGATGGCTCTGCAGTTTACCATGTTTATCATGTTAACTGAACAATATAAAAAAGAAGATGTGGTATGATTGCCAATGAGACAACTGTCCACATGGTCCACAAGAGACTAAAATGACACAGACATTAACAACTATAGGTCACCGTACAGCCTTCAAGTTATCTTATCCACAAGGAGGTATTGGTTTCAATCAGAAGAAATAGATAGATCTTTATCATGTTTATTCAATCAAATGATTAACATATAATTATACACATTGATACACAAAAATATTGAAATGTATAAAAACTCAAAAAAATCAAATGCCATACGAAATCTTTAACATGTTTAATCCTTTTTTATTGCCGCAGATAATTTGTTAACTTTTGTTATAATATGCTATGAACATGATGAATATGATCCTCCTTCAAGCCAATGCACCGTTATACTTGAGAACATGTACAGTTAGTCCAGACAAAAGGAAACCCAGATTTATGCATGTCAGAGAAACATACACATGAGACAGTAATTGGTTTTTGCCAGAATTTAGTACTATACATGTAAATGCAATTTGTACTAAAATCAACTATGAAAAATGTACAAATATGTAATCAGAAAGTTATTAGCTTATTATTGAAAAAAGATGCTTGAAATACACACAAATATATCCTAGGCAGAACACTGACACAATGACCATGATGACTGATTTAATATATATATATGTTAATAAGACAAATTAAGAAGTTAAATTCAATCTGAAGTATGCTGAGTAAAAAAGATTAAAGTTTAGACCAGATATGGTCAGGTATTGATGAGTGAAGTTACATGTAATTAGGTTTTAAAGAAAGTAGGAAATATGTGAACAACAGGTATAATCAACATGTAGATATGCATACTGATTACAATTGTCATGATTGTGTAAAATGTATTAATTGTAATATGTTCATGCTATTATTATGTTCATGTTTATATATATTGTACTTAGATCATCATACAAAGACAAAACCTAAGTGGATAGAAGAAGAAGATTCTACAAGTGATGTAGCACCAATCCCAGCACCTTGTAGAACGTGTAACAAGCATTCTAATGATGGACATTTTTATTCTGACATCCACTCTTCTCCAGCAAGCCATAGAAATGTCACAAGGGAGACGAAAAATGCACAGCCAATGGAAGAATCAGAAACCATGAGAGGGGAAGTTGGCATCATTGATTTGTCACATGCAGAAATTAGTAGAAAGCAAAACTCGGCAAGGATGTTAAGACCACCGGATGATATGTCACTTAAAAAAAGTTATCAAAACACCTCGTATCACGAAAAATCACCAAATATTCAGGTCGAGAGGGACAAAAATAGACAAGAGGATGTTATAGAAATAGATGTGCCATCACCTACGGAAAAAATGTTTATTACATCAAATATCAATAAAACGAGTACTCCCGTTATCCATTCAAACATTCGTCCCGTTCAAAAACCTAAAAATAGACCATCATTATCGATGGGTACAGCAATATATACATCCACCTCATCTGTTACCACCCCAACATTCTCATCTAGTTATATGTCATCACCATCAAGAAATATTCCACCGACTTTCACCAACAGAAAATTTGCATTAGGTGCACCACCGCCACCCTTAGTTGCACCCTCAAACTTGGCAAATCTGGATGAAATGATTGCACAAGCAGTACAATTCAATGAAATACGAACAGGAGCAGATATCTCCAGTTCTCAATCTCAGATTAGGCAATCGTCAGGGCAGTCAGATGTTCGCCCACCTCCTCCGATGCAGCAGCAGCCTTCTAAAATCCAAGAAAGTGATCATTCTAGTAGTTTTAGTGAGCAACATTCACGTCAGACTTTAAGTGAGCAACATTCACGTCAGACTATAAGTGAGCAGCATTCACGTCAAACAAACATAAGTGAACAAAAATTACCTTATTCACAACAAACTTCTACTTCAAGTTCCGCGGTACCGATAGCATTACATGCAAACATTGACAATATAAATATATCACAGAACTCGGCACATTCATCGTCAGATACCATGGAAATCAAAATAGAAACAGAAGTTGATGATAGTGTTGCAGACTCTTTCTTCGTAGGTAAGATCTCAATCAAAAATGAATATATATATAACCTAAACCAAGGCAGCATTTAAGAGTATAGTCTGTAAGATACAGAAATGATGTTGTACATGTACAATTATTTGAAGTAAGATAAGTCTAGCTACATGTTATGTACATCTAAGTTCATGTCAATCATCATGATCGCTATTTGTTCTCCATTGCCATTATTACTGGATATATAAAAATTTAAATGATGAAAGAAAGATTTTGTATTCTGTAGACATGATAGACGTGATAGAGCAAAAGCGATGATGCATTAGAGTGGTACATAAAATTACAGGGAGATAACTTTGTAAGAACTAGATGACTGTTTAATTATGTTCTATTGTTGAAAGAAATATTAAATATTCAAAATTAGTGGTTGTCAAACTGCTACATGTGTGTATTTATGTGTGTATATATATATATATATAATATCCAATCAATTTTTCTCATAAAATGAATGGTTCAATGGAATCAATTCTTTTGAAGTTTTTTTTTTTTTTTTGTCAAACATGTCCATGATCATTTGATGATGTCAAAGGGTTAAAGTAAATATTTTGTCAAAATTTTATAAAAATTAAACAAGCCAAATTAATTTTAGTCAAGGTTTTTGGTACCACCATAAATAGTCCAATCTGCAAATTGGCAGGTCATTTGCAGGTCAAATGTTGCCAATTTCCAAAATAATTTAATCATGTTAATGTAAATGTGTACTTGAGGAAAAATACTGTGTCTCAAAATAAAAATAACAAGGACCTTATCAATCACATGGAAGGATAGCTGCCGAACTGTATCTCTTGGGTCTTAATGATAATTTTTTTTACTATTTGCGGACCATAAATCTATGGTCTGCAAATGGTAAAAAAATATGATAAGGGCCTAAGAGCTAGTTCGGCAGCTCATCGAAAGAGTACCCAAATTATCCACTGTACCCAAATCGTTCTCTCAACTGTAAGAGCAAATTAACTTCTTTAGTACAACAATATTTAACATTCTTTCTTATAGAAAAAAACATTTTAATATTCTTTTTTTTTTTAATTTTGAGCAATGTCATGAATGTTCAAAAACAAAAAATACACTTTACTTGGTAAAATTTGGTCAAATTGAAAAAAAATAAAATTATATGGCACATTCATATTTTATAATTGTATTTCGTTACCATGTGCAAGATGTGCATAAACAATGGATGATTTGGGTACTTCATTTATTTAAAGTAAATACTATTTTAAGGAAAAAAAAGAAGAGAAAATACAATGTTAATTCACCAATGTAATTTCGATCCTTAAAAGAAGGAAACGTGTCGTGGCTGATTTGGGTACTCGGCTGTTTAACATTCCCGCTAGAGAATTTATCATATAAGAAAATTGAAGATCCTGTTGTTCAACCACACAGACATAGAAAAGTTAGGTATTTACTTATTTAAGTTATGTTTGCATTGTATTTAAAAGTATTTCATTGTGTATTTGGTATACTAAGATACTAAGAATTTAGTATACTGTCGATTTATAACTTTTTGTTTGAGGCAAGTTTTTGTGGATTTAGTGGCTAAGCCATCTTTAAATTTTCAATGAAGTGCAAAATGTTCATACAAGTATGGTTGCATTGAGTCTTTGGCAAACCACAAAAATAAATATTGGATCAATGAGAATACAAATTTTCATCAACAAAAATGTATCAACAGTATATCCAAGGTTTTTCCCCTCTCTGCCAGCTCTGAGCAACTACATACGTGTATGTTTATATGTATACCGTATACTGGGTATATGAAGTTATAAACATAATATAAAAAAAGGAAATGTACTGGAGGTTTTCCGAACAATATTAACATGATAGAAAATCAGGAACAACATGAAATGCATCTAGTACTAATAATGCAGAAACTTCTTTCATTTCTTCATGGTTAGACGTGTCCATTTGAATGGTATAATAAAATTTCACAATAGTTGTGAAATGGTTTTGAAATAAAAAAAAAAAATTTAAAAATTGTTATTATATTGTGTAGGGAATAATTCAAGAGATACAAGACCTTCAGGAATGGACACAGTTTCTGACCTGTCGATACAGTCACATGATTCTAGTCTACAGAGATCACATGATTCAGGCCAACAACAAAGGTCACATGACTTGCCAGTACCATCAGGTGACCTACCAAGGCAAGGATTGGTTGATCCAGAAACAGCAAAAGCATTCCAGGTAATTGTACAATACACAGTGAAAGGCAGTTTGTAGAAAACATAATTCAGGAGTAAAGTTGTAAAAAAAATTAATTCAGAAGCAAAGATGTAGAAAAATTAATTCAGAAGCAAAGATGTAGAAAAATTAATTCAGAAGCAAAGATGTAGAAAAATTAATTCAGAAGTAAAGATGTAGAAAAATTAATTCAGAAGTAAAGATATAGAAAAAAATTATCTGGTTGATTAAAAAGCCTGCAAAAGCAAAACAGACGTAGGATTACCATGTCCAAATTTTGGAGACTTAAGTTGGTTTTTTTTTCAAAAATAGTACAGGAGAAAAAGGTTTTGACTCCAGACAAATTAAATGATGAACAATTTATGTTCATGATGTTGTTCAGCTGAGTAAAAGACAAGTATTATATATACCACGCTATTTACGAGTTAACATAACGATGAATCTGAAGGATGAGTTCGTTTAAATATGTTAATGAGTAAGGTGTGGTGTATATGTTTTGTAACATCATTCAAAAGTGGCCTGATGATTTTTTATCCAATAAAAAACCAGTAGGAGTGTCGTTCTTACCTGCTGCTTAGCGCGCGCAAGAGAAAACCGATCCAGTTCACAGGGAATACGGCACATTAGATATAACAAAAAGTTATTTTTCTGAATTGAGCGACTCAGGTTCCTCCAAGGCACATACCATTTGTTTTTTTTGGGGCCTGTGAATTTTTAGAACAAAATTTTCCGGCTCTAATTTGTCATAAAAAAAATCTTTACAAAAAGATTTTCCCCAACAAAATTGTATTGCATTTGTTAAATTAAATTTTCCGGCTAAGATATATATGGTTTTTCAAAAGCAGAACTAGTTAGCAGATTAACACAAAAAGCTATGTTTCCATGAAAGCACAAAAAGCTAGGTTTACGTTAAAACACAAAAAGCTAGGTTACATTAAACACAAAAAGCTGTTTTCATGAAAGCACAAAAAGCTAGGTTAACGTTTAAACACAAAAAGCTAGGTTACATTAAACACAAAAGGATGTTTCCATGAAAGCACAAAAAGCTAGGTTAACGTTTAAACACAAAAAGCTAGGTTACATTAAGCACAAAAAGCTAGGATTATGTTAAAACACAAAAAGCTAGGTTACATTAACAGTCATGGGTGCTACTTAAACAAGTGATTTCATTATCACCTATTTCAGTGATTTTTTATATTCAGTTATCACCTATTTAAGTGATTTTGGTGTTTTCTTTGATCTTCAAATGCTAATTTCATTGATTTTCCATATTTTCACAAACTTTTCTATATTTTTTCTACATAAATCAATTATCCCTTTATCTTTGGATATCAATTTCAGCAGTGCGCTTGGGCAGTAAGATAGTGCGCTAAAGCTTTTAAAAGTACCCTTGGGAATTGTTCTGTAATCAAATATTCATTAACTACTCTTACTATTAGACAAAGGTCAACACTATTAGGTGACCTGATTGGTTTTCTTTAGAAATAGAATGATTTATTTTAAGGTTATGTCTTGATATGCAAATTATTCCAGTTTTTGCATATTTAAATAAACTGTAAAAACTGACAGGCTTATCAAACAAATGACAATTTCTGCATGTACGTAGTTGTTTTTTCAATGGAATTCTGGTCTTTTTACCAATAAAAAATGAAGCTTGTGGGGAAAAAAATCCAAAAAATGTTATAAACATCTCAAATTACTTGTTTCAGTGATTTTGAGAAAAAAAAATTAAATATTTTGAAATCACTTGTTTAAGTAGTACCCCTGACTGATTAAGGACAAAAAGCTAGGTTTTACATTAAAACACAAAAAAATAAGTTTACATCAAAGCACAAATAGCTAGGCCTTAAATTAAACCACAAACAAATGACAAAAGTTTGTGTATATTCCAGATGGTTGAACTTGTAAATGGAAGTAGTGTCTATGTTTATGAAAGAACAATACAACAAGCATTTAAAATTGGAACTGAGAGTCAGACAGGGACATACAATGGAGAAAAAATGGCTCGTTATCTTCTTAATGTATTCTGGTCAAGGAAAGAACTTGTTGGTGCTACATTGTCTAAAGCTGGAAGAGGGAAGAAAATTTTAAACCAACAGATTATAGAGGCCATTTTAGGTAATTACAAGATAGAGATTATAATGTGTATATAATGCATGTTGGGTAAGCATCATTGAGACGACAATCAAACAGCATTGATAAACAAGATATGTTATAACTAACAGGAAACAAGAATCTTTTTGCTAAACCTAAAGCAAACCAAAATTGCTATTTTCATTAAATATAACCGCAACACCTTGAGCTATTAAAATCAACATTTTAAATGAGTAGATTTTTTTTTGCTTGCTGATGAACTATCATCTACTTACTAGAGCTAAAAGTCAATTTTGAATACAAAGTGTTTAAAACCAGGCTTTTAAATTAAGCATTTTCAGATTGAAAGTCCTACCAAACAAAAATTGATAAAATCTATAAATCTGAAGAAAAAACCCCAAAGAAAACAGAAGGTATTCCAAGAAAATAATTGAAATCTGCTCTAGAGGCTACAAATGCAGGCTTATGACAACAACACAAACATGAAATTATATGTTACCAAATATGTAAATCATGCTTAAAAATGAAAATATATAAGGCTTAGAATAGTTGGAATTAGATTTAATAAATAACTTCCAATTTGTTTTTGTTAGTTGCAGGTCAGCATATTTGAGACCAGTCAATTGCCGTTCAATATGTTCTTTTGGAATTCTATTTCTTTCAGAAGCCAACCAGATGAAAATTACTGTAAATACAGAAATTATTTCATGCATTTGTTATTACGATTTATGAAGGATGAAAAAAAATGTGAAATTAATTATTGAGATTTCAGAAAAATGTGTATACAGATATATCTATCAGACATTAGAATAAGAGTTCTTATTATTGTCACCTCTGATCACTGTCACATTATTTGTATTAGGGCTATTCCAGGAAAAAATGTATTGGGAGGTGGGGGGTGGAAGGCACATTGTATTAATAATACATGGGTGATGGGTATCAGAGCAACTTTTCACACTATAATTCTCAATTACAATTGTCTGGGTGGCGGGTGCTGACAAAAACTGCCTTCAACCCCCCCATACATTTTTTTCTGGAATAGCCCTCAGTAAAAATCATACAATTATTTCTGAATTTACAGTAGTTATTTAGCCTAGGATTCTCTATAATTATTAAGTGTCATTTTCTTTTTAATAAATCAAGAGCCATGTATAGATACAGAACATAATTGTGTTAACTCTGATCATGATCAATTGCAGATTTTTGTGAATTAAATAGCAGACATAGGAGATCTGTCTGTAAAACTGTTATTGATAGAAGTTTGTCATCCAGACTTTATAAAGAAAAGAAGAAAATAGAAATGTTATACATGAAATGGGGTTCATCTCAAGACAACAAGAAATTTTAAGGTGCTCTATCCATGCCAGTTTCTCATATTTTATGTTGAAATCATATTTAAATAGGGGTTTATAATTATTATGTGTGTGTTGTATATCTTTTTAAAAACTGCATGCATCCTTGTCAGTCTTCATAAACTTTTCAAAAAATCTTCTCTGAAACATTGAACTGATTTGAACAAAACTTTGTACGAATGCTCCTTTATCTACTTGCTCAATTATGCCAGAGATTTTTTGATTTTGATAAAAAAAAAAAATGTCTGCTGTTTTACTTAATTATCTTGGTTCCATAATGCCCTATTTGGTGAGATAGACTGGACTTAAATTTACCATATGTCAAAATTTATTTATCATGGATAATTAATGCCTCATGGGAAAGAGAAAATTCTATTTGAATTTTAGATCAATCGGTCAAAGGTCAAGGTTACAAGTGCTTTTGGAGGAATAAAATATGGATAAAATCTTGTTGGTTAGAAATGCTTGCATTTGTTGTTGTTTGATCCATGTGTCCAACTCAGATGAGAAAAACTCTTTGTGATTTTGAAGCTTTTACTAGGTCAAACGACTCAAGATTAAAACAGGAATCAATTGACTAGCATGAAATAAAAAAAGATGTTTTTCACATTTAAAATCACATTTTTACTTTTGTAAATTCAGATATTATTACGTGCATTTATTATTGTGATTTTGTCATTTAAGACTGAAATGTGTTTTAAATTTTGTGATATACATAAAAATCCTGTTTAATTCATATTAAAAATTTCAAAATAAGAGTTTAAATTATTGCGATTATAACCCTGTCGCATTTTCGCAACAATAAAAACATCAAAATTTGACAAAATAATTTCTTAATTTACAGTATTAGGAGGGTATAAAAAAAGAAGATGTGGTATAATTGCCAATGACAAATGAATGAGACAACTCTCCACAAGCATTGACAAGAAACCAAAATGACACAGAAATTAACAACTACAGGTCACCGAACAGCCTTCAACAATGAGCAAAGCCCATACCGCATAGTCAGCTATTAAAGGTTCCGAAATGACAATGTAAAACAATTCAAAGAGAAAACTAACAGCCTTATTATGTATAAAAAATGAATGAAAAACAAATATGTAGCACTTATACAAACGACAACCACTGAGTTACAGGCTCCTGACTTGGGACAGGCACATACATACAGAATGTGGCGGAGATAAACATTTGAGTGGGATCCCAACATACTTAAGTGAAAAGACTTTTAGGATTTTTTAAGTCAAATGTTAAGGTTACAGCAACAAACAAATGACTGACATTTGGGTTTCCCACCATTTGACATAACTTTGGGACACACTAAAATTCATTGTACTAGACACTTCAAATATATATCCATAAAGATTGGAACTTGGCTTCTATATGCACCCATGGTGCTTCTGTTGATTAAATGCATATAATTGTACAAGTAGAAAGGTTTAGAGAATGGAACTTCTATTAAGGTTTAGAGACTGGAACTTCTATTAAGGTTTAGAGACTGGAACTTCTATTAAGGTTTAGAGACTGGAACTTCTATTAAGGTTTAGAGACTGGAACTTCTATTAAGGTTTAGAGACTGGAACTTCTATTAAGGTTTAGAGACTGGAACTTCTATTAAGGTTTAGAGACTGGAACTTTTATTAAGGTTTAGAGACTGGAACTTCCATTAAGGTTTAGAGACTGGAACTTCTATTAAGGTTTAGAGACTGGAACTTCTATTAAGGTTTAGAGACTGGAACTTCCATTAAGGTTTAGAGACTGGAACTTCTATTAAGGTTTATAGACTGGAACTTCTATTAACAAATATGATTAAGGTTTCAAATGTCAGTCCTTAGATATATTTTTTTAGAACACAATATAATCAAAACTATTTTTTTGGATTTTTTTTTATTTCAGTGCCATGTTTTGTGTCATTTTGAAGCAGCCTTAATGTTGTAATGTTATAATATATTTGGTAATTTCAGAATTTTCAAAGTTACCTTTTCTGACTAATTGTTTTAGTTTACAGTACACCTGCTTTTCTTTGTTTTAGATTTTTGTGTAGCTCATAGTCGCCACCCTAGAGCTAAAGTACGACAAGTGTTGGGGAGCTGTGTTTCTAAGGCAACATGGATTGAAAGACAAAGAATAATGTCCAGTGTGGTTAAATTTAGGAAAGCAGCTAATTCTGGCCGTCTGAACTATGAACTAAAAAAATAATATCAGAAACTTTTTAACTGATGAATGGATATTTTTAATATCTGACTAGTTTTTGGATCTGATAATTTAGCATGATCCAGAACATTGCAGTTATTTATTGATATTAGTTGGACTGAACAAGCGGATGGAACATTGTAACCCAATGCATTTCTTTACTGAACACTTTTTGTTCTACTTTTAGATTTTTGTACAACACATAGTCAACATTCGAGAGCTAAGGTGCGACAAGTATTGGGAAGTACAGTGTCCAAAGCAACATCTTTGGAGAGACAACGAATTTTGGCTAAAATGAGGAGACTAAAATCTTGAAACATTTTTTATTTTAGAGTTTTGTGTTAGAAATGGTCGTCATATAAGGTCACAAGTTCGCCAAACATTGGGAAGTAGCATTACAAACAGAACCACAAGAGAAAGAAGAAAATTTATGTGTAAATTCAAAATTATTTAGGATGTAAACTGAAGAGAAAGCTATTTTTAGTGGATCTGGATTTATCGTACTTTAAAAAATGACTTGATTAGTTTTATTGGAGTGAAGTACAACAAATATAAATATGGCTGTTACTCAAGACATTTCCATCTTTTTTAGAGTTTGCTGTTATACAAGGTCACCACTCCAAGGTCAAAGTGAGGAAAGCAATGAGTGATAGTTTATCTATGCGAACATGGCGTTTTAAAAGAAATATTAAGATGGCCTATCAAAATCAGACTTGGAATAACTAGCAGTTCTTGTAGATTATGTGAATAAAGGGACTGTTTTCTAAAGTTGTAGATAAGGGAAAGAAACATGTCACGTGACTGTTATGTGACTGTCATAGTGTCTGCATTCATAAATGATTCTAACAAGGATGTCCAATCTTCTTGTAGATTTTTGTGTTTCCTATGGCAGACAACGACGTGGAATTGTTCAGAGAGCAATGAGTGTCAGTTTGTCCATGAGAGCATGGCGTCAGAGAAGAAAACAACACCCTGGGAAATTTACAACATAATTCATGTTTACCAATTTCAGCAGATTAGACTGATATAGTGGGATAAAAGTGTTGGGGACTTTGGAGGCAGATCAAAAATATCTTATAAAAGTTTACATCTCGTTTTAGATTTCTGTACAAATCTTGGTCGTCACACAAGGTCAAAAGTGTATAAGGCTATTAGTGATAATCTATGTACCAGATCATGGCGGGCAAAGAAAGTTTTACAGGCGAAATACCAAAAGCTTGAAAGGTCAGCAAGTCAACAAGATAGATTGTATAGCAGCCAGTGAAATGGATGATTCAAGTGAAGATTTTACTTGCGATTTTTTAAGGCATTCATGTTCATATCAGAAGAATCAATTTTATTAAACCATTTATTTTTATTCTTTATTTTCATCTTCAAATACATCATGTACATTGTATGTTCAAGATCGTAACATTTTATCAATCTTTCATAGTTTTTATAAAGTGCTCTAAGGATAATGATTTATGTAAGTTTATAGTGACAGTCACTGACAGTTCTTTCAGTGTATCTCATTGTTTTAGTTAAATGAAACCAAGTTTTTTTTTAAATGGTGTGCACCATGTTTTCTTTATAGGATGGTGTACACCAAATTTTTTAAATGATGTACTACAAGTTTTTAAAATGATGTACACCAAGTTTTCAAAGTGATGTATACATGTATCAGATTTAATCATGCTCTTTTTTTAAATTATAACTGTTTTCTGTATTTTAATAGACTTTATGCATATTGACCTTTATATTTTGTAAATGTACTTCTTATGGACAGCAATGAACAGTACCTTTTGTTTACAGGTTAGGCCTAGAGCTGGTATAAAAATAAATGCATAGATTTGTGCTTACAATCATGTGATTAAAGCCAATGGAATATCTGTCTGTGATATGAACATGGTAATAGTTGTCATGGTTTTTATCCTATTTTATCCTGTTTATGTTTTACTGGACTGGGTTGCACAAACGTCTATTAAAGTTAATAGTCTATTAAAAGTACACTTAAATTTAAAAGTCTATTACTTGCGTTGCACAAAATTTAATTAACGTTAATAGTCTATTAACTCACTATTAAATTTAATTGAACGAAGGAGCGCTATTAGGCCAACTAAAATTAATTAGTAGATTTTCATCCAAAGTTTTGAAAAAAATGGGGTGGGTGGGAGGATTTTATTTTTTAAATTTTATTTAATATGAAACCTTATTGTGACTTGAACTTCATATATATGCAAGTGTTATAATTAGCTTATATATACCATGTACATGTGTAAACATGTATAAAGAATCGTACATAATTTTTCAAATTCTTAAATAAATATCTCTGATTGGCAACTACTGTTCTACATGCAATTGCTACTTTAGAAACCCATTTCCAGGAAACAGTAAAATCATGGAGAAATTCTCTATTCAGTTGGACTACATTTTAAGCGATGGTTTGTAGTCCTCATAAAATTATGCAAATGCAATGGTATGCAACACATTTATTATGAATGAAATGAGAACTCAAACAGTGTTGGTATTAGTAGGGTTGTGCTTTTAAGATTCTCAAGTTATATGCAAGATTGAAGCAAATATAATTACAATGTAAAACATGAAGTTGTTAAATGACTCTTTTAAGGGTATTTACGGTTACCGGTAACAGAAATGAACAAAATCCGGAAATCGTAAATTTTTCAAAATAAAAAAAATCGGGGCGGGACGATTTCAGAGGGGCGGGCGGGGATGAAAATCTATCAATTAATTTTAATTGGCCTTAAGTCCTTAATTGTACATTTAAAATGGATGCCATGCAAGTGCTTGGATTACTTGTACCTCAAAATCAGCCCAAAAATACCGTGACAGGCTTCTCAACTCGATGATTTGACGGACTGAGAGCCTCGCACAGCCGGTGATATCCCACATCTTGTATGATTTCGTCACAAAAAGAATTGTTTGTCTTATTATTAAAATAATAATAGAAAGAAAAGATAAAAATTGATAAGTTTTTGAAGCATAAATGAAGATATAATTGTAATTCTATGATTAACCATTGTCATTATGAATCTATTAGGGAAACAATGGTTTTATTTTCAATACGGCAAGTGTCATTAAACTGAAGAAAAAAAAACGTTTGCCCTCATCCTTGGAAGTATGCTTTGTTCAAACTGAAATATATTTCTTAGTATAAAATCCATTCTCCAAAATAAACAATTTTTGAAAGGCATGCATGGACGAAAGCATTGGACATTTGAAAACCTTTTATAACAGGGGTGAAGAATGTGCAAACACCGTTGACGCTTTGATAAAGAGTGCTTTCTTTCACGTCCGCATTTCTATTAAGTATGGCATGCCGGGTTAACATTTTTTAAATGATTACTACAGATTGGAGAAATGAATAACAGAACAGTGCACAATAAGGTACAATAACATACACTGTTATTTGTAGGAGATAAGAGAAACTATGTGATAATTTTGATCTTTTTTTTTTTATTTAAGATGGCATGGTGTTTATTGTCCATAATATTTATATCCAATACATATTTTTAAAACAATTATTTTTTGCAACTGAAAACTGTAATGAAGATGAAACAAAACTATCCGACACTTATACTGGGGGTATATGACATTTGCGCCGATTTTGAAAATATTCATTCTTTCATTTGCGCCGAATTCATTTTTTCATTTGCGCCGATTTTATGTTTGCTCCTAATTAGATATACAGGTACGTTAATACTTGTACATGTACTAACTATACTATATAATACCATTGGTAACATCTGGTTATAAATCTTGTTCATTTATGTTAATTTTGATTCATATTGTTCTGGAACTTCGTTGCAACACGATGGACATATTGCACACTAAAACGAGCCAAAGAGGGCCATACATATTGAAAAGTTAGTGTCCTGAAACATAACAACATATTCTACAAATGTACCATAAAATCGTGTAAAGCCAGAGTCACCACGGATTCTATTGTCAAACCACAGAACGAGCATTAATCATGTGGCAGATGTCCGAAAGACAGAGGCTAAAGAACTATGGGTACGGTCAATGAATAAGTCTGGAGATGTATCTTGTAGTCCTTCTTCCACCTCTCCATGGTGATTCATTAATTTTGTACAAGTGGCTAACGGAAGAGGTCTATAATGATAAATGAAAAATAACATGATGACTTGGATGGAGAGTTCTCTCATAGGCACTCATACCACATCTTCTTATATCTATTCACCTGTAATTTATCTGTAAAAAAATGGGCGCAAATGGAAAAAAAAATGGGCGCAAATGAAAGAAAAAATCGGCGCAAATGCAAAACGCCGAATATACTTCATGAGTAGGGCTTCATGAGGGTGTTGATGTGGATTTACAGAATAGTCTATAGAGAATAATGAGGGGGGGGGGTTAAAGAATAGAGAAAAATGAGGTTCTTAAATAATGGGCAACAAGTATGAAAAATAGAGAAAATGGCAAACATTTTAAAGAATACAGATATGAAAGACCCCCTCCTCCCCAATGCAGACACCCCTTGTTAGAATAATTGTTGACATGGTATTTGAACTATTCGTTCTAATATCACAGAAACAGATTTTAGCATGCCACCTATCTCGTATAACTATCAAAGAAGTACAATGACCATATGCATATAAAGAAACTGAAAACTTTGCAAGTTTTGGTATAAGAAAATGGGAACACATTCTACTAAAAAAAGAAATGTCAACGGCAGTGCAGTCTCTCTTCATAAAGAAAAATGTTCACGTGATCAGGGAACGACCATTTAACTTCAAGCGGGTTATGTTTTTTTCCTAAAAAAAATATTGTGATCCCCAATTTGATGGAAAAAAATATTTCTGGTCAAGCAGATGAAAAAAAATATTTTGAATGCAGATTCCCCCCTACCTTATATAGTGTTAAACAACACATGCAAACATGCGACACGTAAATTACTCTAGCAAACAACACCACCCCTTTTGACACTCACAATGGAAGGTGCCAGTTTTCACTATTCCGATTTACGAGCATTTTTTGCTGTTGTAAACTTATTCTAACAGATTCCTCACAGAGAACGCGGCAAACTTTACAAAGTTCTATTTGGTTTACCACAGTCTTTATAGTACAACGTACCGCGTATTAACTAACTCTTCAATTAAGTAGTGTATAAACATTGTTGTATATATAGACTAACTAAACTAATGTTCATCTCAAAATAATTCTGTACACTAAACTAGGCATCTCGCATACAATCGTCTAAGCGGTAAAGCCTAACTGGTTCCTTAACTTTCTAATTTCTCTGCTTTGGGAGAGATACATAGCTGTGTATCGTCATGTTAGTTATTCGATAAAGCTTCACAAAGCTTATTTAGTTTGACAAAATGTTCGCTACACCGCGTCTCATTCATTCACGTCATGGAAAATTGATGAAAATCGTGAAAATCATGATGACGTAGTGAAAACGATGAAAATCTTAATGATGTTGTGAAAAAATGATGAAACTCGCAGAATTAAATGGAGCTTAATTGACTATTAAAATGTTAATAGTCACTTAATTGTCTATTAGTTAATAGTATCCTTAAAAGTGATTCGTGCAACGCTATTAAATCACTCTATTAACTAATTGTCAATTAGATATTTAATAGTCTATTAGAAGTTAATAGTCTATTAACTTAATAGACGTTTGTGCAACCCAGTCCTGTTGTATAATATGAAATGAGAAAACCAAATATATATTTGTTTCACAACATATTTGAAACCTTAATCATTGATAATATTGTACCATTTAGAATTGACTTTACTGCCCCATTCATTTATTGATGCTGCACATTGACAGAAAATAGTTCAGTATTTCTCTACTTCTAAGACCTATAATTAAATAACGTGGTGTAAGAATCTTTATAGAAATACATCAGTCCACTGAAAAATGGGTCACTACAACCTACATTTACTATTTAAGCAACTCCAGTGAAGTTTTTCATCTTATCTAGATAAAGTCAAGTGTACATTGGTCATGATGGTATCAGAGGTGTAAACAATTGTTAAATTTTGTGATTAGGCCAGTCACAAGTAAACCACTTATATCATGTATATTGAGTATACAAAAATTATATGAAACATGTATTTGATAGGCAGCTAAATATATTCATTTCCAGGGAGATTATTAAGCTGTCCCTCTCCATCAGTCATATAATTAAGGTCTTTCCTTTTACTAAAGGGAAAGACCTTACTGTATTTCTTTTGTTTATTATTATTATTCTTCCGTTAAACTTTGACAAATTTAGCCGCGTTAACCGTAAGACGTGTCGCTTTCATATTCACACTTTGTATAGGTGTCATGAATACCTATCTGGAACTCACCCTGTGAGTCGAAATATTTTGTCGGTTCGGAGTAATCCCTCCGAAACCAAAAAACCTTGTTATCGTTCCAACACCGTAACCGTAATAGATAGAAAAAAAACGAAGGGTGAAATTTGTTCAGGACCAGACCCCGGTTCTTCGTTACATTTGATTCGAAAAGATTCAACGACTCATTGGTAGGGTTATGCCCCTTTGAAAATTAACCGGTGTCGGTGGACCACCAAAACTCAGAAACCGTAAATCGTAGAGACCTAGGATCTTCACCATTCATCAACAATTCATGAGACTTTCAAAAATACCTCAAGGTCAAATGTGTATGTTGACCTTGACCTTTGAACTAACACCTTGTTATCAGAACAACTCAAAAACCATTATACTTACAGAAGTTTTAAATAGTGGAAAATGTTTGGGTCATTACGGCGCAACTTTGTTATATTTTGACAGAAGAGATTTGACCTTTTTTTAAGGGGCATAAATCCTGTTTTAGGTTTCTGAAAAGACAAAATCAGCTTTTACTATATAACCAAAGGTCCTAGACCCATGGGGTCTTCAGCAATGACATTGGGGACTAATGACCTTGACAAAGGTCAAAAGGTCAAAGGTCAAGGTCATGTCCCATATAGCGAATTATGTGTTTTTGACCTTATTTAAAGGATTTTCAGTGTGTTTTAAAGCTTTTCAATACATTCTACGTCTATTGGAACATATATTTTACATTATAAAAGGAAAGACCTCTCAATTGTTCAAGAACAATTGACATTTTAATTATTATTATTATTCTTCCGCCAAACTTTGACAAATTTATCCGCGTTAACCGTAAGACGTGTCGCTTTCATATTCATACCTTGTATCGGTGTCATGAATACCTATCCTGAACTCACCCTGTGAGTCGAAATATTTTGTCGGTTCGGAGTTATCCCTCCGAAACCCAAAAACCTTGTTATCGTTCCAACACCGTAACCGTAATAGGTAGAAAAAAAACGAAGGGTGAAATTTGTTCAGGACCTGACCCCGGTTCTTCGTTACATTTGGATCGAAAAGATTCAACGACTCATTGGTAGGGTTATGCCCCTATGGAAATTAACCGGTGTCGGTTGGACACCAAAACTCAGAAACCATAAGTCGTAGACACCTGGGATCTTCACCAATCATCATCAATTTATGTATTTTCGAAAAATACCTCAAGGTCAAATTTGTATGTTGACCTTGACCTTTGACCTAACACCTTGTTATGGGATAATCTCAGGAACCATTATACTTACAGAAGTTTTAAATAGTGGAAAATGTTTGGATCATTATGGCGCAACTTTGTTATATTTTGACCAAAGAGATTTGACCTTTCTATAAGGGGCATAACCCTTGTTTTAGGTTTCTGAAAACACAAAATCAGCTTTTACTTTATAACCAAAGGTCCTAGACCCATGGGGTCTTCAGCAATGACATTGGGGACTAATGACCTTGACAAAGGTCAAAAGGTCAAAGGTCAAGGTCATATCCCATATAGCGAATTTAGTGTGTTTAACCTTATTTAAAGGATTTTCAGTGTGTTTTAAAGCTTTTCAATACATTCTACGTCTATTTGAACATGTATTTTACATTAAAAAAGGAAAGACCTCTCAATTGTTCAAGAACAATTGACAGTTTAATTGACTTTGAATTTTTTAATAGTTAACTTGTTGCACAGTCTAAAAATATTTCTGTGTCAACAGTGATATACATGTACAGTCTAAATTTGGGTAGAATAAAATTGTATCTAGTGGATAATAACCGAAAAGTGTTCCACCAAATTGTACCTCCAATTTGAAGAGGTGTTTTTAGTTTAATACTGGTTTATTTTTTTTGTTTATAGCCTTTTTGAAAAGATCAAATTGTAATTGTACATAATTAAATCATTTGTTCAAGTTACAGTTTTTTATTGGACATGCACCAAAGTAAAAATGCAGTGTTATATATTAATAATATTATTTATTTGTGCCAGTTTTAAACACAATTTCATAAATTTGTTGTGTATAAATGTAAAGTGTAGGTTAGGTGTTACAATGCAGTTTTATTGTTAACCATGTTAAATATGTACATGTACAACCATTCAAATGAATTAAAATAGTTTAACATTACATTTTATTTACATTTTTAATGTTTTGAAAATGTTACTTTATTTGAGCACAAGCATTGACAAGTCAGCAAATTACTTATGTACATTTTATGCTTGACCACATATAGATTTTCAATTTTCACTCTGTCTGTGTGTCCTGATTTGGTTGAGTTTTGCATTTAAAAAGCCAAGGGTGTCTGATGGGTCTAAGAACTTTAGTAGTGTAATTACTCTATCACTAGCCTGTCAGCACTGAGGTTGTTAGTTTGAATTCTGTGTACCTTGTATGGCAGGTGCTCTCAACTTGATTGACTAGGATTGTCAGTTTGCTTACAGAATGTCAGTGGTTTTCACTGAGCACTCCAGCTTCCACCACTGGCATCAATATAAACTGACCACCACAAAATAGCAAAATAGTGTTGAAAGTGAATTTAAAGACCAATTAATAAATTTAAAATCCATATGTCAGAACTTTTGTTTGTATTTCATTGATTTATTTACCTCCGCAGTCAGCTAATTAAGAAAGGCAATATAACATTGATATACATTTCATGTCAGTTCAAAGTTGGTTAAGTTTTTCTGTATGGTCTATTTCTCATCAACTAAAGCAGATGTGTATGATTGCTCATGAGACTACCCTTCAGCAGATACCAAATAAAGTAGAAGTTAACTATTGGTCACGATACATCCTTCATACTGCAAATTTCAAATTGAATAGCAAGCTGTAAAAGGCCATGTTTTGCCATAAATTATTATTAGATTGTTTCATTTGGTCCGAGTACACAGTTATCGTCCTTTGATTTTCGTTGTCCACGAATATAGTCCTTAGTGTGGACAGTGTGTTACTTGCCAATTTTTGTTATACCCCTTCCAAATTTATTTCTCCATGTTTTATGCCTCATATAGCAAGTTGGGGGGTGAAATGACACTGTAAAAAAATTTGGGTCATAAATATTAATGTAAAGTAGTGATTAGGTCCAGCTGAAAAAGGTCAGAAATTAGCACTTCGGAAGCTGTCAAAAGATTTCAAGACCCCCTTAACACAAAATTGTCCATATTTTGAGTTAGAGCTGATGAAGTTTTCTATAATTTTGATATAATTTGTCCCAAAAGTAGTACAACACACTGTAAAAATATTATTGAGAAAGCGCAGGTGGGATTTTTTTAATTTCCATTTATTGTCTAAAAGAAATGCACTACGAAATAACTGTGTACTCGGACCATTTAATATAAAATGGAATTTGTTGTCTTCTCAATCAATAAAATAAAAAAAATGGTTTTAACTCACACAGGCATTTACATGCTATTGTCATCATCATTTGCCATCCATCCATAACTTTAATTCTTGAACTAATAAACCAATTTTCACCAAATTTTGTGTGAATAATCTGTAGGGTGTCTAGTATCAACATTGTGTTTGTTTTTTCCCCTTGCCAGTCAACAAATAGGCAGTCAGGACTAAAAATAGAACATTTGGGTAAAAGGCATTAGTTGTTTTATATCTTCAAAACCATAAAAGAAGGGGTGGGCAATAGGGGGTCTGTTAACATGTTAACAACACCTTGATTTGGGCAAAAATAGTTTACAACAAATGCAAAAATGCTGATAACAGTTAACAAAGTGGGTTGAAAACAGTGAACAGTTTAAATTTATCTCGGATATCAGTTAACAACACAATATGGACCAAACTGTTCCTATAATCAAGATCCAACTACTTCCAATTTCACCAAATATATCACATGACTGCTATTAGGGCTGTTCCAGATTATCATGATTAAACGTATTAATTGGAGGCCATTTTATTATATTCTTACCACAGTACCGGTCCAACATGTCCAACCATAAAATAAAAGTTTTCATTTCAATAACTTTTAAAGTTACTAAAAATACATCCATGCTTACTTTATTTACCCTTAAATGACCATGTTTTGCTACACTGTAATTTGATGGTCTTCCTTATTTCAAAATGTATCTCAAAAAATTATTAGACATGTAGGAACTGTTTAAGGAAAAAATAATCAGCAATTCATGATCTACAAAAATCGCATTAATAAGGTGTATTTCCCTTGAATGACGATTTTGTTCTTATTTTAGTGTTTTTGCCAACTGTTAATTCAGAAGCTATTCTGTGCTTTTGATTTTGAGATTTTGGAAGTATTGACACTAATGCAAGAGAGATTATAGAGATTTTAGAAAAATCTTTTTTGTTAAATTTATAAAGATTTAACAAATATCAGAATGGGAGTGCTCATCATTGCTAGTCTCATCAAATTAAAACAAACTCACAATAATATCTGATTTTACAGTCGACTCATAGACTATTCAACATACGTAGAAACAGCAAATATTAAATACAAAAATGCAAAAACAACAGAATAATAGGATGACCCACCAATAATACAACTGCAAGAACACAATGGATATATATTGTTTCATAACTTTGGTGCAAACTATGATCTGCCACATATATATATTCCTATAAGGTGTTAAATGGTGGACGCCCTACAGTGATCAATCTGTCATCCCTTCTGTCCTAAACAAATTTTGTCCGCTCTTTGTCTAGAAAAATGTATGATTTCAAGGTTTATACTTGACATGTATAATAACCAACACCCTAGGGTGTGTCATAATTTATGTACAACTTCCTAGATCAAAGATCAAGGTAAAAAACATTGGTTTCAGTGGACAACCCCATGACCTATAGTAAAGTTTGTGTCCTTTCTATATCTTGAGAAACGTTGATTTCAAAATTTATACTTGACATGTATATAAACCAACACCAGAGGGTATGTCATAATTAGGGCCCCACCAAAGGCGGGTCGCCCTATAGTGATCAGTCCGTCCGTAACACTTTGTGTCCGCTCCATATCTAGAGAACCATTATGATTTCATACTTTATACTTTACATGTTTATTAACCACCACCAGAGGGCGTGTCATGATGTATGTACAACTTCCTAGGCCAAAGGTCAAGGTAAAAAAACTTTGGTTTCAGTTGACAACCCTGTGTCCTGTGGTGAAGATCGTGTCCGCTCTATATCTTGAGAACCGTTATGATTTCAAAGTTTATACTTGACATGTATATGAACCAACACCAGAGGGTGTGTCATAATTTATGAACGACTGCCTAGGGCAAAGTTCAAGGTCAAAAACTTTGGTTTCAGTTGACAACCCCATGTCCTATGGTAAAGATTGTGTCCGCTCTATATCTTGAGAACCGTTATCATTTTAAAGTTTATACCTGAAATGTATATAAACCAATATCAGAGGGTATGTCAATTTATGTACAACTTCCTAGGTCAAAGGTCAAGGTCAAAAACTTTGGTTTCAGTTGACAACCCCATGTCCTATGGTAAAGATCGTGTCCGCTCTATATCTTGAGAACCGTTATCATTTCAAAGTTTATACTTGACATGTATATAAACCAACACCAAAGGGTGTGTCATAATTTATGTGCAACTTCCTAGGTCAAAGGTCAAGGTCAAAAACTTTGGTTTCAGTTGACAACCCCATTGTCCTATGGTAAAGATCGTGTCTGCTCTTTATCTTGAGAACCGTTATCATTTCAAAGTTTATACTTGACATGTTTATAAACCAACACCAAAGGGTGTGTCATAATTTATTTACAACTTCCTAGGTCAAAGGTCAAGGTCAAAAACTTTGATTTCAGTTGACAAACCCATGTCCTATGGTAAAGATACAATTTTTTAATGCACATTATTCACAGCGGGGCCCACAGAGATGGCTCCCATCTCAATGATATCTAGTTCATGTTCATCTTCATAGGTCAAAGGTCAAGGTCAAAAACTTTGTTTCAGTTGACAACCCCATGTCCAATGGTAAAGATACAAATTTTTTACCACACGTTATTCAGTGTGGCCAACAGAAATGACCATGTAGTGCATCTGTACATCCCAAAATTTTTATGAAACTTGTACACAAACAGCGGATTTAGAGGGTTTTCTAGGGGTCCCAGGCCCCTTTTCTGGGAGAGCAGGCCACCTCTAAAGCAGACAGTGGGCCCCCACTTATGAAAATTTTGGATCTGCCACTGCAAAACACAGATTAAATTTGAATTTTGGTGACAACACTTTTACCTTTCAAGAGTAGCCCCCCTTTAGAAATGGAAAAATTGCAGACCTTTTGTTCTTTTTCTTTTATTTAAGTTTGCCAGTCAACCAAATGTTATGATACTTATACACTATATTGTAATTTTTAGTGAAGTACACATTTCTTAGGGTCTAAATGGAGACTTTGGTTCAACCATATAAATCAATTATCCACAATCCATGAAAATAAATGAATTCACTATATAAAAAAAAGATAAACATTTGACTCATATTTATCATTTGTTCAGGAGGTATGGATGATACTGACGGTGCAGACTATGGAAATGATCTCCATTCAGATAGAGATGATTCAGCATACAGTATGCCCCCTTCAGCAATGGGACAGTACAGGAAAGACGTTGAATTGCCTACATTTGAAGATCCTATAGTAAGGAGAGCTTTAGAGGACAATAAACCACCATCTCGTCATATGTGGTCAAAGATAATCACCAGATGTGCCTATCATTTATTATCTAAAGGCGTGCCCAGAAAACATGACTATCAAGCATTTGCTGAAAGTTTCTTCAGAAGATACCCATGTGTGGGAACTTCAAGAGGACCAAATCCTTGGGTAGGTATTCATATTTTTATTGTAAATTTACTATGATTTAAAGTAAGCATGTTGACAGTACTTTTGCACCAGGGTTTACGGTAGTGTGTTTGAATTTCTCTAACATTTTTGAATAGATTTTTCAAAGAACTGCAGAAATAAAACACTTTTGGTGAAAGACCTTAATACTAATCAAATGCTAAATCTGTAAGGTGTGGTGTATGTTTCACTTGGGAGTCAGCTGATAAATAACTTCCCTGATTTGTCATGTTTGTATGACTAGTAGTAGTTGACAATAGCCCGGCATTATGTTTTTCTGGTCAGTGCATATGGTTGCATGGTCAGGTTCAGGTAAAAGTTTTTGATTAATTTTTTTCCCAAAATTGTTGTCAGATCATCTTAAAAGTTTTAACACATGTTCATTATGATGTGAACTTTAATGCTAAATTAGAATTTTGATCTGGATTTTGCTGTTAACTGAAATTTGTGAGCCGGACATGGTGTCCCATGGACATATATTCTAAATACTGTGGATTAATTTATTTTTTGTTGGTACCAATTTTCGTGGTTTGTGGAAAACTTGCATACTCGTAGATATTTTGTGGTTTTGGCAAAGTCTGCATACATTCCTTAAGAAAATATGTAATTCGTTGAATTTGGAATTCGTGGTACCTTTGTACCCACGAAATTCACGAAAATTTATATCCAACTAATATTACTGAATCACCTGTAGATATTTGTACATACCATTGAATATGACGGAACAATAAAATATTACCTGGAAACATTGTTTGTTTAATCAGCAAAAAACTAACCCTCATTTTCACATCAATCAGACCTCTTACTTACTTATCCTCTTCGCTCCGGTCTGAGCATAAGGTCAAAATCAGACCTCTACTCTTTTGAAAAAATTTAATCTAGTTGTCCCTTGACTGCAGCTAGCCATCAATTTTTTGTTAAAAAAACAGACAAATAAAATTGGTTATATATTCAGTTTGATCAGTAAAAAATAAGTTAAAATTTACTGTCAACAATTCTCTAAAATTGACCAAAGTTTTATTTGTCTGTTTTTCAGACCTCTTTTACCAAATCAGTTTCCCAGAAAGTGAGGACATTGAGATACATATCGAAACGTCGTTATAGTCATCAGAAGTTAAAGATCAAACCCTAATCAAGTTGGTAGATTTTGTAAAAATTATAATAATATGTGTAGCTTTGAACAATCAGAATACTTAATTCATCTGTCTTTCTTACAATTTCATTCCTATATAGATATGATCAAATCAGAAGATGTGGTATGAGTGCTAGGGAAACAACTCTCCATCCAAGTCACAATTTGTAAAAGTAAACCATTATAGGTCAATACACTGATAAACAATGAACCCTCTGAGAATTATAAACAAATTGTATGCTGTGAAATTGTCCTGTTAAAGAGACATGATATAAAAAATCCCCTTTTCTGCTTACTATTTTCCAGAGTGCTATGGCCAAGAAAGTTTCTCAGAGGGTTCGTTGGTGTCGGTGGTATGATAGAAAGAAACCTATATCATGGTAATAATGGCTCCCTATTCATTTTTTTTTAAAAACATATTTTGTTTCAACCCTAAAAAGCAACTAAGGTGGCCTGGATTTTTTACAGTCTCATTTGCCAGGGAAAAGCAAATGAGGGAAAAAATAAACTCCAATTATAACTCATTAACATCTATCTTTATAATCATCCTCTATCTATGTACACAAATGAACATGTAATTATCCTCTAACTGTATATTATTACATCTCACCATATATCATTTGAATAAAGTATTCATTCTATCTGTAAATATTTTTTTTCTCACAAGAGCTACCTGTTTTTATTCATATTTTTAATTAGATTAATACCGTAGTCCCACTAGATCACGATCGCACTACAATCTGTGAAAAAAAATGAAAATTTTGACGATCGTACTGCAATCATGCAGATCGCAGTAAGGTTGTATTACGATCATTATGAGATCTTCATGATCGTGGCCAACTTTGAACATGGTCAAAAGCAATCGTGGTGTGGTCATGGCCATGGAGAGTGCAGTAAGGTCTAGATAAGATCGCAAAGTTCACTGAACCATCGTAGAGAAAGCGTAGCAAAAGCGTGATTCTATTTGTACAGATTTCGCTACGATCTCACATCGACTTTATTACGACCTCACTATGACCATCACTTTCTCACCACGACCCAACTATGCTTCCACCACGACTTAGCCACATTTACACCACACTGTCTGTCGACTGTTCAAGACCAAAGTATGATTCTAGCACGACCAGGCTTTCCTCATCATGCTCTGCTTACGACCTGACTAGGTTCATACTACGACCATCATGCTCATTGTCATTTTCACATAAAATATTTAAAAACTCTCAAGGTTTTTTTTTGTTTATGTGTATTTTGGACTTCTTGTCCTTTTTCTTTAAAAGCTCAACTATGATTGGCACATCTGTGTCATCCCTGCTATCAATCACTAAAACATCGTCATTTTAAGTTTAATGGACCAACATAAGGTTGTGCTTCAGGTTGGATTGGTCGGTCCGACATCTCTGCTGGATCATGATTCGTTACTATCATAGCTCCCTCTGCCTATACACTTACCCCTACCACCACACCCACATGTTCTGGTAGATTTTGGTGGCATGACTGTGTAGTTTCCAAGAAATCTACCTATTAATCAGAAATAGAAGGAATGGAACATGATGTTGACGTTATTGCTGAGAACATAATAAGATCGCGGTATGAACATAGTATAATCGTGGTAAGAACATGCTATAATCGGAGTACAAGCGTGGTAAGATCGTGTTGCAATCGAATAACTTGTGGTATGGTCATAGTGAGAATGTGATGAGCGTACCGGTAGTAAGATCATGATAATTGTAGAAAAAGCATGGTGAGAACGTGGTATAATCATAGCAGGATCGTTGTTAAAGCAGAATGATGACGTAGAATCAGCGCGAAAACAATGAAAATTAAAATTTTCATGCCGCTCATACCGCAACCTGATTTCATTTAAGATCATGGTGAGCGTGGTGCGATCGTGATCTAGTGGGACGGGGGGCTTTAAGTTGTAAATTTAAAGGTTTTATCCATACCTAAAAAGTATTAAAAAACATAATGTTCTTTTGAAATATCAATTATTATTTCAGTATTAATTATCTGTATAACTATTTATCTAAGTAATTGTTTTCATTACTCCAGATTCATTATTATATGTAGATTAACAATTTCAGTTGATTTTGGATATTTTGGAAAACCATGAATTTGAATTTTTCAATAGTTGTAAAATTTCTTCAGGTTTTTAAGCAAATTTTGCAAAACTACAAAATAAAATATCAGTGAAAAATATAATTGTGCCAAAATCCTGGAAAATTGGTATCTAGGATAATACACGATTCCACAGTTTTCACTCTTTGAACATAATGACATTGGTCATCTACTTGAAATGAGGTTTTCCACATTTAAACCCATTGCTTTGAACTATGAATATAGTATCACATCATTTATTTGTTAAAATATAGATGCTGTGTTTCTCAAAAGGTATATATATTAGAATACTATGAAAGCAAAAAGTTTCTTTCTGGTGATTGCTGACATTTAGGGTATATGATTTGCCAGAGTCTACTTATAGATAATTACAATTTTAGAAAAACTCCATACAGATACATATATCAGAATGCTAGTTCTTATTATTGTTACACTTTATAACCAGCTCATTATTCACATCAATAAAACCATCACTATAATTTCTGGATTACAGTAGACAAAGGTTTTGGTTTAATAAAGTTAATCTTGAAGATGTTGACAAGAAGCTTGATACATTAGCCAAGTAATGCATAGTCATAACAATGAGAACATATTAAAATGTGTATATATGAAAAAATAGCATCTTGACAAAGATTAGCGAGTTACTGTCCCAGTAACTGAAAATAGATAAGGGGTAGTGTGAGCCAGTCATCCTCATGGTGTCCTATGATTTTAAACACATATGGATTCATTTATTTTGTGGGTACAGTGTAACCTGTGTTATCTGACTCACTGGGGGCCAGAAAAAATGTCTAATTAAGAAGGGTGACGAGGGTGTTGCAATTAATACTTAGATATTTCCTGCAAAGATAGGCATATTTTGGGATCATGAAAAATGTGTGATTAAAGCAGATTGTTTGAATACTCAGGTGTTGGATAAGACAGGTTGCACTGTACTACTTTTTTTTGTCGTTTGAGAAAAAGATTTATTTTTGTGGTTTTGTCAAAATCTGCATACAAGCATATAGATTTAACTTTGTTGTTCACCTGTAACAATGAAATCCATGAAAATTGGTATCCAAAAAACAATTAGGAATCCACAGTATACACACCAACATCTTACCAAACATTTTAGATAACTCAAAATTTTCAGGGGGAATAACAGATTTTATTTTGTTTTCTCTTTTCAGACACTTTTGGCCTTAAGATTATCATCAAAAATTCGTAAAATTAGATGGAAAGCTAAACAAGAATTGAACAAAAGACATTGGCCCACTTCATAGGATATCGTACAGTTCATTATATAATATCCATCTTAGCTGATTATCATTCTCTGCCATCATGACTATTTAGGCAGTCCAGGCAATTACTGAAAACTGTAATATTACATTAAAATGTAATATTACACAAATCTGTAATGTTACAAAAAACTGTAATATAGGGTTTATATTACTGAAAGTTGTAATATAATAGTATTACTGAAAACTGTAATATAAAGACAATATTACTAAAAACTGTAATATTACTGAAACTTGCTATCTTATCAAAAAATGTAATATAGTACTAATTCCCCTTTATCTCATGAAATATAACTTCCTGAGAGCATTTGAGTATCAAATTACATAGCCTATAAATAGTGCTGCAGGATTCAGTTCATCATTTACATTTGAGACAATGGAGGTACCAGAGAGGATAGAAAATGGTGTGGAAATCTGTGAAAGTGAAGGGTAAGTAAAAAGTTTTCTTTTCTTTTCTCCAATTTAGAAAATTTTTCAAAGTATCTCAGTAATTTTTTCAAATTAAATAATATGTAAACTCTTCATTCTAATGATTTTTATTCTGGTGAAATGTCTATTAAAAGAGTGAAACGCTGTTTAAGTGATGCACCCTACAAATTAACAAGTGAAAATAATGGGAGATAACTGTGGTTATACTAGAATTTTTGTGAAAAATGAGAAATTTACATTATAATAATAATTAGAACAGGTAGAAATACTTCTTCAATATATTGAGGAGAATTATTGATGTTATGGTTAATTATTTGAATTGAGAGCAGTATTATTATAAGTTTATTAAATATTAAGTATAAGTTATACAATATATTTCTTTGTTTCATTTGAATGTTTTAATTGATAGTATGTATGTATATTAGAAAAACTTAAAATGTGTAAATTATGAAAATGTGTAAATTATGACAAACAAAAAATATGATTTATATTTGTAAATACATTGCTATAGTATGTACTTTATAGCTAAGTATATAATCAATACATGCTATGCTGAGTAACATTTCATGGTTTATTGTGTTATATAAGTGTTCCAAAAGTTTTCTTATTGCCAGTCAAAACTATTTTTTTTAATGTCTTAAGGATGTCTGCTGGTCATGTTTTTGAATTCTTGTCATATTTTCGATTTTCTCAGGTTTTATCGATCCAAATGTATTAAATTTTTTTTTACACGACACCCCACTTTTGTCTTCATAAATCTGTTCAATAGATCATTTCAGATTTAGTGATCCGGCGGCATGAAATCCTTGTTATTTTTTCTTGGTTTAAAGGGTAAAAAACAATTCCAATGTTAACAAATAGTAAAGTCTGAAGAAAACCCTTTTCCCGCCATTTTCTAAATGTCTCGTATTTTGAAAACTACACACGAGACTAATGATTTTATTACTTTATTTTGTTTAAATATCAAAGTTGTTTTCATTTTAAGCAACCACATGAAATCCTTGTTATTTTAAATTAGAGCAGCAGACATCCTTAATAGTATACAATGATGAATGCACGGATAGCTGGTTTTGGAGCTTAAATTTTTTCAGGGTGCCTAGATTGATTCAATTCTATTTTTAGACTATTATATATTTTCTGTTGAAGATTTTATTTCACTTTTTAGTTTTAATTCAGAAATGTTTTTGAACTGTTTTTCATTTATTTATTATTGCAAAAATTGTAAATGGTAGAGTTACTTGTATTCTGAATTGTGATGTCAAATATGTATTCAGCATTTCCTCACATTGTATTTTGCACTATTTTAAACCATACAAAAAAAATCTGAATAAAAAATATTTGTAAAAAAATCATAGAAAAATAAGTATTAAAAAAAATCAATAAGTTAATGGAAAACATAGGTGTTTACACATGATCAAATTCTCATCTGGTCACCTGAGTTTAAAAGATAATTAATACTTCAACTAATGCACTTTTTTAAAATAGTTAAAGTAAAGGCAGAAATGTGCTGATGTTGAGTGACCTGTCTACTTTTACTTATGAGCTAGATATTTACTTCCAGCCAATCTAATTTTGAGTTCAGAACATGAATTTTGTTAAACATTAAAATGTTGTAATCCTGAATATGCATTTAACTTGCTTTTGGATATCTAAGAGCCATTCATTCAGCAACCTGTGTTAGTATTTAAACACCTTCGGTTGTTTGTTCATATTGCTTGACCGGTATGAGTGTTATTTTGCAATACAGATTTGATTTCATCTGATTTTTTTTATGTTAACTTGGACAAAGGAGGGATAGACTTGCTACAATTCCCTTTTTGTATTTTTTATTCATACTACTTTATTTATTGATTGATGCTTGCTTAACGTCCACTATACTACTTAATATGTTTACACAAGGAAACTGTGTGATAGATAATGAATGTTCCAATATATTAATCAGAGACGGATTAAGGGGGCCCATGGGGCCCGGGCACCCCTTTTTTTGAAAAAATGTGATTGCTTATATAGGGAATCACTGAAGTGTGACTTGAGCGGGCCCCCTCTAAGGTCAGTCAGTGGGCCCCCACTTATGAAAATTCCTGGATCCGCCACTGTTAATTTTGCATTTACATTGTCAGTAGCCTGGGATAGTTTACTACATAAAAAAATATCAGAAAGGAAGTTATAAAAAGAGTCTTTAGAAATTTTAACTGTAAAGAGATGTAAGCTTATAAGATTAAATACAATTAAAGGAGCAATAAATTTAACAGAAGAATGAATATATATGATCACCAGAATGAGAACTGCCACATTGACAATTGTAGCATTATGTCTATTTGGCATATTAATTAAAAACAAAAAATGTGACCAATTTGAATCAGTAATACATGCAGCTGGGAGGAAGTACTGATACATGTATCTCATAAACTAAAAGATAATCATTACTGTTGAAGTTAAATAAATTTACAATACATGTAAATGAATTATGAAGTAAAGACTACTGAAATTTTGCCGTCAAGATATTGAATTTCTATTGCATAATTAAAACTATTTTTTTATATTTAAATCTCAAATTATCACAGAAAGTTTGTGAAACAGTCTGTAAATGCAGCTAGCATTTTTAAAAGTAATGGGAATATGGTAGGTGGTACAAACTAAGCCAGATGATAGAGAAATTTCTTAAACCACTTATCACTCAAAAACACTTTAAATACCATACCAGCTTCACAAATATATTTCCACAATCTCATCTCTTGTTATCAGTAATTTGTTAGATATAAATTTGTGGTCACACTTTCTCAATTGATATTATAACCACATGTTGACTTTAACTAGAATAGACTTAATCAGAAAAATTTTACACATAAAAACTATTTTTCTGTTCTTCCAGCTTCATAATGTTTCAGTTTACTTATTGAAACAAAAAAACATTGAAACTTTTGATTAATTTTATCAATCAAAATAAAAATAATTAACTATACACATATGACTTATTAATAACAAGAACTTTCTTTAAAAAAGATATCCGACGTATTTCAATTTGAGTATCTGTTTAAAACTATCATTTCGATAACCTTCAGAAGCACAATGATTTAAGGTCCTCGTATCTTTCTATTCACATTCACCAAAACCCTGCAGAAATTTCACATGCGTAGGTGCGTTCTAAAAGTCATGTACGTTCGTACAACAAAGTTTACATTAAAAATTATATAATTGTCATGGATGCAAAGAGCTATTGGAGAATCAATTATTTTAATAAAAATATAAATCTTTGTAAGATCTAGTTCAAATATTTATAGTTTTTCACTTGCTTTCCATCACGATATAATTAACGAGACGTTTTTTCAAACACAACCAAATCACCCACCATGACAGCATTTTGTCCAATCACAAAAAGGATTTTCGAGCATGCATATTCTGTTGCCATAGTTAAGAGTCCTTAAGTTCAAAGGGCACAAACCGAAACTGTACCGACTACGTCGTAAAAACATGTTAAAATTCCTGCTGTAAGAAATAAGACTCCATATTTTTGAACTTGCAGTCCTGGACAAGAAATTAGGCATTAGTGCTAAATGACTTAATGACAAGTAATATCTTATAAGGCAACCTACATTTTTTCCTCACCTGGCCCACAGGGTCAAGTGAGTTTGTCTCATAATTTGGTGTCCTTTGTCCTGATCCATTAACAAAAATCCTCTCCTCTAAAACTACTGGGTCAAGTTAAACCAAACTTGTCCTGATTTATCTTTGGGGTATCTTGTTTAAAACGTGTATTCTATGACCCCTCCCTTCAACCAAGATGGCCACCATAGCTTCAATCAGAACATGGGGGTAAAATGCAGTTTTTTGGCTTATATCTTTGAAACTATATTTGCCTGCATGAAATTTCCAGACGCATAATACAACTCATTATTAGGTTTGTTACTCTGAATTGATAATTTCAAGGACTTTTTGCAGTTTTTGGTCATTATCTTGAATATTATAATATATAGAGAGAAACTGTAAACAGCAAAAATTTTCAGCCAAGTAAGATCTACAAATAAGTGAGCATGACCCCATAAGGAGTTACTGCCCTTTAAAGTCAATTTTTAAATTCATTGTAAATTTTTGTAATCTTATACCAAAATCTCCTCTGAAATTACTAGTCCTAATTAAGTCATCTTTAGGGTATTGAGTTTAAAAATATGTATCTGATGACCTGGCAAATTTCATTATCTCTAAGAAAGAGACGTCCACTTTTATTTTTTGTCTATCTGATGAGTTAAGCCTTTTTCAACTGATTTTTATAGTTCGTTCTTATGTTGTACTGTTATACCACTGTCCCAGGTTAGGGGGAGGGTTGGGATCCCGCTAACATGTTTAACCCAGCCACATTATTTATGTATGTGCCTGTCCCAAGTCAGGAGCCTGTAATTCAGTGGTTGTCGTTTGTTTATGTGTTACATATTTGTTTTTCGTTCCTTTTTTTACATCAATGAGACCGTTAGTTTTCTCGCTTGAATTGTTTTACATTGTCTTATCGGGGCATTTTATAGTTGACTATATGCGGTATGGGCTTTGCTCATTGTTGAAGGCCGTACGGTGACCTATAATTGTTAATGTTTGTGTCATTTTGGTCTTTTGTGGATAGTTGTCTCATTGGCAATCATACCACATCTTCTTTTTTTATATAACTGGAAACAACAATATTAATGTAAAGTAAGATCTACAAAACAAGACACAGACTCAAAAACTGAGAATTTTTAGGAAGGGGTGAACAGCTGAGACATAAAGTACCCTACCCTTTTCATATATTGTGTTTATCAAAAATATATACCTTGTCATATATTAATTAACAAAACACAGAAGTATAGATATATTTTTCATCTTGTAAGTTCATTAGTGTACAGATTTATTTGGGGTCCTGAACCTCATCATGTTTATATGTTAAAAAGAAACGTAATCGTAACAATCACACTTAACTTGTAAATTAAATTCATCACATCTTTTAAAATTATTTTCTTCTATTTTCCCCTTATTTATTTTTTAGGATGAAGAAATTTCTATTTCAATTTCAATAGACAATAAAATATGTTTCATCAGATAAATGCAGTATATTCAACCTAAAAGTGACACTTTCACTAAGTTTTAGGTTTTAATGAAAAACTGATAAAAAGTTACATAGCTGTTCCCTCTAAAAGAAGCTGACATGGAATTTCTTTTAATAATTGTTATCATGTTTCATGTCTACAACTTAATGTTAACTAGGTACAAATGTCAAAATGGTCAGATTTATAGCATCTATAACTAGCATCAGTGGAAAAACCACATTAACATAAATAGAAATAAATTGGTTTGACAAATAGCTGATGCATTTACAGGACTTCAGTATAACCACATCAAACATAAATACTGCCATCTGATTAGTATCAGATACTTATGATGTAATCAAGCAAGTGATAATATCAACCTATTGATATAGATTAATCTGAATTTCTCACCCTTTTCTAATATTATAGAGCATGAAATAGTGACCTTTTCCAGGGTTCATCCTTACCACTCATTTACATTTGATAGTTAGTGCCCCCACCTAGCTGAAACAAATGTCAGTTAAATAAAGTATTATAAAGCATTGAGAAAGAGGTTTTTATTATTGTATTGATTTAATATATAAGCTAGGGTTGCTATTTAATTGATCTTTTACACTGAAAGAAAAAGTTTTCTTAGGACTGAATATTTCTGTTCTAATGTTAAAGATTCTCTTCTGATGTTAAAATACCATGGAAGTATAATTTCTTACTATAAAACAAAAACCAGGTGTCTGTACATGTGTTAATACTTGGACTTTCCCACATGTCATAGACAATATTTACACAAACAATTAGAACTTAAGGAATGTAACCTCCAGTGGTGCAACCATTATGAAGTGACAGATTACATTAATTTGATCACAATATTTTGTAGAACTTATGTTAAATTATTATTAAAGCCTCACTGAAGATATTTGAGAATAAAAATAGTTCACTATATAATTTCACATGAATGTTTAGTGAGAACCCAAACAGAAATAATAAGAATTGCACTTTGAATATTTTATTATGCCCCACCTACGATAGTAGAGGGGCATTATGTTTTCTGGTCTGTGCGTCCGTTCATCCGTCCGTCTGTCTGTTCGTCCGTCCGTCTGTCCCGCATCAGGTTAAAGTTTTTGGTCAAGGTAGTTTTTGATGAAGTTGAAGTCCAATCAACTTGAAACTTAGTACACATGTTCCTTATGATATGATCTTTCTAATTTTTAAACCAAATTAAACGGTTCACTGAACATAGAAAATGAAAGTGCATGTTTCAGGTTAAAGTTTTTGGTCAAGGTAGTTTTTGATGAAGTTGAAGTCCAATCAACTTGAAACTTAGTATACATGTTCCTTATTATATCATCTTTCTAATTTTAATGGCTTATTATATTTTTTATCCAATTTCATGGTCCATTGAACATGGAAAATGATAGTGCGAGTGGGGTATCCGTGTACTTTGGACACATTCTTGTTTAACAAAACTTGTAAATATAAATTAGATGAAATTGTGCTTTTTTTTTTAAAGATCGAGCTTTTCATTGCCTTGTTTTAAATTTTTTTTTTAAATTTCTTTCAGAGCTTGAAGTAACTTAAATTTTGTATGATTGATAATTATTTAATTAATTATGTTAATAAACAATTTTCTTCACAAGACACTATTTTATTTGAGTTTCACCTCTTATAAAACATTTACATAATATTACAATTTCCAATATAAAAAAAGAGCCACTCTAAAAAGATTTATGAGAGACTATAATTTTTTTTTTAAATGGTATATATACACACATAAAATATAAAACATAAAACAAATTAGAAGTATACAAATGTTAAGAATATAATAAACATGTTCTTTCACATGTAATAGGTAATTAAAAATAATAAGATGTGGGGAATTGGTCATCATTTAACATGCTTTAGATTGGCTATTTATTTTTGTGGACTAGTAGGACAGATTATTTATTTATTTATCTATTTGGGCACTTTTGAAGCATGATTTTGCATTTTAATTAAAACGAAGGACTTTTATTCCTGTACACTATTTCAAGTGGTATTCCCTTAGCTCGCGATCAGATTTAACTGCTACCAATATGTCACCAAAATATTTCTTGTTCCAGTGAAACCCAACTAACAAAACATCAAAAGGCACTAGAAAAGACTTGCAGGATATGTGGAAGTTTAGATTTGCACAAGTCATCTCACCTTAAGTATGAATTTTCTGTGGAGCTATTTGAAATTTTTGAAGTTGATGTCAATTTGGACCAACCTGCAATTCACCCGATTGCTATTTGCAGATCTCACGAACTCCTGTTATTGAAGTATAGGAATCTAAAAGCTACCAATCAGGAGCAAGCCTTCAAAACAAGCATCAAGACGGTGAATTTTTATCCTCATACAGATGAATGTAACATATGCTTTATTAATAAATGCCGTGGGAGAAAAAGAAAAAGGCAAGGTGTGAAAAAAATAGATATTATACCATTAAAATGTAAGAAAACAGAAGATCTGAATGAATCAATTGATGATGAAAACCAAACTTTCGTATCAAAGACAATTCTAGAACAACACGATTCAGAAATAAGGCAGTGCTTACCAGAAACTTTGATTTCTGATTTTGAAACCTTCGATATTAATGCAAGGAAAGACTTCCTTACTAAACTTGTCAAGTATTTGTCTAGTGAAGAATTGTCAGAGCTCATGTTTACAGTAGGAAAAGATCAAGAGGAAAGTTTAAAAAATGATATTGAAGATATTTCACAGCAGTATAAAGATCACACGTTTTTAAAAGACTTCAATGCAGACAATTGGTTGTCAAAACGTAATATGCCATTGACACGGTTTATTGAAGGATTTACAAACTTTTCAGTAGCTGTTTCAAATGAAAATCTGAAATTATCTCTCTGTAGGATAATTGAACAAATTTATGCATTAAGATACCAGAAGCTTGTTTCTCCTATTTCGTTCCTACTTTCTCTTTATGTGTATTCAAAAACAAGTAGTAGATTAGTTGTTGACTTTTTGAGCAAGTCTAGTCCATGTGGTACTTACACTACATTGCAAAAATGGATTTCTAAATCAGGAACAACTGCTCCTCCCTGTCCACCTGGAGTTATCATGGCTGCCTTTGACAATGAACAAGTTGTAGCATATAAGAGAGGAATATCCCCAAACCAAAAGTCAAGATCTTCTGTTATTACATCATTAATATATGCAGCTATAAATTCAGATGACAACATGCAGACCTTCATTCAAACACAGGATGAATTCAAGCCAAAAAACTGGTTCAAATTGTCTCATTTTGATGAAAAACTAAAATTTGCTGAAACAAAAGACCAAACCGAAAGGAATATACAAGCTGAAAAAATTTTAAAGGAGAAAAACTATTTTTTAAGGGGAATAAAGGAAATAAGGGATCAAGACAACAATGAATATGAAGAACTTGAAAAATTGCATTATGAACAACTATATCATTTCATAAAACATGCAATTGAAACTGTTGTTGAAGAACATACAATGGAAGGGTCTGAAAATGCATTTATGGATAATATAGACAAAAATACACACAATGAAGAAAGAAGGAAAGACATTCTGATCTGCACATTATGTGGGACAGAAAATGCGAGACGTAAACTGGTCTGTGAAGGATGCAAGAATAGAGAAGGAATCAAAGAGGCAAGAACAAAAAAGTCAAATGGTCCTTGTAGCACTGTGTCATCCACAAATATCAAAACAGCTTCAAAAACACAAGAAATTCTACTTACTGACAATTCAAACCAAGATGAATATTCAAGATACCAGCATATTCCATCCAATCATCAAAACCCGACATCTGTAACAGTTGGGATGCCTGCATTTGTCAACCCTAACAGCAATGAATCCGTCTCTCTTGTAATGAGACATATTGGTATAAATTGTGGCATCAAAAGATATGGAGGAAGTGAACGAAGTTGGGCTTTTGTTTGCTGTGATGGAAGACCTCACAGTTTATACCACAAAATTTTAGAGGAATCCATTCTATGTAACTACTGCCAGAAGCCATTTCAATCTCGAAAGGTTTACAAGGACCATCATAAATCTTGCCATCAGAACTTAACATCATCCTGTTCAAGGGAATTCGATTGGGTATACATGCGCATAGGAGGAGGGCATTATGAAATGAATGTTTTAAAAGCATTTTTTGAGTTAAACTGGATACCCTATCTAGAAAAAATGTGTGAGCTCATGGGATTTAACTCAGAAAATGCTAAACACTTTGCAAAAACATGTAAAGACCACCATCTAGCCTGGCAACTATTGCTCACTTTTCATACTGCTGCTTTAAATGAAATGGTCATACCATTTGTAAGAAGTCTGATGAATACCAATGATGAACCAACAGTTGAAAATTATTTCAAATTTTATAAGCAATTTCAAGCACAAAATCCAAACCATGCATATCTCCATCTCCAAGTATGCAGATATTCCCAGGCTATTATCAACTTTCGCATGGGAATTCGACGAAATAATTCCCAATTAGTACATAGTGCAAAATTTCATCTGAAAGAACTTTTTTATGGCCGCTGTCATCCACATTACCAAAACATTGAATTATTTGATTCAATTCAGTATAAATTTATGCCAGAAGAAGTAAAAGCCTCCTGGGATAACAATACTTCATTTTCTGTAAGTGGAAACAAGTCAAAAGGACAAGATCTTGATTTTATCTTAGAAGAAAAAAACAAGGCAATTAAACAGTATTTACCAAGTGGAAGTGTGCCATCTGATGAAACCTGGAGAAATATTTGCTGCAATCTTAAATTTTTTGAAACCATTCAAGAAAAATTAGCAGAAATACTTGGATTAGGACAACAAACTGATTATGGCACTAAATTAATTGATATTTCAAATGCCATAACTAGTTTTCGGCCAGTGCTAAGAAAACATCTTGCTGCTATGGTTGATGACCACCAGTCTGTAAGTGGGAGAAAACTTCATCCCAATCTTGTAAATTTTCTAGAAACATCCACACAAAAAAGACAGGATAAAATTGACTCTAGCATTCTGGGAATAAATATTGAAAAATCAAGTGGACCTGTTTTTATTACTGATGACGAAGAAGAACTACACCAGAAAAAGATGACTAAAGCAGAGCTGAAAAATAATATAACAAAACTGATTGAAAAACTTTCTGAAAATGTTGAACTCCAAACCCATTATGTGGCAATATTAGAAAGTTTAAATGACACAAACACAAATAAAGACACTTATCTAACTCTATACTTTGAACTAAAGGATGTTACTGCAAATTCAACATCTGATTCCTAAAAAGAAATAAGATAAGAAATTAGAAAGTATGATTTTCTCTCAGTATACCTATTTATATATAAATATATATTTCTATGTTTGCAGAATTTTGTACATTAATCATTATTTGTGCTGAAATAAGATCTTAGCTTCATTCTTTATTTATTTTTATAAATTTTTGCATTCATATACATTAAGATTTGTTATGTAGAATTGTATTATGATCTTATAATGCAGTGTAAATACATGTACATATCATTCACATGCATAAATCATTGTTTAAAGTTTTTTTTTTAATATATCATATAATTAATGAAACTTATTTATTATAAGTGAGTCTTATTTAGCAAATATTAAAAGGCTGAAAGCAAGTACACAAAAAAATGTATAGTTATTTTTGGAGTTCACTGCTCAAAATTATTTGAACAGAATTTAAGTCATCATAGAAATATTGCTTTCGTTATTTTTTATTAACTAAAGGAGGTTACTGTAAAGTCAACAACTGTATACATATTTATATATAACAGGCTAATATTTAAAGTTGGAATTATTTTTAATTATGGAATTGCATGTTTGGATTAATTCTTGTGCTTGAGATTCTTAATGTTTATTCTGTATTTCAATGTTCTGTGTGGCGCACAACACTTTCTATTGCAAATGAGAACATTTTTAAAAGAATGTACTGAGTGGTGCACAACACTTCTTCTTTAGTTTCAGAAAACCATCAACATACTGATGTTTACTTTCCGGCAACTATCTATACAAAATATATTGTATAGAAAGTGTTATTCGAGGCTGAAAACTTTATAATACAGATTAAAGCACAAGAAATTAGGAATTTTGAAATAATACCCTGTTATATATTTCTACATTTCTAAATGAAACATGACTGACTGTTGTAAGCTAATGTAAACTCATTTGTATTAGAATTACACTTAACTTCTATTATATTACATTTTACTGTAATATTACATTTTACTATATTACAAAATACTGTAATATTACAAAATACTGTAATATTACTTTTTACTATAATATTACATTAAGCTATAATACTACATTTTACTGTAATATTTGTGAAAATCATTATTTACCCTAACATCATTTCGATTCAAGATCAACTTTTAAAAAAGCTTTTATTTTCTCTTTGCAACTTTTAAAGAAAAACAATAAGTGTTACCTCTGTCTATTACTTATACATTATTTAAACTCCTTCATTTTCACACATCCTAAACCATGTAAATGCAGATGTAATTCAGTCCTTTTGTATTCATGAATTAATGAATATGCAACTTATCATCTGAGAATTTAAATTTTAATATAACGAAACAAGTGGTCAAATTAAAATGTACATTGAAATTTTCCTTTTCTTTTAATTTTTTTCTTCTAATTCCGTCTTGTCATAAGAAATACATTAACGTTTAAATTAGTTTATGTATTTATACAGCATGTTATATTTTTTTTTTAAATTCTTTCTGGCTCATGTTAACATGGGAAGGCATTATATTTGTCAAAATCTTTATACCAAGCATTGTAAGCCACATGTAAAATGTTTTTCAATTGTCTGAAACTAGTCATTATTATATGTAATTTTAAAATATGCATATTATGTAAATATTAAATTTTAGTAAAACTATTGATGTCTAAAAAAATTGATAAGTCAATTGGATGTTTTATCAAAGGGATTTGAGTATCAAATTCAATCAGTTTTTGATCTCAAAATGAATATTGACAGCTATTTTTCAAATTTTCATTCCTATTTCAAATTATTGAAATAAAATATTTCTAGTTAAATGTATTCTGTATATTGATGGTTTGCTTCTTTATACAGATCTGAAACTGAAGATATAATTGAAAAAACAAATAAACTAAAGCCTGGAAAAAATAAGCAACATTGTTCGGATGAGGAATTGTTTAACGCACTAAGGAGCAATGAAAGGAGGATGAAATCAAATGCCTTAAAACAAATTACTAAGCAGATTAAAAGACTTGCTGACCTTCAAACTATAGAATTGTCTGTGGTATTTTGTGTTAGAGACAACGTTCAAGAGAGACAACTCATAAAGTTTTGTGGGTCTGGGGAGTTTTTACAGAATTTAAAAGAAGGCAAACCTATTTTAGGCGTGGAAGAAATTAAGCGTTTATCAAAGACACAAGAAGGGTATTTGCCAAGGATAGAACATACTGTGCCCCTTCAAATGTTGACTCCCTCAAAGTTGTCATGTGGACCAGGCGTGTCAAAACAAATTGCAAGTAGACAAAAAGAGATGTTGGAGGCAACAAGTATTATAACTGAAGACCAGGATAATTCCTTTTCTATAGGTTTGTGTTTGAATTTAACCCAAGTTTTTTTTTCTCTATTTTTCCACTGCAAAAAAAGAAAAGAAAACCTAAATTTTTCAATAATCAAAATAAGTTCTTTTCATACTGCTAAATATCCAATAAAAAATTCCCCTAAATTGTATGGTTCATGATACATGAATATTTTTATACTGTTTTCATAGTAAATATTTTTGTGCAAATTTTATCTATTTTCGTCAGTGTTTGAACTTTTAACTTTTAAGGGATTGCGTACTAATGTCGAAAATTCATATTGTTAAATATGAGGTTTCCTGTAAAATCAATATTAATATGAATTTAACCTGATTTAATCTGAAAACATAATAAATTTTACAAGCAAATCCAAGTCTTTTATGCTAAAAGTTAAGATTTATACCATTTAGATTCACCAAGCACGAAATCACAACAATCTAGTAACAAGAAGGTAGACAATGTGGACCAACGAAAGCCAAAGAGGTCAAAGACAAAGACTAAAAAGGCCAGCTCTTCAAAAGATGAAAGGGGCCAAAGGACTAAAAGAAAGCTAATTGATGGTAAGAATCTTATTGGATTGATTAAATGGAAACTTTATATTATTTCATATACTGATTCTTAAACTGTGCATTTGGATTTTTTCGTCCATTTTTACGAGTTGTTTAACATTGATGTCTACTGGGTCTTACATTAAAAAAAATGTTTGACTTTATCAAAAGTTAAATTCTGGGAGTTTTAAAAATTGAAGAAATTTATACTATATATTCATATTTTAGTTTTTGGGTCCCATGTTCAAGTTTGTCCAAAAAGTCAAAAATAAAACTTTGTTTGATTTCATCAAAAATTAAACTCTTGGTAAGTTGGAGATCGCAAATCTATTTCGATTTTGAATAATGGACCACTAAGGTAAAAAGTTCAATATCACATTTTGTTAGTTCTTTGAACACATTCGTTTGTTGTCAGAAACCTATGCTGTTTCAAATGGTAAAGATCACAATCAAATTTTTGTTCAAATATGACACTACTTTTTTCTTATTTTTTTTCAGAAACAGATTCTTTGGAACAAAATGATAATCATTCAAATGAAAATTTCAACAAAAATGATGAAGATTATCATGACATATATATTGCAGAGGTAATGAAGAGTTTTTATTGTTATTACTTTTCTTTTCTTTGCAAGGAGTGGTGTTTTGGACCTGTTATAGAATTCTATGAAAATTTGAGTAAATTATAAAGCCGATTATTTTAGAAAGATTAAAATAGTGAAAATTCTTAAAGGTCATGGCAAAAATCAAATGTATTTCTGGCCATACTTTTACTTCTAATAAAGCCTGATTTTTTAAAAGCAAAAATTGCATTTTAAGGTATTTTCTGCTTATGTGTCAGTTTTTTGCATCTTAAACACTTTCTTGGTTAAAAATGTTTATTCTGAATATTGCTAGATCTTACACATTATCTGTTAAAAGTTATTTCTAACAAACGTATATGAATGTTCAAAACAGTAAAGTTTAACTTTTCAAAGTGATTCTATCAAATATGTTTTACTAATACATCTGTTTCTGCAGGTTGAAACACAAAATATATCTGTGGATAACGAGAAGGAGGAAGAAGAACAGATGCATTTAAGTAAGTTCCTTCAAAAAATGAATACCACTTTGATTGGTTTTAAAAACAAAACAGTTTAAATCCATTTCATTGCACTTTTCATAATAGTTTTAACACAGAATTGTTTTTGGGGGAAATAATATCTTATTTGTTTCATAATTTGTTTATGAAATATTCAATATAAATTGATTCATTCATCAAAGCAAATTTTAGACAAAAATCTTATATTATCTATCATATTCAACAACTTATATTTAATCAAAAGAATAGACCTCAGTGTATACCATAGCTTAGTGAATGTAGTGAAAATACCATATGTGAAGATTACTAGAAAGATAAATTGATTTGACAATTATCTGATTAATTTTTATAACTGTGGTTTTAACTACATCCTGGCATCTATCTTATTTTAGACACTCATGATAAGCTTAGGTTTTCACTTGCATTTAACTGAAAACCATGACCTTTTGATATATCTATAATACTTATTTCCTGCTTCTTTCATATAAAATGGGTGTCTCATCCCTACCTCTCAATACATATGTAGTAAGTGGACCCCCCAGGAAATGTATGTTTTGAAGATGGATTATTTGCTGAAAATAAGAGAAAACAAAACATAGACCTATATATATTTAAAGAAAGATACATTCCCCTTTTTCTATCTTCTGTTAAAACAAGAAATTTAATGACAATTAAATAGCCCGATTAATTTATAGTTTCTCTTCATAGGTGATACAGAAAGAGAAGATCAAGGAATGCCTATCATTAAGGCCCCAGGTACTATACTGGAATACTTTTGTTCTTTTTTTTCTTTTTTTTATAATGTATTGTAAAATTATTATGTTGAATTATGTATGCCCCATTATTTTACAGCTTGTTGTTCGTTGTGAGCCAAGGTTCCCTGTTGAAGGCCGTACATAGACCTATAATGGTTTACTTTTATAAATATTTCTTGACAAAAATTCTGTATAAAAAAACTATGATGTGTCAAACGTTTATTTACTAGTCAAATTCAGACCTGTATAAAGCTTGAATATAATGTGTCCATTTTTGCTATTCCTGTTCAGAGTTAAACCTTTGCATTTGTATTCAGCTGCGCTCGGCTAAGCAGTATATTAAAAAAAAACAGAAATAAAAGTAATATGGCTGAAAATGTATCTTCTTTAGAAATTACAAATATGCTTTGCTATTATCTTTAATAGAAAAAAAGAAGCGAAGAAATTCTAAAAATAAAGACCAAGAAGCTCCTTCAATTGTCCCAATTGACCATATTGCAACAGAAGACATCAATAGTGTAAGTATTTATATGAATTTAATGATCATCAAAGTTCTAACAGTAGTGTGCATTTTATTGTCTATTTCCATATCACTTTAAGACATAAGCCCAAATGTACAGCTACTTTGTACCTGTGGTCTTATCAGACATCATGTCAATGCCAATTACCCCAGACCATGTATCCTGCTGGTTTTGTTTATCTTAATTTCTGAACATCTAGTCACATGCATATCATTTTACTTAATAAATATTATTTTCAGCCTTTATTTTATAATACAGTTATTAATATATACAAATGATTTCTAGCAAATATTGATATAGGAAAAGAACTTTTAATTTAATGTGAAAGTTGGATATCAGAAGTTAATATGAAAAAAAAACAATCTATTAATAATTATATTAAATTTTTTGTTAATGTCAATACTGCAAAGGAATTAAGTTTTTATTAAATGATTTTTTTTTGCACAGTAGCAAATATTACACACTTTTCAAAAGAGAATGACATAATTATGATATTGTCAAGTAATATTGTACAGGGTGAAAAGAAAAGGACACGGATTAACGATTGACACATTGTAATGTTTCAGAGAAAAAAAGAGGGATTGTCATTTGGAGGTGTAATTAAAAAAAATATGTTTGGTAATCAAATTGATCTTTTGATACAATTCATTTTGACAAGAGATCTTGAAATGACACCAAAAGCTGCACCATCTTACTGTACTTATAAAATGACATACTTTCTCTGTGTTTGTACAAATTGAATTACAAAAAGTTTTATGATAAAAACAACTGAAAATTTAGTGGTTTATTAAGTCAACATCTGGTTATAATAATGGAACTGTAAAGAAAGTGTGACCACATAATTTATCTATAACAGATTACTGATAACATGCTGAGATAAATTTGTAGAAATATATTAGTAAATCTGGCTTATGTCTTAGAGTGAAATGTAAAAGTATACCCTTCAGGTAAAAACTTAGGCTTATAAAAAAAAATTTCTAGCCAAATGCGCTTTTGTCTGTACATGACTCATCAGTGACCATCTAATCAAAATAAATATAAGGCTTAAATAAAGTAGAATGTGGCAGTCAATTGTCACCAGCAAACTGATTTGATTAATAAAATTCTTTTTATCTTTTTATAATTTGAATACATTCCGGAGAAAAAAAAAGTTTCTCTAGTTCTTAGTAATTTATCCCTTTCCGCACCAATTGTATAAATAAATATAACTGTGGAGAGTGGATAAATATCCTATCGCAATCAATGCAGTGATAGAATATAAATATATATAAGGTAATTAATTTAATAGCTAAATATTTTGGTTCATTTTACTAATTCTTTGTAGGATAACACAAGAAACCAAATAAATGAAGATGTGACTGCAGAGGAAGGTAAGCAAATAAATAACCAGTATGTCAATCAGCTGATGATTTAGAATTAATAATTCAATCAGTTTTATATTTTTTACCCTCCAAATAATATAGTCTTCAGTCAACAAATGATAAAGACCATTGGGCTTGTATGTACTTTATATATACCCAATCAATCGTATGACACTTCAGATAAAACTGATAATGTTACAGATGATTATTTTCTCTCAAAAGTTGCTGACACATTAAAAATTCCTTCCCAGAATTGTAATCTTATTTCTGGCTTACATTTTCTGGCGTTTTAATAAGTTGAAATGTCAAAATAATGAGATTAATAGCATCAACCAATAGTGAATAGTTCAGTGAAAATACTGTTGTGCACTGAAACATGCCAAATGACAAGAAAAAATATAAAAAAATATTGAGTTATATTTGATAGAGTGTCACCTGTATTAAAAATCACTTAATTTTTTTTTAAATCAACAGATACTGAAGCAATTTAGCTGCAAAATGTAACGTCTTTAGAAATTAAAAATGTACTTTACTTCATTTTTAATAGCAAAAAAGAAACGAAGAAATACTAAAAAAAAAGATCAAAGAACTCTTTCCCATGACCATATAGACCAGGATGCATCACAAGACTTCCAAAATGTAAGTATTTATATGAACTTAATCATTAACAAAGAACACAAAGAACAGTAGCTTACATATTTCCAAATGTAGACTTTTCATAAGGTAAACTCTACATGTAAAGTGTTTTTACATTATTGTTAACCAGTTTATATAAATGAAGTCATAATGTTTGTATGTCCATATGCCTATTCCCTATTCTTATATTTTGTATATATTAAAATAAAATAGTTTGCATATCATAAGTGTTCTAGCATTTATATGTTATTTCTCCTTCCGATCAAATCAAATAATTTAATTTATTTATTCTTTGTAGGATTCAAATTCCCAATCAGATCACGATGTAACTGCAGAAAAAGGTAAGCACACATGTGTATTTAATGAATAACTATCAAAATATGTCATTTGATTGACCATTAAGACTAAACAGTTAAATCTAATTTCTTAAAAAAAATTTCTTTAAATAATAAATTCATTTTTTTTTTTATTAAACTGGTAAAAGATAAATTGCCATTCCCTAAAAAAAAAATGCTGACATTTTGGAAATTCCTAACCTTATTTCCTGTTTACAATTTTATTTTGTTAGATGCATATGTCAATATAATGAGTTAATCTAAGCATCAACAGCTGGTGAACACCACTTGCTAAAATAAAAAGATAATAAGATTGATGATACATTTATAAATGTGGTTTTTAAAACCCACTAAAACCCACTTCCTTATTATATTTTATCTGCTTTAAGATGCTTATGATTGATTAATGCTTATATTGATATAAATGCTCAATCATTATATAAACTAAAAGAAATTAAATTGAAAATGAATAAAGATGAAATATATATGAACTTGTTATAAATTTATTCTTCCAGATACAGAAAACACATGGGAGATAAACTCATATTATGCAGTTGCATTTGAGGATCGATGGTATCCCGGAGTGGTGACTGCCATCCAAGGAGACAACAAGGACTGGGCATCCATCAAATATATGCACCCTAGTGGTGAAAATTTTAAATGGCCCGGCAAAGAAGACTCTGCATTAGCACATATAAATGCAATGCTCTGCAGAGTCAATGTTAATATCTTGGCAAATGGTCGTTTATGGACAGTGTCCAATATTGGCAAAATTGATAATTTATACAAAAGTCAATCAGAACTACAAATTGTTGAAATTGATTATCAATAGACTATGTTGTTACTGTTTATAACATGCATCAAATTCTATTTAAAGATCATTTCAAAGTGAATTGTCCTTTATATATCAAAGAGAATAAAAAATATTTGTTAAAGTATTTAAACAGGGTGTTTTTGCTAGATTCAAAGAATTATCCAAGGAGACAAAATATTTTCCTCACCTAAAACACCTAAAATTCAATCAAAGCTTTTTGCTATTCATTATATCAAATTAAATCAAAAATAAAAACACATGTAATCTTTTCCATATTTTCCTTTGTATAAATTATCAATTTTGCCAATATTTGCCATAGTCAACAACATAACAGCCTTATAAAATAGGATGTATAATGCCATAAAGAGGTGGAAGATGAATTTCATTTTTTCATAACATGTACAGAACTTATTAGACCTAGTCTTCTTGTGAAGAATGTAATATATTTATTAATTAAATATAGCGTTAACAGCATAAGTGAAATGTATAATGTAATAATTGTAAACTGTGTGCGATTGGTGACTAACATTATAATGTAATATTTCAAGATATTTAAAATGATAATTTTATAGAGGAGGTATGTTGTAAAATCTCTATTATTTTCAGTGCTACATTATTGTATTGTTTTCCATCTATCATTTTGTTATTTATATGTTTTGTTTTTGTTTTTTTTTATTTAGAAACAATCCTATATTGTTTGGATTTTAAAACTTATAAAAATTCTTATTCTTATTCTCTGAGGGTTCAAGAGTCATAGGGTTTAATTTTGTATACAACACTTGTACATTTAACAAATAAATGACCAACCTTAAAACTTGTATTGGAATGAAAATGGAATTTTACAATAAGCAACATTTTTATTATCTAAGTAATAGCTTTAATCTATTACAGTATTGGTCCTTTAGATCAAACTAACAGCACTACCGTAATGAGATTCCAGTTCATTTTTTTCAATAGACAACTATTATATAAATTTAAAATGTACATTAGGAGATATGCAAGTAGAATAATTGTTTTAACTTTTAATTCCTACACAAGGTGAAGATTAAACTATATCTATCATTTGTTAGCTTTCAATGTTGAGTAAAAATGAACATAATAAATTCAATTTGATAATTTTGATATATTTGTTGTTGCTGTTTTACTGTTAAAATATATATATACTACACTATATGGAGAAACAAAAACAAACAAACCTAGAAACAAATTTGTTTTTCTGTAATGAAAAATTAATTTGTACCAACTAATGGGAGATAACCCCTACTTCCTTAAAATAAATGTTATATTACAGATTTGTGTAATATTACAGATTTGTGTAATATTACATTTTAATGTAATATTACAGTTTTCAGTAATTGCCTGGACTGTTAGGATGACTAGTTGAAGAAAGAAACTATTTTATAACCAAGGAGCATGCAATATATATCTATTTAAATTTTTTTTCACAAGTTGCAATTTTTAACTGTGAATTCATTATTTTTTGTTGGATACCAATTTTTGTGGGTTCAGGCAAACCACTAATTTAAATTTTCAACGAATTACAAATTTTCTGTAAGCTTGTATGTAACCATTAGCAAAAACCACAAAATCCAATTTCCACATTTTTCCTCAATCCACGAAAAATTGTTACCCAAGAAAAAAAAAGAAGTCACAGTATTTTATTATAAAAGAGGAAAACTAACTGAAAGAAAGATAATTTTGATGAGTTTTGAATGCTTTTATAGGAACTCTAAAAGAGTAATGATTGTTTATAAAATGGTTGGTATCTATATCAACTATGTTTAGTTTATATAATACAGTGAAGAAGGGTATACTGTTTGTTTCAGAGTGGACTTGCACATTCAATATCTGCCAGTATTCGTAATTTAAGATGGACTGCCAGGAAAAAAGCCAAGGCCCACCAAGCACAGATATTTAAAATGTGAACTATCAAAAAAACTTGTACATAAATTTTATTTTTATTACATTGCTGTTATTCATTTTTATGCAGATCATTTTCTGAACCTGTACTAATATTGTACTTTCAGACTGAATATTCTTACCATGTGTCACAAAAAGTTCGTAATTTACGGAAGAAATTTCGTCGCATAACAAAAGACGGAACAGAATTTTAGTTTGTATAATTGTTACGATTTTTATTACGTTTTGTATATACTCCAATTTATGGAAGAGTATGTGACAGGTGAATGAATTGAAGAATGGTGCTGACATTACAAGAAATTATCATCTACTTTCAGACAAGTTTTTCAAAGGCGGTATCCCACAGTGTGAGAAATATTCGTTGGAGGATTAAAAAACAGCAACAACAATTTGCATACAATTGAGAGAAGAATTAAATGTCATGTGTCTTTATTTTAAGTTTTATCAATTATGTATGATTTCATGTACTAGTAGTATATTTTATTTATAAGTAATATTGGTCAAAGACACATTATTTTCTATCAATCAAAGTACCTCTGCTTGTATTTGTCAGACATTGATTATTTATCACAAGGTATTCCTATACACTGGGTCGTGCTATAATCATGCATTCAGTGGTTTATTTACGAATAGTAAAATTATGTGGCAGGTGAAAAGGAAAAATTGAACTAACTACGCAGCAATGCTCAGCAATATACAGTACAGTAAATTTGATTGCTGTTCTAATGTTTTTATCTTATTATGAAATATCCATTAAATGTTTGTTATCATCATTAAGTGCTATAGTTTTAAGCAAGTTAAGATCAGTGGTTCAAAGGGAGACACATATTTTATTGTATTGATAAGGTTATACAAACATCTTCAATCATGCTGTATTTATAAATATCTATTTTAATCTTCTTCATACATCAACACATGGGCTAGTACTTGCTAGTACATAAAGAAAGAAAGGTAAAAAAACAGAATATAGATATGTGGTATGATTGCGAATGAGACAACCATCCATATAGACAAAAGGTAAAAAATGTGATCAAATACAGGTGACTGGACAAACCTATACTGCATAAAGTAAGCTGTAAAATTTGGATTTAAAAACAGGCACTTTGGCCTATATTGTATCTTCTTGGTGATACCTGTGAAAAATCACATACATGTCTAGATTCTTTTGTATAATAAATGAAATATATATCAAAAATAGCTTTAGTCTTTCTGAACATATATCTAATGATTTATTACACTTTAAAATGATATACCTAAAATCTGAAAGCATTGGGCATAGATTGTAAAAAGATCAATATGTATATTTTGTTTCTAGGTATAGACAGAAATAATGACATATTTCCAATTGTGAGGTCTATATCCTTACTTTAAAATACATGTTATGACAAATTTAAATCTTAAGATTTTATGCTTGGGATATCAAGATTATTAATTTTCTGTTGTGTAGGAAACAATAGATATAGGAAGATGTGGTGTGTGCCAATGAGACAACTCTCCATTCAAATAACAATTTATAAAAGTAAACCATTATAGGTCAATGTACAGCCTTCAACACGGAGCCTTGGCTCACACCAAGCTATAAAGGGCCCCAAAATTACTAGTGTAAAACCATTCAAAAGGGAAAACCAACAATTTTATGTATGGCTTTTAACATGGGTTTCTTCAAATCAAAATTTGTCTGGTAGGTTTTTTTTATCAATCAAAAACACACATGTTGAAACTATGAAAGTTAAATTTTGCAGAAAAGTTTTCACATATTGATTCTTTTGTATTAAAATCTGATAAAATGCAGAATATTTTTGTTTGTTTTTATTTATAATTATGTTCTACATTTTGAGATCAATTATTGATCTATCCAGGTCTATCAGACTATTGATCTATCTAGGTCTATCAGACTATTGATCTATCCAGGTCTATCAGACAAATGCTTCTGGAAGCTTCTATTGTATGCTTGGTTTATATTTGAATGCAAAGTAATGCATTAGTTATTGTTTTCATTGCATTCAAAATTGTCAAATGTATGACTTAATCATTTCTATGTTATTATTGTGCAAACATGTTTTATATTTAATAATAAAATGTTGACTTTTAAATCTGAATTAAATTATCTAAAACACTATTTTGATTTTATTTGATGACTTTAAGGTGTGTGAAGCATATTTGGTTTATTAGGCACCAACCTTGAATTTTTTTTTAGTTTCATATGGAAAAAGAAAAAATAATATATTATTGCTCATTCAATTCATTAATAATTAGGAGGGGGATGAATGTGGTGCTGACTTTCTAAAAACTCTAGTTGCTGTATGTTATTGAATAAAATGATTTTTTATTTAATAAGATAAAAAAAAAGTCTTTCGAAAAACCCCACTTTCATCCACACAAAAGATAAATTGTTGGTGCCATGTACTTACCTGGTCAGAGCTACATGTTTTTCAATGACTTCATGCTTCCAATTCATTAAGCATGTAGCTTCTTTTTACAATCACTTTTTGAAGCATGTTTGTTTTAATCCTGGCTTGAAAATTGGTATTTGCAGATGCTCCAATAATCATACAACATTGTAGAGGAACAGCAAAGACTGCTAGACTCTGAATCAGAATAATGTGTCTGGTAACATGTCTACAGACTTTTATCTAGTTAACTAGCATGTTCAAAATCCAGCACTGCGTGAAAGTTTAGTACAAAGAAGAGTTAATATTTATATCACATTATCATGGTCTCCTGAATATGCACTAACTTTGCCACTGGATGTTATCTTAGCACAATGTACTCCTCTGAATGATTTAAGGCTATACCATGTCTGTCTGGCCTGGATCGTCTGACCTTTCTAACTTCATTGTCATGTTTCATTGTTTAATGTTTAGTTTTCATAATTAGGTTTTGTTTCTTAGATACTACATGTATTTGTAATAGGTCAACTATATTTGGGATATAGAATTATAATTGTAAGGTGTACATGTCAGCCTGATTTTCATGGTTTATTGGTCAATGTTTATTTTAGATTAGGTAGTTTCTCAGATATCAACTATATTTGGGATATGGAATGATTGTAAGGTGTACAAGCTAAGCAATTCACCATAGAGCAAGTGAGATATTCCACCAGGTGCACTCTTATTTGAGATTTCATCTCCTCATATGTCATCTGAATATTTAAAAAAATTAGTAGGAAATAGGAATGTGACCTTGAACAGCACATCATTTTCCCCTAATATTAAGTATAACACTGTAGAGATTGTGTGAATTGTCTTTTGTCGCTCCAACAAACATGTAGAATTTCAGACCAAGGGTTGTCAATCCAGCAGTGTTGGTATAAACTTCTTGTACAAAGCTTAATATTTGAAAAGGAAGGAGGATTGGAAATTTCTTGTTTTGTACACATACAGCTTCAGTTCTGCAGTTTGGCATATATAAACAGATTAGGAGAAATGATATGTTAGCCAATGAGACAACTATCCTCCAGATACCAATGGAAAAGGATGTAAACCACAATCTGTAAGTGTACAGCCTTTAACAATGAGCAAAACCCAAAATATCAAGTTACCTATAAATGGCAGGAAAAATATGTAAAACAATTTAAAAGACTTATAAAAAGTTGCATGATGTATGCTAAAAACGAAAGATAGCAACCAACAACAACTGAGTTACAGTCTCCTGAATTATGTTTGTTTGCCTATACCACATAATCATGGTTCTTGTTTACTGTACAGCCTTTAACAAAGAACAAAACCCTGAATATAAAGTTACTTATAAATGTTAGGAAAAATATGTAAAAGAATTTGAAAGACTCTAAAAACAACAACAACTGATTTACAGTCTCCTGACAAGTGACTTATATGTCGGTTGGCCTTTACCTCATTACCATGGTTCCTCATAAACTACTGGGCTAAATTTAAACAAAGTTTGCTACAATCGTCTCCAATGACCTAGACTGTCAACCAACATGGATGACATGGCTAAAAATAGAATGTAGAGATAAAATGCAAGTTTTCTCTCTATTATCTTGAAAACAGCTATATATCAGACTTAAGAAACATGTCAAAATTTTGATTCATTTCAATCACTTTAAAGTTATATGCAATAGAAATTGTATACCAAAGAAATAAATGGAGGTGGTACATATTTGTTGTTGAGAATATATTCACTAAAATCATAAAAGTCATCATGGATCTACATTTTATTGTTTGTACATTTCAATAGATAAGACATATTTTGTGAAATGAGAAATAAATAAATATCACAGTGTAAATGTTTTCAATGTTGACGCACATAAGAAAATTCAGTCATTTCTTGATACAATAACATTGCACAAAGTCAACCAGTAGAATCCTTTGTATGATTGTTCATTATGATACATTAGGTTGATTCTGTTGTTGATCCAGTCTTTTCTTCCTCAATAGTGTCTAGCTTTGGATCAGTTTTCTCTCCTGGAAATAGAAAAATAGTATTAATTTTATTGTACCAGATGCACTTTGTGACAATAAATGTCTCTTCAGTGATCATGGTGATGCTCAAGGCCATACTGTGGATTCCTCATTATTCCTTAAATACAAATTTTCGTTGATTTTTCTGGGTATTAGAAGGTGAACCCTGAATTTAAATGTTCTACGAAGTACAAATTTCCTTTAGGTTTCTTTATAGATTTACTAAAACCTGTGAAAGCAGGTTTCCACAAAAATACAAAAAAAAACAATAAAGCCAAATTAAACCAGAGCATGAGCATGAGAATCAAAGTTATATACATAATTAAAAATAATTTCCCAAATTTTGTAATAGCAAATCTTTAACTCCAATATAGCTAGTTACAGGTGTTCTAAATTTTAATTAAAGAATACCAAAACAGAAGAAAACATTTTATCCCCGGCTTAGTAAATATGTAGGATTTTGATTGGTTAACGCACGTCGTTACAAAACCAATAGCCCCTGGGTGTTGCTAACCCATATCCCCGGACGTTGCTAACCATTATCCAGGGGAACTTCATGTAAGTTCCCCTTAGTTCCATGATTGCTCCTTGTGAAATATTGAATTCTGTAGATTATCCATGATGTTTGTAATTAAATATTTAATTCATTTTGTCCTATTATGCCGATCATTAACACCCATTTCATTAAATGCATCACTTGACTGCCACATTTTCAAGGAATGGGACTACTGACCTAGCTATGCAAATGACCCACTTTGACGTCACACCATCTATGACGTAACTCTCACAACATTGAGCGCCAAATTTGACTCAATTCATTTTCTCTGTCTCCGTATTAAAAACGTCTTATATTCGACTACCTGTAGGGTTCTACCAAAGGTAGTACCCTACACCCCGGAGAAACTATGTAAAATTTCAAATTTCAATAAAACTTTTTTAGATAATGAAAAAAACGTTGTTTTCACGTTACACTTTGTACCCGAATTTCCATAAAACTCGCCCGATTCGGACTAAGACAGGGGATAAATTCGTTATCTACGTTCATATCCATAGATATGGATATTTTAACACCCTTCAGTATCCTGTACACCCTGCGGCTACGCCTCATGGTGTACTTGGGTACTTCAGGGTGTTAAAATATCCATATCTACGGATATGAACGTAGATAACTTATAATATTCTCTCTATTAAAATTTTTTATAGTTTCAAAAGACATATTTTATACATCTATCATTAAATAATGGTAACAAACAACTACAAAATTCAAAATTACAGATTCTTTGTTTGAAAACTTGATGTTAACAAAGTTCTGTAATTCATTTTTTTCAACCATCCTTTAAATAGGTTTTCCACCACATACATGTTTACATTTTATATAAACTTTATTTCTCACACTGAATTATTATTTTTTTAGATAAACATTTATTTTCTAGACAACCACTATTGAATATTAACTTGTTTAAGTATGTGTATTAAGAAATTATAGTAAGTTAAGAACACCTTCTGGTTAAACACATCATGAAACATGCAGATCATTTATACAACACCTTGTTTTTACCTACCGCTTGGATTTAGCGTTGGTCGGTCCTGTGAAACATAATTACTATAATTTATATTTGATTTGTCACTTAACATGGAAAATGGTAAACAAACAGAATAATACATGTATTTTTGTCTTATTTACTCCTCAAAGCTGACCATTTCAGGATACAGGGGGAATTAAATTTAAATGAACATATTTTTGCCATTTTGGAATTCATTGCTTGAGTAGATAATATAACTTACACCTGCCATTAACAAGGTTTAACATAGACCTGTTCAAGAATTATAAGCATTGGATGCAAATTTTTAAGACCCTAGAAAGCTGACCACCAATAAAATTTAAAAAAACTTTTTACTGGTTACTGTATATAAATAACCTTAATTATAATTTTTACAAAAGTTAAAATAAAATGCAACCACCATATTTGATTTTATCTTTAGAAAATAAAAACAAAATATTTAAAGCTTTAAAGGAACACTATTTGAAAGTTTCAGGGTTATATGTAAGTGTAATGGTAACCAATTCCCCTCCACCAGATAGGGGTAATATGTTAATTTAAAACATGTAATTTTACATGTCATATAGTATGCCAATTCTCAAATTATCTAGCATAACTTGTGGACATGATTTGTGAGTCTACGGTAAATAAATTTCGACTTTCGCTGAAACATTAAATGCCATATAATATTCTATAAATAATACCTTCAGAATCATCCTGTTTTTCTCCCTCACTACTTTCTGTCTTTTCTGACTTTTCCTGTTGTTGTTCTTCATCTTTAGGATCTATAATTGTCACTTTAGATTCTGTAGGAGGGGGAGTTGGAGGAGGAAATAAGACATCCTTCTCAGATTGAATATCCTATAAAACAGGGGAGATAATTAGATCAATTCATACATAATAGTGTTAAATTGTAGATAGTAAGTGCACATACAGGCTTATTCTCTTTATCTACTAAGATTATCAAATATACATGTTTCACAACTTGTCTAGACTTAGACCAATTTATTGCTTGACATCTGATATACAACATAATTATATAAAAACAAGAATATGTGGTATGATTGCCAATGAGAAAACTATCCACCTAAGAGACATGTACATTGTATATATATACATATATTGACATCTCTGTAATGTTCATGATTGCATGATGACCTTGAGATGTGTTTTATTTGTATTTTAAGTCCTCTACCAGAAGTCAAAGGGGACCTAAGGTTTGCAATCCGTCTGTTTGTGAAAAATTAACTCAAATAATCAGTTTTCCACACTTTTTTCATCGTGCTTGTTACAGACTAAGTTTGTTTTGTTTCGGTCTGTTGATTTTGTGCAGATATGGTCATTGGACGTAGAAAATACACTTAAAATTGAATAATCAGTTTTTCACACTTTTTTATGTCATGCTTGAAGATATTGATTTGATATTTGTTATATAGTTTACACCATGACAACTTTGACAAGTTATAGATAAAGGTAGCATTTTGTTCCAATACAATTAATTTTGAACCGTTATGGGGTCTATGTATTGCCATGCAATACTCTCAAAATGCCTTTTTTATCCTTGTTTTAAATTCATACATATATTTGAACATGTTAAACATAAAACACTGTTTTAGATGTATAATAATCTTTTCTATAAATTGTTGTTTTTTTATTTATAAATCAGATGTAAAATAATTACTCTCCTGGTGATGTCTTTCATTTTTGAATAGCTAAGGTGGCAAAACTCAAATTAAAAAAGTAAAGAATTGAATCAGACTGAATATCCTATAAAACAGGGGAGATCATTTTCAAATTTCTTTACCTGCAGTGTAGCACTTATTGCGGTCTTCATTTCTTCAGACAGCTCAATATCTTGCACAACATTCCAATATCCTTTAGAAACCATTGTGACAGGGAACGAGAATACAATGCCATCAGGAATATTATACCAACCTAAATGCATACATAAAATTGTTAATATTCAATACAATTACATACATTTTTCTTAAATGTCTACACTTTCTTAATAACTTTTCCAACATTTTGCATTAATTTTATATTTAATCATATTCTTGTACTTTGTACACTGTCCCTTTCTCTTGCTTCTTAGTAAACCAGAAAATATATACATTATATGCAGTGCATTCATTTATATTTCATGATTTACTTCCCCTTATATACCAAAGTTTATATTAAATTTTGATTCAATCAATGTAAAAAAATATAACAATAACTAAGAAAAACAGAATACAATCAAACAAATTCCTTATTTCCACAAATAAATTGCATTTCTTCATCAAATTTGCTAATTCCAGTAAAATTCTGTTCATGTATGTAAAATGTAGTAATTTGGTGATGGATAGTTGTCTCATTGACAATCATAATATATATCTCTTTATCTTTGGATTAATCATATGCAGGAGTTTTAATACAAACCTTCAGAACAAACAGCCAGTGAGAACATTTGTCCAGCAGGAGACCCATTCCACCAATGTTCCAGCATGCTAGTGATTGCACCACCAGCTGACATAGATGGTGTATGTTTAAGATTTTCTGTCATTTTTTCATGTCTTGTTTTGACCAGCTCAATGTAGTCTTTATCCATCCAAGGTTTGTCCCATACCATTTCAGGAGCAGGGAGTGAAAAGCTTGGTGGTCCCCAGATAGCGCCATCATATCCATGGACACGACTTCTTGCTAGATCTACATAATGTTCCCCATTCACATTCCCCCAAACTATCAAGTCAACAACACCACTTGTGTTGACCTTTAACCTTTCTGCAACAACAGCTTTTGCATTGTTTTCAATTCTTCTAGACAGGCCAACAAAATTTTGTCTTGGAATATTTGGAGCATTTTGAATCATCATGTAAGTGTTCATATTGACCGGTCCATTTCCTGTGAGAAGAACTTTAACATTTTTTAAAGCTGCATCATTTATAACTTTGGCATAAGCACTAAAATGTGAAGAATTCCTTTTGATCCATGCTGACTTGTCTTCTTCTGGATTCTGTATGAGGTCGTCTAACAATACAATTGCACTGCAATTCTTAAAAGCCTCCTTAGTGTCTGAAGTTACAGAAACTTCTCTGAGTAAACCATGTGCAAGATCCTCTGCTTCCATTTTTAAACCTTCTAACTCTTCCAGTTTATCATTTGTATCCAGTAAATGAAGAGCTATTTCTGTTTGTTTGCCAAATACATCTCCTTGACCAATTGAATTTATAATTGCATAACATACTGGACTTGTTGCACATGTGATACACACATGTATGGGACTGCTTCTGGCTTTAAATTCTGCTTCCTCTTTCACAATATCAATTTTATATTGTTTATTTTCTTTCGAAATCAAATTCATATCATTACTAACTTGATCTGATTGGATACCATAGTAACCGAATGCATATTCCTGAAATTCATTGGCTCCACCAATCAAAACACCTTTGCCACCTCGATCAACCAATTCCCTCCATACTATTGGTGACTTCATATGTTGCCATCCTCTTTCATTGCATGTATTTTTCAACCATTTCTAAAAACAATAATTAAATATAATACAGAAAATCAATAGTGTTAATGACCTTCCATACATGTATACAGCTATTTAAATCTATTCTGATATCTGAAGTCATCTGGAGTGAATAGTGTTGACAATATTACAATCAGTTTGTCATAATCAAAAATAAAAAATAAAAAATCCAACTACTTTTCCCATGTAAAATACGAAATTTATTTTTTGTCAAATATATTCTGGTCAGAATAAAAACTTTCTAGTCTTGGCATTAGACTTGTGGCTCCCAGTGCAGATGTTCTTCTAAAAAAAATTATACATTTTTGTATTTCACATTTGCACAAGTTTGAGTGCAATCTTACTTACTTCTAGGGGTGTTTAACAACACATGAGGGTCTTATACAATGTCTGTATAATAGACACACAAAATGACATACAAAATCCAGCTCAAGCATACATTTGTACATTAATTTTTATAAAAAGTTCAAAATTTAAAGTGGTGCAGAGTCAATAGGAATGCGTTTCATTTTCCTGCTCTGGTACTTCAAGATATATTTTGATAGAAATGCATTATAGTGCCTAACAAGATTTTGTGAGGTAGACGAAATTGACTTTAAAACGATCGTATTGACTTTTGATGTGCAGAAATAGGCAGATCGGACATATTTTAACTTTAGTTACTTACTTCTTAAGTTTGGGATTAATTGTAATCAACATATTCCAATGAGACTGAAAAATGCTTTTTTTTATTATGATAAATAATAATTTTACCTGCCGTAGTCGTGCGTAAAATATATTTCGGTATTTCTCTTACGAAAATGACTTGTTTAATGGAACAAAACGTATTATTTGTAAACTTTCTCTTTACTCCTCACAATAGGCTTTTAAAAAATAACCTTTCCAACTGTATATTCCGAAAATTTTGTGAAAATCGAATAAGTGGCAATTCTTACCTTTCATACCTTAACTTTCATTGATAAAACATAATATTGACTCGTCCAGTGTCCAGTTTGAAGGTCATTTTAGTTACCGGTCACATTCATGCACGTTCTAATTAATCAATAGTCATGTATGAAAAGCATAAACAAGTTTGAAGGTAAACTATAATAACAACTTAATCCAATCAAATTGCCTACGATTCAATAACAATGACCAGTCCACATCATAAAAATGTATAGGGGTAAACTGGGTAGGGAGAAAATGTCAGATATATTAAGTTCACTATTTTGCAATAACGAGTAAAAATTTGTTAACCAATAGATTTGTTATAATTTCATAATCATGTCGTTATGTATTGGTATAGTTTTTGGATCTTTCATTAGCGTATTTAAGGCTGTAGAAAGTTTGGCCTTCAAAAGTCAACATAATCATTGACTTTGTAAAGAAAATTCGCCTTTTTAAAACATTGCATGTTTCACAAATAATACGCGACAACAAAGCAAAATCATTTCTTAAAACACTGCAAAAAAAATAATTCTGATTGATGCAGTGGTATTGTCATAAATTGCACTGGAGTGAACAGTGGTACATCAAACGTCGAATTCCCTCACACAATGTTATCACACACTATAAAAATTAACAATTAAGGGGAACTAACTCTGTAATTTGCTATCATTCTAACCAAAAGTTATCTTGGCTTGAGATTTCAAATTGCCAAGCAAGCAGAAAATTTTGAAGACCTACCATTTCTTATAATCCGGATGAGAGAAAATTTAAAATAAGATTGTTAGATCAGCAGGTTGTGAAATTCTTCTAAAATGTCTGATTCATTTAAAGACTAGATTGTTTGAAAATCTTTGAATATACACGTAGGGTTCAAAGTTCATTACTTGGATTGGTGGAATATGTCAATGAATAATTTGAATTTAATCACCAAAATGTTTTAGTACATGTTTGACATTTACTTACAAATTTTTGTTTCTTCCTTTTGTTTAACTCAGTTGTTGCTGATTGTTGGTGTGTTACATATATTTGTTTTTATTCATTTTTTTGTACATTAATTGGGCTGTTAGTTTTCTTGTTTGAATTGTTCTACATTTGTAATTTCAGTGCCTTTTATAGCTGCTATGTGGTATGAGTTTTGCTCTATGTTTGAGGCCATACAGTGACCTATAGTTCTTAATTTCTGTGTCATTCTGTCTCTTGTGAAGAGTTGTCTCATTTAATTGGCAATCATATTTAAACAGATCTGCTTTTTTATACTATAGTAACTTGTACCAGATAGATTACAATATCAGGGAAATATGCTGGTTTTTAGATTTTTTTCAAACGAACCTTTCAATATCAATAGTACATGTTTATGATTATGTTATTTAAATATAAAAAAATTCAGGTAGAATGTGTTGATGCAATAAATCAATATATTGTGAAAAATAATTTAATCTCTGTCTGGTGTACTGTACTGTCTGTACTGTGATGATGTACATTGCTGTACATGTACTTAAATTATAAATATTTACCTCCCAGTCATCAGGCTGTTGAACAATCTTGTGGAGTTGAAAGTTTGGAAGATTTCTAGCAAGTTTATCTCCTAATAGTTCTGCCCTTGCATAATAAGGACACTCAGATTTTCCTACAAAAAAAATCTGCAATAAACTAAATATAACATTGCTACTATTTGTACTGTCTAACTATTTTTTTTTACCATGTTTTCTTTGTTCAAATTCTGTTGGAAGCATAAATATCTTTTTCAGCAAGAAACAGCATTTGTTTTGAATTTGTGAGATAAACTTAAACATGCAAATTTTCGTATTAGTACATCATGTATACACTTTATCACTATTTGTCCACCATAACTGGATATCACACAGGTTCCCGTAAAATTTTGATGTCATAAAACAAATTATCTGACGCCACAATGGAAAAGTGATTGTTGTATGTACATGTATGTAAATATCAATCTGCATGAATGACGCCACCAAATAATCAGTTCTTTAACTGTGATATCATGAAATAGCATTATAAGTGTGACAAAGAAAAGTATGGCACAGTGCACCAATACACCTTATTGCTAATCCCGGCTAACCACTTGAACTTTTAACGCATACAACAATCACTTTTCCATTGTGGCGTCAGATATTTTGTTTTATGATGTCAAAATTTTAGGGGAACCTGTGTGATTTTCAGTAATGGCAGACAAATAGTGATAAGGTGTATTCAAAGGTGGTCTATTCAGTTTGCGGCATTGCAGACAAAGTAATTTCTCTGTCAGACTAAGATTTTGGTTCTCCATGGGTTATTCACAATGTAGAGACCCTAGTAGTGTAATCATATTATATTTATGTATTGGTAATTTCTACTGTCCTCAGAGAATACATCAACTTCTTTTACTCAACTTTTTCTCAAGTGCCTTGAAGTGGTTCCTGGACTTTCGGGTTAGTGTTGTTTTGTTTTAGTGTAATTCATGACTACAAAATGTAGTCCACATCTCTTCGCTACTGAATATCCATATTTTCAATTGTTTTTCGACCTATTATTATATCTATATAATTAATAAAATGAGTATTTATTTATTAACATTACCTGCAATTACGATCTTCGCCATCTTGTTTATGGTTGCCAGGTGATTCTTCGGAATTTTATATTTTCGTCAATCTCTACGAAAAGAACCTACTTTCGGATTCATTCGGTTGTTTCGGACCTTTTCGTAAGCTGACAAAGAAAGCCTGGGAATTAGTTTTTGTACGAACAGCAAAGATGGCATCCCCCAGACAGAAACGTGTGACTAAAAAAAGTAAAGAAACTTCACTACCCGAGACTGTTGCTTTAGACGAACATAAACAAAAATCGTTTGAGACGAAGCTAAAGACGATAAAGAAAAATGTTAGTTGTGAAAATTGTTACTCATATACTTCTTTCTTTATATAAGCTGAGTTCAGATCTCGTTTCCGACTTTCGCAATTTCGGCCATACTGCCATCAAATTTATTATAAAGCACTTATTATAAACATATTAGTGCTGTTTTTTAAATGAAATATTCCATGATTGGATATAGAAATAAATGCCCTGGATCGCAACTGATATAAGATGTGTTCAACACACATACTCATACTTATACTCATATCTGATAAATATCTTAGCTCAGAGCCACCAGATCTAAAATCTGAATCCGGGTCCGTTCGCGCCCATTCACGTTCGCACCCACTCATGTTCGCCCCCTTTCACTTTCGCACCCTACATGTTCGCACCCAAAGTCCGTTCGCACCCTACATGTTCGCGCCCAATTTTAACTTTGTAATCAAGTATTATTGTTTTCATTGTCTGAAAATAAAGTGATACAGCATTTTTTTTGTGTTGAATAAATCTTAATCATGTATTGGATAGTGTATTGTTAAAATAATAATATTCCTTTCTAAATAAAGTGGGATTCTGTCAACGTTTTATTTTGTGTTGAATAACTCTTTATCATGTTTTGGTTAGTGTATTGCTATAACTTTGTTTCATTGACTTGTTTCAAAATGAAGTGAGATTCTGACTACGTTTTTTTGTGTGTGTGTTGATTAAATTTTATCATATTTTGGTTATAATATTGTATTGCTATATTTTATTGTTTCATTGTTTCAGATCAAAGGGACACAGCTGTTAAAACCAATTATATTTTGTGTTTTTCACTTATCTTCAATCTTTTACTCATACCAAGCTATAAATACATTCAGAATTTACACGAAAGCAATTAAAAAAAAACAATGATGATTTTCCAATTATTCCACTGGAATTTGAATTAAAATTGGGTGCGAACGTGTAGAGTGCGAACGGACCTTGGGTGTGAACGTGCGAGGTGCGAACGTGTAGGGTGCGAAAGTATATTGGGCGCGAACGGACCTGATACCCTAAAATCTGATGACATTAGTGAACAACTGTGGGTTAAGGTTCAGATTACAGGGTCACCGGATTTATACATAGGTAGTTTTTACAAACCTCCAAATAAAACTGAGGAGGAATATTTATCACACTTAGGAAAATCTATCTCCAGAATAAAACGTAGTGAAAATTGTCACCTTTGGCTAGGTGGTGATTTCAATCTTGGCGGAATTGATTGGAACAACTACTCTATTAAACAGAAGGCATACAATTCAAAACAATGTCAACAACTTATAGATTTATGCCAAGACAACTATTTGGAACAAGTCGTAACAAAACCAACACATTACACAGAAACATCACAGTCCACACTTGATCTCTTTTTTACTAATAACAGCTCTCTAGTAAATAAAACTGAAGTAATTCCCGGAATTTCCGATCATGAAATTGTTTATATTGAATCCAACTTAAAACCTAGAAGAGCAAAAAAACCACCTAGAAAAGTTTTCCTATACAATAAAGCAAATACTGAACAAATTAAAGAAAAGCTAAATGACATACATCTGAACAATATTACAAACCTAGAAAATCTCACAATGGACGAACTTTGGGATAATTTCAAAACAAAGGTATTAAAAACCATGGAAGAGTCAATCCCTACTAAAATGATTAATAACACCAAACAAAAACTACCATGGATTAATAAAGAAATAAAGTCACTGATTAGAAAAAGGAACAAATTGTTCAAAAAAATGAAAACAGACTCGCATAGTAAAATAAATAAACAGTACAGGGAAACAAAAAAGCTGCTTCAGAAAGAGACTAGAAAAGCTTACTGGACATATCTGGAAAACATTATTTGTTACGACGAGAGCTTACAAACCTCGCAAAAACAGAAAAAATTTTGGAATTATATTAGGTCCACCAAAAAAGACAGTTCAGGAGTTGCACCATTAAGATCTGAAGGTATGCTGATAGACGACACAAAACAAAAAGCTGAAATACTCAATAAACAATACCACTCTGTTTTTACACCTGAAAATGATAAAGAACAAATACCAACTCTTTCCGACAACTATCCATCTATGGCAGAAATACATGTAACACCAAATGGCATAGAAAAACTTTTGAAAAATCTTGATCCATCTAAAGCTACAGGTCCAGACGAAATACCAGCACGAATTCTTAAACAATTTGCACCAGAATTTGCACCACATCTCGCTTTCATCTTTAACACATCTTTTTTGAAAGGAGATGTACCAACAGACTGGAGACAGGCAAATGTGATCCCTATTTTTAAAAAAGGCGAAAAATACCTAGCCAGTAATTACAGACCTGTCTCTCTAACATGCATTTGCTGCAAAATGCTCGAACACATTGTTGTAAGTAACATACTAAAACATCTGGACACACATAACATCCTTGTGGACAATCAGCATGGCTTCAGATCAAAACGCAGCTGTGAAACACAGCTACTTACTTTAAGTCATGAACTACTTAGTAACCTCCATAATGGTGTACAAATTGATCTTATTATTTTAGACTTCTCCAAGGCATTTGACAAGGTACCTCACAAAAAGTTATTAAGGAAGATGGATAATTATGGCATAAGGGGAAATACACAAATGTACCTGGAATTGGGTATCAGCCTTCCTTAGTAACAGAACGCAACAGGTTGCCCTTGACGGAGAGGTATCTAGTCAAATGCCTGTGGTAAGTGGGGTGCCCCAAGGCTCGGTTTTGGGTCCACTACTTTTTCTCATCTTCATTAATGACCTACCTGCAGCAGTAACATCAAAAACACGCTTGTTTGCAGATGATTGTATCTTATACAGAAACATAACAAACCAACAAGATTGTACCATACTACAAAATGATCTAAACTGCCTAGCCAATTGGGAAAAAACTTGGGGTATGCAATTCCATCCTGAAAAATGCAACTCCCTCACTGTAACAAGATCACAGTCACCATTCAAACATGATTATGTATTAAAAGAAATGTATTAGAATCCGTCAGCACTGCAAAATATCTTGGTATCACCCTTTCTCACAACATGTCTTGGGATACACACATAAATAATATTACTTCAAAAGCAAATAAGATCTTAGGCTTTCTAAAAAGAAACTTGAAAATAAACCAGGAAGAAACTAAAAGTTTGGCATACAAATCCATGGTACGTTCTAATTTAGAATACTGCTCTTCAGTTTGGTCACCTCACACCCAAAAACAAAAAAACAACATTGAAAAAGTACAAAGAAGGGCAGCACGCTATGTCACCAACAGATACCACAACACCAGTAGTGTTACTTCCATGATTGACCATCTTCAATGGAAGTCACTTGAAACTCGCAGAAACATCAATCGAGTCACTATGCTTTACAAAATCTCTCACCATCTCATTGCAGTAGACCCAAACCTTTACCTTGTACCACAGCCAGTCAAAAACACCAGATTCACTAATCCATTACAATACCAGACATTTAGCACAAGAACAGACTATTTCAAGTACAGCTTTTTTCCATTCACTGTTGTACTGTGGAACTCACTCCCACAAAACATCATCAGCGTTAACCCCCTGGATCAGTTTAAAATACTGATCCAGAGTCAGTATATTTAGATATCTAACCTGTTTGTAAATAATGTAAATGCGTTAATTTTTGTTTTGTTTTTGCACAAAATTATTTTTGAATTATTGCACAAAATTAGTTATTATATTTTATTAAGTGTCTGTTTGTGATGCGCCGACGTATAGTCATCAATGTGCTGATGGATCGTCGTATGATGTAGATGTAGAACACTCACGAAAAATGTTGTCAGAATCTCAGAAACAAAATATTTATAGCAATACACTTTCCAAAACATGATTAGGAATTATTCAACACATAAAACATGTAAAACACAACATTGTCAGAATCCCAATTCCTTTTGAAACAACGAAAAAGAAATATGGATATCAATACACTAACCAAAACATAATTAAGATAATTTTTATCAACACATAAAATAGTCCGAGATTACTCTGACGTCCAACGGCTGTTTTGCCAGACAAGCTGGGGCCCAGTGTTCTCCCCAGGCCGATTTGACGCTGCGGTGCCTCAGCGCCTTTATAATATTTTCGTGAATACCGCAGTGTCTTAATTTGCCGCTGTCCCTTGATACTTGATCCTGCAGCGTTTATATTTTCACATTTTCACAATAAATGTTGGTTAAAATTGTCAAGTTGCTGATCATCGGTGAGAGGTCGCTCAGTGTTACGCAATATCTGATAATTAGTTTTACCTGAGCCACGCTAATCTCAGCCTTATCGGACTCTGTTATCATGTAATAGCGTAAATGATCATCAAGAAGATAGATATTTTTAGAAGAAAATTTTAAAATTTAAAAACTTTAGTGCAGAAATTGAAGAAATAGATTGCAAATACATTGTATTTACACATTGTGTGTGTGATTACTTGACTGTTAAATAACGAATTTTTTCATTGGTTGAGAAGAAGAATCTATTTAAACACGACCAATGAACGTGTTCAATACACGTGATCAATTTGAATACACATTGCTAAAGATATTTACGATGAAAATTATGAATGAGAGTATTTGTATTTGAAAAAATTAAAATAAACTTTGATTAACGATAACAAGTAGTGATTTATTTTAATTGAAAGTGAAAAATGTTGCTTGCAAGGTAAATTCGTCTCAAACTCATATTTTTGGAAATAAAATGATCTTTGAACGTGAATCCGTGCTGGAAGTATGTGACAATCAACAAGGGTACGGAATCGCCGCAGCTTCTGTATAATGTCACCAGTAAATACTTTGAATGGTCTTAACTTTAACGAAGATAGGTTTTAACAATAATACACACGGAAGCGTAAATAAATGTCTAACTACGAAAAATGGTCAGCTGTTCATTAAAATATTTTTGTTTTAAAAAGTTGCATACCAAATATCTTAACCATGTTTGATTTTATTAATTCTGAATGAACATGCTCTCTGCCAATAACAAAGGGGTGAATTCTAAGCAAAAGGCAGATGATGAAAATAGAAGTATTTTTTCAGACCAATGACTTCTAATGAAAAGGGAAATACACCTCCGATCCGTCTACACTCAGCTGTCAGTATAAACAGATATTATTGCTTCCCCTAATCCCAACCGAGCTAAAGTTTTAGCAGTGATAAAAGCAAGCACCATGTTTCTAGTTTCAGTGACAAGTGGCTGACTGAGTTTTCATTGCTTAGAAATGATAAAGAGGGTATAAGCAAAAGTTATTGTGAGAGGGGGTGTTCAACCCCTAAAGAGGATAAAGACAAAGTTGAGGAACAGACTGTCCAACAAAATAATATCATCTTGAAACAATATATCCCTAGAAGGAGTAGAGAGTACAGAGATGAATATTTTTATTTTGACATCTTGAATGGACTGAATAAATAACTTTTGTGTTTAAATCAATTTATTTCATATATATTCTTGTAATTCATTAATACTTTGCACTATTAAACACACAACACAAAGCATTATAACTCATATTGCATGTCATGCATTGTCATGATTTATGACTGATTGATTCAGATCACAAAAGTTCACTATAAAAAAGAGTTACGCACCCTTGAATTTTGCGCCTTAGAAAAATCTTTGGGAGAACACTGGGGCCGTGGGATGTCGGAGCTCGTCCCATATCAAAAAGTGGATATTTGCCCACCCAAAATAGATATGTTGCTTCGTCGCTTCTGGTGCCGATTGAGGGCCTTGAAATTATATAAATCGGGCATCAATCTGTTCATTTTTCATTTATCTCTTCATTTATGTAAGTTTCACCTACCTGCCAACCTTTATTTTTCCATATTTTAATAGTTTTCACAGAGACCCAAAATTAAAGATTTCTGCATTTTGACTTTCATTTTCAAAGATTATCACGTGACCAAGAGAAAATAGTGCAAATGACCATATTGTAACTCCTCGTTCATTTACGATGCAAGTTATCTAAATGTCCAAGAGCTTCCGATTGTTATCGTGGTCGGACCTAAATGCTTAATACAGATCTCCTGTAAAGGAGGTGAAAAATCGTGGTTAGCTTCTAAATGTTAAACATCGATGTCCTATGAAGGAGGTGAAAAAATATAAATATTTGCATATTTGAGTCTCGAGGCCACAAACTCTCTCGTAACTTGACGTCCATTTGAAAGTGAAAGTCAAAATGCATGGCCGCATAGCAATTAAATAATTACTATAAGCAAGCAAAATAAAAATCTGTCTATTCTCTTATTTGGCAGCCCCCAAAATCCCTTTACACATGTTATATCAAGCTCTTTAAACTATAATTTTTCAATAATTACTTTGCATCAAACCATTCTGTTTTACACCTAAATTACAATTTAGTTTCTTTCTAATTTTCCTAGGCTATCAACATGATCAAAGGCACTGATTTTTGTGTTACTGCTACAGATAAATTTGTACATGTAATATTTATTTTTCAGAACAAAGATGGGACATCACCAGGAGTTGTGTATCTTGGCAATATACCACATGGATTCTTCGAACCTCAAATGAAACAGTTCTTTCGCCAGTTTGGAACAGTACAAAGATTAAGATTATCTCGTAGTAAAAAGGTTTGCTAATCCTTGTACAAATTACTTTCAAATATATAGATATCTCCTGTCTTCAGAACTCATTTTCGTTGATTTGATGTTTGTATTACTGACACTTTTAACACAACAGAATTTCAGGTAAAGCTAGTATTTAAGAAAAGTCTTTTGTCATCTTGATGCTGGCCTGGAATGACAACAAATATAAAAACAATGCATGTTTAATATCGATCTTGATTTTTCATAATATACGAAAGCAAATTATTAAAAAAAATTATGAAGGTACGATGCTACTCTTTTCAGGAAGTTTTTGTATCTACATGATCATAATTATAAACTATATTTTTATAGGAAATATAGGAAAGGTATACTGACCTAAGAGGTCTCAACAATAGGGTGCAAACATTAATCCACCATTCTGCCTCTGATGAAGGTCCCTTTTGGACCAAAACCTGTCAGGCTATGAACATAAATAGGCACTGTTAATTATGTGTACTGTCATACTATATTTTTATGCTTTCATAATATATTTTTCTATACTTTGCATTAATGTAATTTCAGTCATGCTTACTTCAAAAATATCATGAAAATATGGCGTTCTCGAAAAACTGTTCTTGACAGTTGAAATTTCACCAGGAAACTATAGATTCACTCTTCAAAGTAACTTTTTGCTTTTACATGTAAAATTATGTTTTTTGATGGTTTTATTGGATTTTTCCATTTTGTTTATTTATGGGATAACTTATTACAAATGTAATACTAATACATAGACACTAATTGGCACTCATACCACATCTTCTTATACAAATGTAACTACAAAAACTACAAGTATCAATTTTGAAGTTCATATACCAGTATTCATTTGTTAATTCAATTTTTGCCGTTTTGATAAAAGATATATCAGGTTTATCTTTGTGTATTTATTTTGTTATCTTTTTATAATTTGATTCATTCCTTCATTCTAGCATTGACTTTCTTGGTATTGATGTTTGACACTTCCTTTATACATTTTTCAGAGTGGCAAAGGCAAAGGTTATGCTTTTATAGAGTTCCAATGTGATGATGTTGCAAAGATAGTTGCTGAAACAATGAATAACTATTTGATGTTTGAAAGATTGTTAAAATGTAAGTTCATTACCTGAGTTTACGTGAGATCTTTAATGCATTGAAATACCTAAAACAATTTTTATACATGTTTATGTATGGATTCAGAGTTTTGATTTCCGTCATTTATCCTCATTTGATGCCAATAGAAGTAGAAAAGCAAAGCATTTTTCAAAGACTCTGTTACTAGTTTAACTTTTACATTCACTGCCCTTGTAAAAAAGATTAATTGCTGGTAATTTCAGCAACAATAGGCTTAATCGTGGCAGTCAGTTTTTATTGGTGAAGGAAGCTGGAGTGTCTGGAGAAAACCATCAATCTCGAGTAGGAAAACCGACTTTCCTTGTCAATTAAGTCTAGTGCACCTGCCATGGTCAGAATTTTACTCAATGTCAGTAGTGTCAGTAATGAAAGGCTAGTGTTACAGTAGATGAGCTATAAAAAAAGGTGTTGCACATGAAAGTCAATAAAAGTTAAAGTTAGATTTATTTTCTAAATATCATACAACATAATCAATTTTCTCCAAGCCAAAAATCGAAGTAGCGGAGGTAATAGGAACTATAAATGACATACTTACCATCTGTTGAAAATACTGGTAATGGATATGTATTGTCCTACAATCTCGGTGTTGGGCTACTGTGGAATCAGAATTATTTGTTGGATACTTATTATGGATTTTGTGGATACAATTGAAACATGAAATTAAATGTTCAATGAATGACAAATTTGTTTAAGATTTGTATGCAGACTGTGAGAAAACCATGGAATTAAATATCCATGAACTAAATATCCACGAACATTCAACTTTACCTTATACACGGATATTGGTACCCACAAAAATAAATGAATCTACAGTATATTGCATACACTTTGGGCCACAATTAAAAATATTTTGGTTTGCCCAAACCCTACCCAAAGGTTGAGACAGTACAAAAAAATGTAGGTAGGTAGGTAGGCATTTTCTTTTTTTTTTGAAAAAGAGAAATTAAAGTATCAGGTGTTTATTAGCCTTCATGCCTATCTGATTAAAAAAAAACTTCTTCAAATCAGGACAATAAAAGAGTTTGAGTAGGCAGCTTTTTTCTAGGTAGGTAGCGTTTGGGCAAACAAACCTATTCTTTTTTATAGTCTTGTTTATTTGTCTGTCTGTCCAACAAATAAGTATGTCACAACTTTTACATGTCTATGTATCACTACAGAATGATGACACATTTGACCATAAGCTTCTCAGTGATACATGAATGTTTTTTTTTTGTATCTGTAGGACATATACTTACTGTTTGACAATATTTTGTTTTTCTGGTAATATTTGTTATGTGTATAAATAATAATTGAAGTTTAAATGTTTCAGGTAAATATGTACCACAAGAAGAACAACATCCTGCATTGTTTAAAGGTTCACAAAGACAATTTTCTAAACCTAAATCTCATTCGATAGCCATAAGACGTCATAACTTCAAAAATCTTGACAAAAAAGTAAGGTCTACAGCAAAAAGATTTTTGAAAGGTCATGAGAAAAGAATAGCTGCTTTGGCTGAAATTGGAGTGGAGTTGAAGATAAAAAATGTTGTAAGTATACCAAAAAAAGGTTAAAATCAATCTTTCATACTGTACCAAGAAAGAAACACCAACTGAAATTTGTTTAACTTTTTGATTGTATTTGTAGTACATGGAGGCCAAAATAAGAATTTGTATGTTCATTGTAACGTTTCCTTCCCTTTGGAAAATGTTAGTATATAAATATATAATTAATAATGTATCGACAAAATGCCTTAAGTTTTGTTTGCATTCTTTTCCTTGAACTCAATTTCATATGATAAAATCATAAATAATTTTGAAATGAAAGAAAGTTGTGAGCTTATAAGTTTTGGCTTTTTTTTATGCCCCACCTACGATAGTAGAGGGGCATTATGTTTTCTGGTCGGTGCCTCCATTCGTCCATGTGTCTGTCCATCTGTCCCACTTCAGGTTAAAGTTTTTGGTCAAGGTAGTTTTTGATGAAGCTGAAGTCCAATCAACTTGAAACTTAGTACACATGTTGCTTATGCAGTGATCTGGAAGGATTTTTTCTCTATGGGCCCAGGGCCCCTCAAAATTAAATTCAAGGGGCCATTTAAAAAAAATAATGGGCCATGTTGTCATATGAATGGGCCATTTGAATTGACTACAGTGAACAAAGTAAAAAGTGTATATCTCAGCAAAGAGATGGTAGTACTTACCATTATGATTTTAAATAATATTATAAATATTGTGCCTGTGATTTTTTTATTTCAATTCAACAAAGAATGTAAAATAATTTCTTCCAAACCAGATAATATTTAAGATATCCTTCATTTACAATGTTTCTACTGCTACTGTTGTCTTGTTCATGTGCATGGTTTTTTTTTTACATTAAATTTGGGTCTTCGTCGATACCATACTTATTCCCGACGTTCCGTATTAGAGGAGGTATTTGGCATTTCCTCTGCACTTCTTGTATTATTATTACTTCATCACGATGACAACAATAACAGTAGAGAGTATCATTAATTGATAAAACAAAACAACAATTCGCTGAAGGCATGTTTACAAAATGTCAAAACAAGCCAAAGACCAAAAAGTGACAAGGACAGTTAGTCTCCTTTTATGCAGACAAAAACTATATTCATAAAAAGGCTTTGGGGTTTTTCAATCGAAACAGTAGCAAGCTGAACTAAGTTTAAAGATAATAATTAGAGACAAATCTCGTCTGTACTAGCCAAATTTTACAAATTTAAGGTTGTAAAAAATCATATCATGAATGATGGTTAATTATGTTTTTTGGGTAATCAGTTACACCCCATGGTTCTATTATTTCCATAGAAAAACACCCGAGATGTCCCAAAAATATATAGGTGCTCCTATCATTGGAGGAACATTACACAGTTGTGTAAACACGTGGCGGCACGGAACACGATCGGAAATCCATTTGACGATATCTAAACGTATTGAAACGAAGTGAAAAATATCGTGTGCCACGTGGGCGCTTACATAAGTCACTCATTGCGCCATTTCTGGTCGATATGCGCTATAGGCGCAGGGCGCACGACCTTCCCGATCACTGCTTATGATATAATCTTTCTTATTCAAATGCCAAATTAGATTTTTGACCCCAATTTCACGGTCCACTGAACATAGAAAATGATAGTGTCGAGTTTCAGGTTAAAGTCCTATTAATTTGAAACTTAGTACAAATGTTTCTTATGATATTATCTTATAATTTAATGCCGAATTTGAGTTTTGTCCCCAATTTCATGTTCTGTGAACATAGAAAATAATAGTGCGAATGGGGCATCATTGTACTATGAACGCATTCTTGGTTTCATCAATGTAGCATTTTATTTTAAAGATAAAAAATTTCTTTTTGTTCTTTTCTAGGAATTAGCTGTGGCTGAAGCAAAGAAACCTATAGTACCTAAACCTAAAAAGGAAACAGAAACCAGTAATAAGGAAGGCCAAGTGAAACAGAAGGCAGTTGTCACAGTCAAAGAAACAGAAACTCCAGATGGTGTAAATACACCTCCAAATAAAAGACAAAAGAAAACAAATGAAACACCTCGAAGTACAAGAAAGAGGAAAGCAAATGAAACTCCTCCAAAATCAGGACAAAAGAAAACGAATGAAACACCTCCAAAATCAGGACAAAAGAAAACAAATGAAACACCTCCAAAATCTGGACAGAAGAAAACAAATGTTACACCTCGCAATACAAGACAAAAGAAAACAAATGAGGTGAAAAGTGAACCAGCAAAAACATTGAAAAGAAAACGCATAGAAAAGCCGTCTGGACTTTCAACTGGCAAAAAAGCAAAAAGTGTGCAATCACCCAAGAAATCTGTAACTCCTAAAAAGTTAAAATTGGCCAAATGAATAAAACGTCTTTTACATCACATTGTATATGTTTTATTTAAAGTTGAACTATTTTTTGGGATATGATTGCTTTCAAGCAATCTGTAGACTTATACCATTGACTCAGGGCCATGCCCTCGCGTCAACTGTTTTATTCTAAACATAAAGGAACATCTCAGATTCTTATGAGTGTCTTGCTTCAAAAGGTAAAAACAAACAAAAGGATTGAATTTAAACAACTGTCCTATAATCTTCATGTTTGATATTTCCCTGGACTTATACGGTATGCGTGTTTTTAACAACACAGAAAATCAGAATTAAGCAGTATTTATATTTAGTGTTTTTATAAATTTAGAAACGGGTCTGAGGGAATTCCCCAGTTTTGATAAAATGTGAGAGTTCCGAGTCTGAATTCCAATAAATCTATTTCTGTCATATAAGAACTGAAGTGGAGTTTTTCTTATTTGTCACCGTTATGAAACTGATATTTGATATTGTACTCTCATAAAGAAATGGAGAACCATCAAGGTGGTTTAATTAACATTTAATATACGTTCTTGCTCCAAATCAAAAGTCTAGGGTTTGTTTATGTTATTGTGCGCATGCGTATAGTTTTATTGACGTCAAGGGGTGTCAGATTGAATGGTTGCTCTGGATTCCCCACTCTGTTGATTAATTTGAAACTCATGGGATCCTTTCTCTGTCTGCTATTGATGGTTATTGCTGTTGCATAATTTTAAATCATATGCATTATTTAAATTAAAACAAATGTAGTCCACATCGTAAATGTGTAACTACAACACCCCTTCTGCCGAAATGGAGACTTCCATATTATCGTTTCCAGTTGTCTCCCTTTGGTAAGTAACTTTCGTCAAAATCAAAATACGATTTGGTTACGGATACGAAACGTCGAGAAAAATTAACTCGTTAGATGTCGATAAACGCCGTATTATATTAAAAAACGATCCCAATTTAAACAGAGAGTGTGTACGGGAAGGAGTCATGCCCACTGACCCAAAGGAAATTAAATATTTAAAGAGTTAGAAATGGGGTTCCTTCTAGAATTAACGTAGGAGAATAGGTGATAAGATACTAGCAAATTAACCTGACGATATCGGGATATGGGTAGTTAGTCGGATCTTAACACATACTTGTGATTTGTTTAAGACTGGTTTTAACGAAGAAATGTCGAAATGTTCAGAACTTAATTAAATCTGTTTTTGGGTAAGATGGTGCAAGCATACGATTTTTATTGCGTCTTACACTTTGAGAAGCGAATAATCTTTAGCTACTTTATTTAAATATTGTGTAAAAACGTTAATTATGAGCTATGAAAGTCAAGTGGCTCAAGCATTTTACTGAGGAAGTTTTAAAAAAATGCAAAGAAATATTTTAACAGTGGGTTAGATTTCATTAGTCTTTGCTATCTATAGATTAACAACTTTTGGTTATATTTATAATTTAGAATCATCATTGAAGGTGGAGCGCAGTTGCACAGTTAATTAATTATACTGATGTGCCATTTGTATGCAAAAGTGACATTCCGTTGTATTATGTGCCAATTCGAAAAAGTTATGCAAGTATTGTCTCCCTGTAACAGGTTCATTATTTTATAATTAAGTTTATGTTTCTGATATAAATTTAAATAGTTACAAAATGTATCAATTCAATATATTTCAGTTTTGTTATTGATGTATCAAAAACATTGATGGACGAATATAATTTCATAAATTTGAAACCTTTAAAATGATTTATACATACCAATATAAAGAACCGTTAATCATTTTTGAAAAAGACTATGATTGATATTCGTATTATTTATCTTCTCTTCATGATAGATTGATTGGGAAATGAACCAAAATTCTCCAGAGGCGGATTTAGGGGGGGGGGGGGGCAGGGGGCCCGGGCCCCCCCCTTTTTGGGAAAAAATTTAGTTGCTTATATAGAAAATTACTGACGCGTGACTGGAGCGGGCCCCCTCTTAGGTCAGTCAGTGGGCCCCCACTTATGCAAATTTCTTAAAACAACTTTCCACTATAAACAAATGTTATTTTATACAAATATAAGGACCTTGTTAGCTAAATCTACAAATTTTATTAGATATTATGAATTTTTATTACAATAGATTAATATGCTAAAGATATGAAGTGAAATGCCTTCTCTCACTCTCAGTGACTGCTGTGGAAAGTAAACTTGGAATTGAAAGTACAAAAATAAAACACAATAAGTACATTGTTCATACACTTGTATCCGGGATTGGCTATTTTTAGGTTAAGTAACTATTCAGATTATGTAAATTACATTTTACATGTGCAGTTGAATTAGTTTTGAAAATAATACTATCCAGCTATACTTGTATCAAAATGTAACGTCAATGAAAACAATGGCAATCTGCTCTTTGATTATCATTTAAGGAGTAATGTATAATTCAGTCGCAATAATCATTGGTTTAATTACACCCCACTTTCCAGGAGGGGAAACTTACTTCTCTCTGTCTGTCTTGGTAAATTTTGGTAGCAGTTTTGTCAGGAATTAAAAATCAGGGATCTCGGTCATAAAACTTTATTCAGTACTCCCAAATACAAAATATGTGCTTGAACCACTAAATCTAGCTTTTTGGTTGGTTAAATTCTGAGTAAAAATCATAATAGTATTCCAAAAATGTTACCACTTTGTCAGAGTCCAGAAGCAAGTGGTAGGTATGCTATTTCAGTTGTCAGTGGCAACAATTTATTAGTTTGTGATTAGGCCTAGTTTATGGTGAACCACTGATGGTAGGTTATTGATATTTAATATGCAGTTGTAAAAGCATTGACACATGTCTTTTATATTATGGAGATTATTTGACCCCACCCCTCAGTCTTTATATTGTATATTGACTGAAACTTTGCTTAATTTACATAGATATAGGAAGATGTGGTATGAGTGCGAATGAGACAACTCTCGATCCAAGTCACAATTTATTAAAATAAATCATTATAGGTCAAGGTACAGTCTTCAACACTGATCCTAAGCTCACAAGGAACAGTAAGCTTTAATGGGCTCCAAAAATTAGTAGTGTAAAACCATTGAAACCGGAAAAACAATAGTCTAATATATATAAAAAAAACGAGAAACACTTAATCCACACATACAAACGACAACCACTGAACATCTTAGTTAGTGAATAGGTCAATTTATGGGAAATAATTAGTGGTAGGTCAATGTTATATTATGCAGTTGTATAAGAAGTCACATATTTCATTTCCAAGGAGATTAGTTGGCCCTGCTCCCTCACTCGTCTAGTGACCTAGAAACTTTTGCTCTGTTTTCATGTATAAGTTTGGAATTTGGTTTAACAGTTTAAGGGACACTGTTGGTGAAAGGGTATGCAGTTGTATATTAAGCATGAGCACATCTCGTTCCAATGGAGAATATTTGGTCTTTACCACTCAGTCATGGTATATTGACTTTGAAAGTTTTGCTTAGTTTAAACATACTACTAAATGATTAGGTTACTTTAAGATGAATATTTCGTGTAGGTCAATGATATTTGGTATTCAAATTTATTGGCATTTGCAAGTTTCATTTCCATGGAGTCCATATAACCCCACGCCCTGAATACAGTTCATTGAGTTTTACATAGTTTACAAGTTAATGTTTGTTTAAAGGAACTTGTGAAAAGTCAATGGTATTTGGTATTCAGTTGTGCAATGTATAAGAATTGGCACATCTCATTTCCATTGTGAATGCTAAATCCTGTACCTTCAGTCATGGCTCATTGTATCTAATATTTTATGCCCCACCTATGGCATTATTGTATGCCCCATCTAGGGGCATTATGTTTTTCAGTCCGTGCATCGTTCATTCATTTGTCTGTCCTGCTTCAGGTTAAAGTTTTTGGTAAAGGTACTTTTTGATGAAGTTAGAAGTCCAATCAACTTGAAACTGGGTACACATGTTCCCTATGATATGGTCTTTTTAATTTTAATGCAAAATTAAGAGTTTTTACCCCAATTTCACTGTCCACCAAACATAGAAAATGATGATGCAAGTGTTGCATCCGTGTACTATGAACACATTATTGTTTTTGCATAATTTTAAAAAAGAAGATGTGGTATGAATGCCAATGATACAACTCTCCACAAGAGACCAAAGACGCAAAAATTAACAAATAAGGTCACTGTATGGCCTTCAACAATGAGCAAACCCAATACCGTATAGTCAGCTATAAAAGGCCCCGAAAAGACAAATGTAAAACAATTCAAAAGAGAAAACTAACGGCCTAATTTTGAATGAACAAGAAACAAATATGTAACACATCAACAAACGACAACCACTGAATTACAGCCTCCTGACTTGGGACAGGCACATACATACAGAAAGTGGTGGGGTTTAACATGTCAGTGGGATTCCACCCCCTAACATAGGACAGTGGTGTAACAGTAAAACTCAAGAACGAACTAGTAAAATCAGTTGAAAAAGGATAAACTCATCAAATGGATACAAATAGAAATACAACAAATAACAAAGACAGAGTGACAGGACGTTGCCGGGTACTTGTATATCCCAACAACAAAAATACACTAAGTACTGATCTGAGAGTACTTGCAGTTACTGACAGCTAGTTTAAACTAACAACTTATATGAAAAAAAATCATGCATCTAAGACTAAATAATCAATCAGGACACATCCAATGGATTTGGTGTAAAGACGTCATAAACAGACAGAGAAAAACATGACCTTGTGCAATGCCAAGATACAGGTATCGACAGATTGTAGTGTGTGAATGTGTATATTAATATAGCCATAATATATAGTTTGCTTTCAATTTACTAAAAACAAAATCAATATTTAAAATACCGATAAGAACAATATTCAATGATCTAAATTAAAATTACAGTGTTAAACTGGTAACTTTTTAGAATAAGTTTATTTTAAGGATCAATTTTACCAGGATCGTTTCTAAAATTCCTTTCCGGATAATGAGGATGTGCTATCTCGTTTGAAATAACTTTTCTACAGGTACAACACAACTTCAAAACCAAATCTTTATATCTATGGAAGAATTTAGGAAAGGTTTTAAGTAATTTGTGGTAACGAAATCCCTGGCCTAATAATTTACCAGTGATACATAGATAACGTTCGTTTAAATCAAAAACGTCATAACAGACACGGGTATAGTTGTGTAATTTAAACACCGTAAGATGGTGTCAAAGGAACATGATCACCATCCAAAAAGGGAAAATTAACAATTTGGAACGAAAAATCGCCCCTTTTGTCGTAAAATTTAGTGTGGAGTTTCCCAAAAAAACGGAATTTCTAAATCTAGGAATGAAAGTTAAGTATTGATATATTAACTTCAAAATAATCATCAAAGTAACAAAGAGGCGAGTCATATCTCTGTGTTCCCAGTTTATTGCTATTTGTTTTGCGTTTTGTCTCATATGATATAAATTATTATAGACAAATAGACACGTTAAATCACAAAAAAAAATGATTAGCAAGCCAAGTTCTACTAGCAAATTTAATTCTGCAAATATAGTTAGTATAGGCTCTGCGACTACTATAACACATGTGCCGACTTTAAAAAATAGTTTGGTTGTTTTTCTAAAGTTGAGGGGGACAACTGACTCAACAGCCTCTATTTAAAGTACGGACATTCCAGAGTGGACTAACATATAAAAGAACAAAGTAATAAAAAACAAGTACAGAATTTTTTTTTTGTGTAAACCAAATATTATGAACGAACAAATAATAATAAGATAAAAAATATTCCGATTAATTATGTTGCCGGTTTAAGCGTGTTCCTTAATGAAACTCAAACGGTACAATTGCCTACTTCCTGTCAGATCAAATGCCAGAATATAGATGATGTTTTCTATTGTTCGGGAGATAATTCATATCTATTGTTTTTACATATTCCATTAGATATGACAACGGAAGCTGACCAGTGTACACAACAGCTTCGATGACCTTAGAGACTATTGCCTTGATTGATGATTGTAAGATATTCATTCACATATTTCCCAATGGAGTGGACTATTTCCGTTCTATAACACAGTATAATTAAATGTGGACGTCAGACACTGACCGGTCAGTGAAATGTTAGTATCACAGGGTACTTAGAGGGACAGTTTAAAATAAAGATAATATGCAGAAAAATCTATATAGACTAGACATAATCTAATAATTACGTAGTCAAAAACCAGTTCGACTCATTCGGACTAAATTTTCTAAACAGATGGATTTCGGTCTTCAAGAAGAGGGGAAAATTTTAGCATTTCAATTTGTTATACCTTAATCTACAAATTTTATAGGAATCAGGAAACCTTTTTTTTTCAAGATTTAAGCACTGTAGACACAGATCTGAGACAAGACAAATTTTAGGTTGTCTATTGACTGGGCAGGTAGAGAAAAAAAGGGAAAAAAGTTCCGTATCTTTTCTAAACATGCATCATTGAAGTCAACTTAGGTATGGTGGCGCACAAGTTGTGCTATTATTTTTCAAGTACGTTCGGTGCACTAAAAGAGTTAAAGAGCAAAAAGCAAGATTGTTTATCATGTTATAACTTATTTACACACGGGAAGATTGAATGTGATGAAATATATAAGTACACATGGTAGTTTGTAGCCATAAAAGTGAAGTAAATAAAATGCAGTTATGTATTAAGTTTTAAAAAGAAACCCCATTGGTATAAGAATAAGAATAAGAATACTTTATTAATCCAATTATGGACCCTTGCGGGTTTTAAATTTCATACAATGATTTGTGTTATAACAATGAAATAATAAATGAAATACATGACAATAGAACACTGAACAGTTATTACATGCACATGGAAGAGAAAGTAATATGGGAGACAATCAATTTCTGTAAGGATTATTCCCCTTTAAACAGATATGGTATTTTGGGTTGCATAAAAATGAAATACAGCCCCAACTGATTACATATAAGGGTATTTTTCTCCCATGTACACACAGCAACCAATTACTAGATATTTATGTATATAATTATATTTCTTTCACAGTTGCAAGAATATGATAAGCACCTTAGAGATTTGACTGCAGTTTATTAAAGCTCCAGTCACACTGTCACGTTTCAAGAGCTACGTTTTACTACGTGTTGAAAGCGTAGCGAAACGTGGATGTACGTAACGAAGCGTTTCGAAACGTAATGATCCTTTGTTTAAAACAGGACCTGTTTTGAAAATTCAACAACAAAAGTAGCGAAAATTGAAACAAAGTAGAAACCTAGTAAATGCGTATCAAAGCCTAGCGGAACGTAAAAAAACGTGCTTATAACTACGTATCGAAACGTATCAATGCGTGATGGAAACATGGGTCTACACGTACTAATACGTAGCAAAATGTGATGAGAACGTAGCACAAATCTAGTAAACCCGAGCTTTCAAAATATCGGGACATTATTTATTCAAAACGTAGTTGAAACGTAGCATTTCAAAATGGATTAAAACGTGACAGTGTGACTGGGGCTTAATGCATATAAGCATTTACATATTAATAGATGAAATATGCATACACATAGATAGAGAAATGTGTATTTAAATTTAATTTTTCAACTGAAAATATATATATGGATAAACTTAAAGAGATTTAGCCATTAACAGAATTTGTAGATCTCAATTCAAAACTCTGGATAAGAAAAATACTTAACTTTTTAAGTATATGTTTATCTTCAGTGGTCATTAACCATAAAAGATTTGATTTGCAGTCTAAGTTATTAAAATTTTGACAGTGCTCATGAGCTTGTGTAAACAATGATTCCCGACATTTATTATACAATGGACAGTTTATTAAAAAATGAAACTCATCTTCAATATCATTAAGAGAACAAAAATTACAAGTCCTCTGTGACATTTCTATAGGTTTGTTCTTATGTCGCTCTTTTTCTACTCGTAATACGACATTTGTCATATTAAGATATTTAAATGTTGAAACTAAAAAAAATCCAGAGAGAGACTGTAATTTAATACGGTATGACACGAAACTTTACAAAATTTTAATCGAAATACAGTATTATTGACAGCTAGTGGATATATTTACAATGTAGTAGCTTGAACCAAAAACAATGCCATACACTATACCGCCTCACGATATCAGAAGACTGAATTTTACATCTAAACGTCTATATACCTTGTTAAAATAAAACAAAAAATCATTGCAGATACGGCGTGAACGCTTGGCATTACGAAATATGTATTTTCGTTACTCTATAGGATTAGTTTAATATCATCTCGAGTTCGTATCTGATAATATGATTTGGTCGACATATCGATCGACCGAGAGAGAGAGCGAGCGAGTGAAAGAGTTTGGCGGGACAATGCACACACATACTACGACAAACCATTCCTAAATTCACTTGAATTAAATAACACTCAGTCTAAAGAATATCGAAACAAGAAATAAAATGTAACACTGAAAGTCAAGGAATAATGCACCTTTTAAAAAGCTTTTAAACTAACTTTATTATTTCCGTTTAACATGCAAACTGGTCTTTATCTTCAATCAGAACATTTACACGTTTCAGTCTTTCTCCGAAACAACATTCTAATATGACGTTTTAATTCAAATTTCAAATGGTTTTTATGTTAATAAAGTTTCATTAAAAACATAAGAAAGCCCGTTTTGTTGGTAATAATTACGTAATATTACTTTTTGATTTGTTCTCATTTGTGTCTGTTTCCTGATGTTTTTAAGAATTACACCCACATTTTGATATTCATTGAAATTAAATTGATTGTCACGCGACTGAAACTACGGGGTTTTCTTTGCCTTTCAGTGAAAACAAAGTAAACTTCCAGGAGATCAGACTAAACAGGATTGCCCAGTCGGAAACCTGAATAACATAATTTCAAAAAGAAGATAATTATTTCACGATATTATTTGTTTCTTATACATTCATTATACTTCTATTCTCATACAACGCTATAATTTGCAGATATCATTTTCTTTTGGATAATACCATTTTACAGTCTGGGAGAACATGATTTAGTTTCAGGACTTGTAATTGAGTTTGAACTAGCTTTCAGTTGCTGCGAGTACTGTTAGATCAATACTTTATTTCTTTTGTCTTTCCATAATTATTTATTTTTACATATTCATGCAAATCTGACGAGAGAGGCCATTTCCAACCAAGTAATACACACTGGAGTACTACCAGTACCGTCTCTGGTTTTGTCGAGTGTTGAGGATCACAAACATTTTAAACACCGCTATACAATATTTGTGTCGCGGCATGTTCATAGTCAAATCCCTATGATTCAGTGGTTGTCGTTGGTTGCTGTGTGTTTTTTTTTCATTTTGATCCTTATGGTTGACTTTATATGCGATTGTTTTTGCTTATTATTGAAGGCCGTATGATGATCTAAAATGTATATTTTACATCTACGTCAATTGGACATCGACTCACTCTGATGGATAGTTTTTTTTTTATTGAAAATCATACCATCTATTATGATTAAATTCTGGTCATACATTTTGAAATGCCACGGTGGAACCACGTGGTTTCAACGTTGTTATTCGGTGCATTTTTAGCCATTTTCAAATCATTGCGTTTTTATCTCTCATTCACAGATGGTTCAAGCAAGCTATTTATATATAGTTATCGGAAAAAACAAGAATATTTTCAAATCCCAAAAAGCGATAAAACTTTCATAATGTGGTGTCGTAAAAGAAAGCTACGACACACTTGATATTTTTAACGAGAACAGGGTAATTAAGAGGTCATCGACTTATAATTAGCTGCTTCTTTATTCAACATTAGTATAATAACTATATGTACTTGATCGGTAACCAACGGGAACTGAAAGATAGATATACTATCAAAATTCAAACTAAGAGGATATATCTTCTAGTCACTGTAACAAAGAAGAAAAACATTTTGCAGATGATTACTGCATAAAATGTTGAACATCTTACTTTAATGGTATGCAGGCTCTATATGAGACAATTATATATCAAAGAGCCAAACGACGATTTTGTAAACAGTGGTTATGGTACGGTCTTCAACAATGAGCAAAACTAAGCATAAGATTAAATGTTTCTGACGTGAGACATGTGCATAAAGGATATGGCGGAGTTGAACATGTTTTTGAGCGCCCTTACTTGGGACATTAGTGTAAAAGCAAAACATAAGAACGAACTGTAAAAATCTGTTTAAAAGGACTTGAATCATCTGATCAGCAAGAAGCAAAAGACACAAAATATCGACAATAGAGTTATCGCAGTTACTGAAATCTAGTTTCAAATAATGCATGTTTTCCAAGACTTAAATATCAACCAGTACACCTTAGACGGATTAAGAACAAAGACTTCATAAACAAATTAAAACATTCCTGTTTCAGACACGGACATTGTAAACGAGTTGCGAAGTATAATACACACCGCAAACGTAGACAAAAGGAAACTCATCTTTCAAATGTTAAAACTTTAAAAGCTTTAATCGTCTTATCGCAGTTCTAGTAAGATTATCTACCACATACGTTTTTTTTTATTGCAAAAGAAGGCAAAACGAATTGCAGCAAATAACTGTTAAATCAGTATATTTTTCACAGAATTATTTGCATGAATTAGTTGGATAAGATTGTGTGGATGTGAAGTGTAGAGAGTCAAAATTTACCACCCAAAGCTTGTTATTTACAATCATCTGGCACGTTTTTACACTCTAAAGAAATCCGTTATTGTCACATGTTTAGATACAAAAAAGAATTAAAAGTTCTTCAATTGTAGTCAGGGTACAAGATAAAAGGACTATTTGTTTTAGAACGCTTACTAGAAGCCAAAATGAAACTACATTTGATGGTTTTTTAATCATCTAATTATCGTTAATTTGCTTCTTGTATAAAAGAACACGGTAACATAAAATATTTATTTTAACAAAACTTTTACTTAATTTTCCATTAGCTAATGATAACATTAAACACTATTCAAAAAAGCAATTAAAAAGCCATAACAAATCGTCGATTAAACAATTAAATTTCAATATTTGAAACCATGCAATTGCAACTTAATGATATCGGTTTCAGATAACGTATTGTTAATAGAAAAAGAGCGTTTTTAAATATTAGAATACTACGCAAGAAATTATTATATTGCGCGAATGTATCGGTATTTTATAGTTTTGTTATCATTCTATTGTATTCTAAAATAAATATTTTTTTTGAGTAATATACTATCGTATTTATTCATAAAAGTTGCAATGGTGTACAACGTCTAAACACGCCATCAATTGACAAGAGAAAACCAGTTATGTGAGTGACATAGAGACCAATTGTTAGATAGATAAAAATAGCATAAGCATCCACATAAAACATGAGCCGTGGACCAAAGCAAGAGAGACAGCTTTAAACACATAAGAGAGCTAGAGAAATTTAACGAAAGTATGTAAAGCAGAATTAACAAATGTGAAAAAAGACCAAGTATTTAAAGCAATACAGCAATACCATTTACACAACTAAATTTGAATGTAACGATCTTAACAAAATTTTCTTTTCTTGTTTTTATACATAAATTATATTAAAGGCATTCATACAATAATAACAAGTAATCACTCTCTTTCAAGATGGCAGACGGCTATCGCCATTTTGAATTGAAGACCTGTCAAGATACTGTTCAGTCATGAAACGATTGTCTACTAACAGATTGATGTACAAAGGAATATTTATATGGTTATAATTGATGATGAATATAACAAATTTATCACTGTGATGTCCATCTTATATTTAAATTTCTTAAAATAATCACATTTATATTTTCATGTTGTCAGGTGTTGACACGACACATCCTTCATTAATCGGTATTGTCTTCATGATAGAAATTTGTCCTAAGTCGGTCTCGTCGATTTAAATTACGATCCTCCAGCATATTTGGTCCGATTAGCGATTGATTTGGCATGAGATGACACGATTTTGATACATCTCTTTAATCATGTAATGAAGTTATTCTAAAACTGCAAAATCTCCCGAGGGAAGGGACGTTGACTTGTATTAAACACACGGAATAATATTTGGAACGATGACCTATTGAAATCTTATAAATCTAGTTCATAGAAAAGTGCCATGGTGGAACATCGTGCCATCTCATCTCCGAACTATTTTCATAATAATTTACCTATCGGATCAAAAGAAATCAACATGCTCTTGATTCGTCGGTAACCAAGGTCGAATAGCTAGGTTGGTCTCGTTTGATTCCTCTGTAAAATTTTCAGTGTACCTTTGGAACATACAAAAATAGCGGCTGGGTCCCAGTCTAAATGTAGATTTTCGAAACTAATCTAACATGAGGGATAATCTATCACGTCTTGGAATCTCTTTAAATTTGAGCAAATGCGCAAATGATTTCCAGAAGCGGTGCCAAATCAACGAGACACAAACACAATGTGTAAAAGATCTGGCAGGCTTTTTAACCTTTAATTTGGAAAATCAACAAATTTCATGCGATATAAATTAAAATAACCAAAAATTACCCAGCGCATGTCAATTTTATTATTAGTTCTTTTTTTTCTAACGACAGCTACAGGTTATTTTTTTCCACTACTATAGAATGTATAGTATTTAAAATACATTTGATGCCTTTATTCAAGTTAAATTCTATATATGTCATACAAGTCTTATATGAAGTTAAAACTTGATGGTATTTGTCACAGCTTTTATGCATAACTTAACAAAACACAAAAATAATCAGAATGTTAATTGCAAACCTAGGGGGTATTTAGTGAAGGAGACGCCGCCTATATGAAATATAGAATATGAAAACAAGGCATCGCATAAACCATTCAGTTATTAATCAGTGATTGGGTTACGGTTATCGTGTACATATTTTGTTATTTACTTGATGGAGATTGAGGATTGACTGACTGTAATAAATTCGGGTAATCTGCCTTCTATTTTTTTGTTCGTGTACGGACCTCATCTGTTGTTGTCTTAAGTTATATCTAAATGTTTGTCTCTCAATAATTTGGTATTCGATATCTATATCGTATTGTCTCTCTTAAATTCGTATACACACCTGTTCTATACTTTTGGAAAAGTTGTGTCTTTGGGTTACTGTCATACTTATATATTTTGTGTACCACATAGCATCTTTTAACTACGAAATGTATTCAAATGTTAAAATTACGTAGTTTCTTACCATAAGCTTTAGGATATATTACATAATGCACATTTCAATGAAAATTTAAGTCAAAATTGTCCTAGTATCTCAGCTGTATTTTGAACTTCTAAGACGAAAGACCAAAAAAGCTTTATTGATAATGAACAAATATATATTCAGCTGTTAATTAAAAATAGACGATGAAAAAATCGGTTATGTCAAACTTGCGTAAACCACAGAATGTCGAACAACTCATCCTTATACGAGGCTCCTTGTAGGGGTCCTTTTTATTTTTGTGTTCTGTATTTTTTATGGCGTTTTTCTCTAATCTTGATATTTTTTGAGACTGTTCTCTTTTCCTTATACTACCTCAGCACCCTATTATTCTCTTTATTTATTGCCTTATTTTTCTCTATTCTTTATGCTATTTTCCCGTATACTTGGCCTATTATTCTCTATTCTCTAATGTTTGTTCCATTTTTCTGTATACTTGGCCTCCCATTACCTATTCTGTAAACCCCATATAGACCCTCTCAAACGCTCTGGTCAATTCTGTTTCATTATCAAAAGTAAAAAGATCTATCTGCCTGTCGTTTTTAATTTATTTCTTAGTAAGAAAGTAGATATACTGCGTGAAGAATAATGATGTTAGATGGCTGTGCTCTTCCTGTAAAAGTCCACAGGCCGACAGGTTCTAATTATCGTTCTAAGTGTAGTAAAAGTATACTTGGTTTATTTCTGATAAAGAATGGATGTTGTTACTAATGTCAATGGTGTTAATTTTAAAAAGCTATTACAGGAATTTTACTTTTACAAAGATACGGAAATTCGATTACTGCCAAAGAAAATACTCATGCAACAGACATATTTGTCACCAGCAAGTACATGCGTATCCATCTTGATTTCACAATGTTTTGAACAGAAATACTTATCTTAATCAAGAATACGTTTGTTTGAGTGTGTTCATGTTATTACAAACGTTAAAACAGACTCACTGATCGAATACTGATGTACCCCGATTTTTGACATTTTTACTTATTATGTCTGTTTGTTTTGTTCACACATCGGTGTCAATATAATGGAATCTTGTTCGACTGTCATACAAGTGAGAGGTTTAGCTTGCTTTAAACCCAGGTTTAATCCACCCTTTTCTACATCAGAAAATCCTGTACCTAGCCAGGAATAGGATAGTTGTTTTCCATTCGTTTGATGTGTTTGGGCTTTTGATTTTGCCATTTGATATTGGACTTTCCGTTTTTAATTTTCTCGGAGTTTCTAGTCTTTTTAGTGATTTTACTTTTAGGACACTTAGTATTTCTTTGTTTCTTGCGTCATTATTTAATCGGGATATTCACATGGAACATATGAGCTCATATACCCTACCTGCCAACTGTCGTCCGTCTATTTGCGGGAGAGTTCCCCCATGAAAGCTGCCAAAATGGAAATTTTGAAAGAGCAATGTTGTCCACAAATTTAAACAAAACAAACAATTTTACCATGGCTATATGATTGTAAAAGTATGAAGAAGCAAAACAATAATAAAAAAAAAAAATACAACATTAAAATACATTTAAAGGTCCCCTTCAAGGTTTTATAGGACTATACGAACCATTTGCACACAAACCCCTTACAGACGTTTCGTAATGTTGGCAGGTATGTATTCCCTGTTAATGTTAGACATAAGCAAGGAGGTAATATAAGTATAGGGCACTGACGTGTTTATAGAAACCCGTATGAAGAAAATGCTCGTTGTTTATGGAATCAAGAGCCTCGTTTTGGTTCTCAGGAAATTTAAACGCTGCAAAGGTAACTGAAAATGTATTTTACGCACTGCTATTTATCATTGTGAGTATCTTTTACATACCATCGATTTAAACAACGATTATTACAGCCGGGTGCATTCTGGGTGTTATCTGCTGTTGTCAATTGAATCAATGCAACCGAACCTAACCAAATATATATTATGGTTAATAAATGAAAAATCTTTACAAACCAAAATCTAACGACTGCATGTATAAAAATGCAAAAAAACCACCCCAGAATTCGCTTAAGTATAGCAAAGTATCAATGAGTATACGAATGCAATCCCTCCATTTCAAATTGGTCTAGCATAGCAATTGTATCACGAATTTGGCTCAAAATAATTAGTTGATACATTACATTACATTATTTGAATGAATGAGATAAGGCGATACATTACACGCCTATCAAGTCATGAAATTGACAACATGAAACATAAGTTGAGATAACTTTATCATATATAAATGATTCGGTTGACTATGGTAAATCGTTCTCGTCAAAACTAAGTTTAAACCCAGTTTTAAAATACACACTGAAAATTAAACAAAACTGTGAACTTGTAAAGATTCTAGATTGAGCCGCCTTCCCCCACGTGACGCATTTATTAGATACAAAGTTTTCGCGTCTTATTTCCAAAGTCTGGATGAATGCTCATATAGCCAAGTCGGATATTGTATCGCCTATAAAGTTTGGTTGGACGGAAGGAAAGCCAAGTTTGGTCTTGCATGTTTGATGGTCAAAAGTCATCTGACTTCAAGAATTGGTTTGCACAAGTAAAGGAAAATCGGTGTGCAGTAATGGTCGTATGTTTTAAAACATTATTTGTTCTTTTCAAGTTGTTTCATATTTACTTATTGCCCTTTTTCTGTCATCAAAGGTATGTTTTAAGATCATCTTGATACATGGCTATCATCACATTCCAAACGTCAAATAACGTCAAGAAACGTGTATCTGGTACTACAAATGTATTATATTTTATAAAATTTATACGGATACATTTTAATGTAACAACAAGAACATCAAACACAGCTTTTGTTTGAAATGAAAATGTCAAAAACATACGAAAATAGCCAGTAGGACTAAATCAATGAAATTAACTGTAACCCTTCCTTCATCTCTCGTTAAAGTTTTGCAAAATAACAACTCGTTATGAAATTTAATGTTTTATGCAATTTGTTTAGTTAAAATTCAGGTTACCCTTGTATTGGAACGATATGAATAATACAAAGTTTCACCTACAGACTTCATAAATGCTGAATGAAATAATGTCTTCTGATTTTTCAATTTATTTTGAATTCCTGAATTCAACCCGAAATTTACAGTTTAGAAGTATTTGAAACTAAATAATTATCGACACTGAACCTCATTATTCATCACTGTGACCACTTCTCAGGCATACGGCACCCTTCACTTGAAAGTATACAATGGTTTCTTATCAGTGATGTAAAATTTAGCCATGTGTTTCGATAGGTGCATTAACTTGATTTTTAATGTTTCTACCGCTGTTCTATACCATTTTAAAACTGATTGTCAAACACGCTTTAAGTATACACCTTATCGCTATTTTTCCGCCATTACTGGATATCACACAGGTTCCCGTAAAATTTTGACGTCATAAAACAAAATATCTGACGCCACAATGGAAAAGTGATTGTTGTATGCGTCAAAAGGTCAAGCGTCCGGGTCAGCCGGGATTAGCGATAAGGTGTATTGGAGATTTCGAACATATTGACATATTTGGAGGTTATGTCTTGCTGATCATGTTTGCTTTTTAAATTTCTCCCCATCTATCATAGTTTTCAAGAAACTTGGAATAGGTAAAACGCATTTACAATTGATACAAATTTGACATTTAGAGGCCATAGCTCCTACAAGAAATCGTTGTGAGTTTTGATTCAAGACTATGTAATTATAGACAGTAGGCAGATCTCTACACTCGGAAAATGTCTGCGCTTGTTAACACTAGAGTTTCTTTATTTATGGTTGTTTCAAGCTAATAGACAAAATTTGCATTTTACTCTTCTGTTCTATTTGTAGCTACAAGTCGGTCATGAAGGATAGTACCGTAGCGTGCGGGGTTATTGGGCACTGGTTTTAAACAGAATACCATGATGATGATTGTAGCCAAGTTTGGTTGTATTTCGCCCAGTACGGAATATTTGTGTAAACGACGACAGACCAGATGAGGATAGTAAGATTGTTATTATAACTTATGTTAAGACAATCCTGTATATTTTTCATATATGGAAACAGTTAAGGAAGAATAAAATAACAAAATCTTTTATTATACATAGCACATTTAAGATATGTTCGCTTTATCATTTGTAGAGTAGCTGGTCTGTTTATGGTATATTGCAGCCTCTTGTGTTTTTTGTCATATTATAAACGACAAACACTTTAACATAAGAAATCTATACTAGTTAAGTTTTAGTTGATGCAGTTGCTCTTATTTTTTTCTTACTTATACGGAGACAAGTTTGGTAAGCTCACAAAAGCTATGTGAACTTGAGCTTTGCATCAGTCAATATCCGTTTTGGGCCATGACCACCCAGTACATAACCCCTGTCTGTCTATCCATTGAATTTTTCATAGTCCAGTTCGAAGTAATTTTTAAATCTAAAATTTGAAAAATTTGATTTTTAAATCTTAAATTTTTTTAAAAAGTCAGGATAAGACACTTGCAAAAAAAAAAGTCAGGATAAGACACTTGCAAAAAAAAAAGTAAGGATAAACTAAAAAAAAAGCCAGGACCGAATAGAGTCTTATAAAATAGCCGAATAGAAAAACTTGAAAGTCATTCACATTTAACTTAGCAACCGATTTTTTTAAAATAAAAAAATTAAAAATTTAAGATTTTTTTTAGGGAGCTACCATTTGAATTTTATGGGGGGGGGGGGGGGGGGGGGGCGGCTAGGATGAAAATAAAAAAATAAATAAATGGAATTGAACAAAACTTGACGGGAATTACATAATGCCACATTAAGTAGTGCATTTCTTATTTTCTTTATTGAGTTTCCCAGCTAGGATGATGGACTTATTTGATATCTACCACTAGAATAAGTTTTTCTGGTCAAAGTCATTCACATTTAACTTAGCAACCGAATACAGATTGGCCGAATTACTTCTCGACATGTTTAGTTGATTTGAGTGGAGCAGACAAATAGTGGACTTATTCCTTCCCACTTCAAGGAAGTTTGTCAGTACAAAATCTCACACAGTTTAGATTACAAAATTACCTTTTTTTTCAAGTGTTATTGTGCAATTTTACTTCATTTTTATTAGATTTATTTTAGCGGTTTCCAGTCCTAAATCATTGATTTTTCAATTTCAAATAGGGGAAGTTTATCAATGCAAAGTCTTTCACATTTTACAGCCTTTAAATTTAATTGTGTTTAGGGAGCTACCATTTGATTTTTATGGGGGGCTAGGATGAAAAATTCGGTCCTGCAGTTTTTTTAGTTGTAATCTCTGTCCTGCCTTTTTATTTTTCACTCTATTCGGTCCTGCTTTTTTTTTTTATAGTTTATCCTGACTTTTTTTTTTACCAAAATTGTCATCCTGACTTTTTTTTTTGCAAGTGTCTCATCCTGACTCTTTTTTTTTAACTCAAAACTCCTGTCCTGCCTATTTTTTCAGAATCGATTCTAGCCCCCATAAAAATCAAATGGTAGCTCCCTTACCATTGCAAAATAACTATAACCTGTGTGATATTAGGAAACGTATGGGATAAACTTGCACGTGTCTCCAAAATCCCTCTTAATACTTGATTTTATACGGTTTGAGGAGTAGATTTTCGAAATACAAAGAAAACAATTACCGTAGCTGTTTTTGGCGAAATATTTAGGAAATTTGTGTCCTCAATGATCTACCATTTCGTATTTTATATGGCCTTTTTAAATTTCTAGATTTGAGCGTCACTGATGAGTCTTTAGTAGACGAAAAGCGCGTCTGTCGTACACAATTTCAATCCTGGTATCTATGATGAGTTTATTGTGTACATGTAAAATAATATGAAAATAAATGGATAGCGATTTATAATGTGAATACATTGTTTAATAAAAAAAAGAATACCATTCTGAAGTTATACTCTTTATTTCCTATACCAACGAGACCCGCGTTTTGGAAAACCACTGGTTTAAAGATCAACATTCAATGCTGTACGCATAATCTAAATGGATACTACAAGAGCAAAAGAAAGGCGGCGAAAAATACCATAGGGATATTCAAAGGGAAAGCAACCGACAATGTCATGGCAAAAAACCCAAACAAGACCAGAAAACAAATAACAATACTCAAACCACAAATAGTAATCTAAGGACTGGACAACACGAACCTCACCAAAAAAACAAACAAGACTTCAACACGAACCTCACCAAAAAAACAAACAAGACCAGAAAACAAATACCAATACTCAAAACACAAATAGTAATCTGAGGACTGGACAACACGAACCTCACCAAAAAAACAAACAAGACCACAACACACGAACCTCACCAAAAAACCAAACAAGACCAGAAAACAAATAACAATACTCAAACCACAAATAGTAATCTAAGGACTGGACAACACGAACCTCACCAAAAACCAAGAGTGGTTTCAGGTGGTGTTGTATTGCTATAGATTCATACAAATTACCGTTTAACGACCTAAATTACCTTTAGTTTTCTAATTCGAGTTCTAGTTTCGTCAGCCCATATTGCCCGTATATGGTATATACTTTATACCCCAGATCCCGATCAACATTATTTTTGTATAATCCGTGAATAATTGGTATTCACTCTCAAGCTCCACCAAGATTACATAAAAGCTAATATTTTATAACTTAAACTCAGGAATAGACTACCTTAGCTATATTTGGCAAAATTTTAAGGAATGTTCGGTCGTCATTGCACAAGTGCGTACTTTATTGGGTCCTTTTAACTATTTTTGTATTCGTGCGTCACTGATGAGTCTTTTGTAGACGAAACGCGCGTCTGGCACAAATTCAAAATTTCAATCCTGATATCTATTATAATTTATTTACAACAACTTGGTCGATGCCATTTCTGTTGGAGTTTTTATTCCCTGAAGGGTTCACTAGATCAGTAGTCAGACCTTCTGTTTTAAGATGATGTATCATTGATATGGTCATAGTTATAAATTAATTAACTGATTACAAAACTTTCAAATCTTGAAATACTCAGGCTTCTCTACCTCAGGAATAGACTACCTAAGCTGTATTTGGCAAAACATTTAGGATTTTTTGTCGTCAATGTTCTTCAACTTTATTTGGCCTTTTTAACTCTTTTTTTATTCGAGCGTTACTGATGAGTCTTTTGTAGACGAAATGCGCGTCTGGCGCAAATATAAAATTTCAATCCTGATATATATGATGAGTTCATTTACGCTGGTCATTTGCAAAGGTTAGCGTAGTTATCACACTTGATGAGACAAATGATATATTTTAATACGTTATTTTGATTGACTAACAGCCACCTCTAATCATTCTGAAATTAACCTTCATTTCAAAATAAAATGTATCCTTCATAACGATACGAGGTTCCACAATTAAGTGAACTGGTAAACCAAAGAAACCCTTGATAGAAAATGTGTTTTCATAATCCTAGGGAAAAATGTAAATTGTAAGTAATGAATGCTTCTTTAAGTAATTTTATAGGGTTGTAAAAGCACTGACCGTGCGCACATTTTTTATAATGAAGATCTTCCGCGCTTTATATAAAATGTACTTCCGTCAACGCTTTCACACCATAATAAAACTACAAAAAAAGCTTTCAATTCGTAAAATATTAAAACATATGCACATACATGTAAGGTATTATTTTTTTTTTAGAGTTTAGAGACATGAGCCTATCGCCGGCCAGTCTTACGATATATTTGTAACGCGATAATCGTATATATTTATAATTAAAAGGAAACGGATGGGCAATATACAAATAGAAAGAACAAGTACACAAAATGTATTTAAGAATATCTAACAACGAATTAAAGTAATAGTAGTTATCAAAGGTAACAGATTATTATGTTCTACTTTTTCGTAATAGTAGTAATCAAATGTAACAGATTATTATGTTCTACTTTTTCGTAATAGTAGTAATCAAAGGTAACAGATTATTATGTTCTACTTTTTCGTAATAGTTGTAATCAAAGGTAACAGATTATTATGTTCTACTTTTTCGTAATAGTAGTAATCAAAGGTAACAGATTATTATGTTCTACTTTTTCGTAATAGTTGTAATCAAAGGTAACAGATTATTATGTTCTAATTTTTCGTAATAGTAGTAATCAAATGTAACAGATTATTATGTTCTATTTTTTCGTAATAGTAGTAATCAAAGGTAACAGATTATTATGTTCTACTTTTTCGTAATAGTAGTAATCAAAGGTAACAGATTATTATGTTCTACTTTTTCGTAATAGTAGTAATCAAAGGTAACAGATTATTATGTTCTACTTTTTCGTAATAGTTGTAATCAAAGGTAACAGATTATTATGTTCTAATTTTTCGTAATAGTAGTAATCAAATGTAACAGATTATTATGTTCTATTTTTTCGTAATAGTAGTAATCAAAGGTAACAGATTATTATGTTCTACTTTTTCGTAATAGTAGTAATCAAAGGTAACAGATTATTATGTTCTACTTTTTCGTAATAGTAGTAATCAAAGGTAACAGATTATTATGTTCTACTTTTTCGTAATAGTTGTAATCAAAGGTAACAGATTATTATGTTCTAATTTTTCGTAATAGTAGTAATCAAATGTAACAGATTATTATGTTCTACTTTTTCGTAATAGTAGTAATCAAAGGTAACAGATTATTATGTTCTACTTTTTCGTAATAGTAGTAATCAAAGGTAACAGATTATTATGTTCTACTTTTTCGTAATAGTTGTAATCAAAGGTAACAGATTATTATGTTCTAATTTTTCGTAATAGTAGTAATCAAAGGTAACAGATTATTATGTTCTACTTTTTCGTAATAGTAGTAATCAAAGGTAACAGATTATTATGTTCTACTTTTTCGTAATAGTAGTAATCAAAGGTAACAGATTATTATGTTCTACTTTTTCGTCATCTACATGCCTTTCTATGAGCACTACCTAGTGTGCAAGCTCTATGAGGTTTCATTTAATGCTCTGTTCATTGTTTAATTATATTTGAATAACTCGAAAAGCCTTCTAAACAACCATATTACATGCAAGTCAGTTATTCAATTTTCACAGCTTTAATCCATACCGTGTAACCACATATTTTTATTTTTTTTAACCCTCGGGTTGCTTGCCGAAATGAATTTCCAAGTAAATGCATTACAACATTTTTTATTTACCTATTTTGGTAAATTAATTGATAACTGTTTCCTACAGATTGTGTTACAACTACGTATTCAACATCAGCAGCGAATGTAATGAATTTTGTCAAAACCTGAAATTTTAATTAAAGATCAATACAAAACAATTTAAATTTCTATGTTATGAAAGAACAAAATAAGCTGTCTCTTAGAGAAAATAATTGCAAACCGAACAGACAATTAATTTCGGAGAATTGCTTCCATTTCCTGTGTTGTTTTCATTTTTTCAAGCAAATATTCTGCTGTAAAAGCATTTCTATATCAAATTAAAGCTTGTGTATAATAAGCAGTGAACACTGATATAATGTGGAACGAGCCAATATTGATATGTTGATTGTATGTAGAATTCCCTCCCAGTCATCCGACTGTCACCAATAGAAAGATAGAAAACGTGTCTGTTCTGTCTCCGCATCTAAAACAATATATATTTCATCTCTTATTGACAGCAACTAATGCAATGTATACTTCTATAGTTATTGACTTTATTGCTTGACACAAATAAATGAACTTTAAGCATATTATTTAATGTGTTAATTAAGGATTAAACATTTTTTTGTGATTTGATTAAAAGCAAAGAACTTCATAATAGGTAAGTGATATCGTACACAATGTGATAGATTGTATAATTTGTTTATATATAATGGTTTAAGTTAAAAGTGACTTATTTATTCGTGTATTATTGTGCATTATGATTTTCAGAAAGTTTAAAAAGATACAATTAAGGGTACGCAAGGACAGGCGAATAAAAATTCAATTGAATCTTCTTATGTAGGAATCTTTTCGCTATTTTATACAAGGAACTTAGTAAATAATTTCTTCTGCGATGTGATTTTATCCCTATTAATAACTTTATAAAATAAATGTACAAAATATATATCAAAACAAATAACTTTTATTTGAAGAAAGTATTCCGAGGTCTCATTTAACTCACAACAGTTCATGTATACTTATATGTAGATCAAGCAGGTTGAAAACATTATTGAAAAAGAAAGGTATCAGGATTACTGTAATTATTTCATATTAAGTTTTCTGTTACATCGGTTAAGGTATAAAGAACGTCATAGATTATGCGCCATATGTGTTAATTATGATTGAAAATAACCAAAGTGAGACTCATTTTGATAATATATACTTAAAAAACTGAGTTTTTGAATTCAAACTTTTTATCTAATGTTAGAAGGGATAAAAGCACGACGCTTTTCATGATTCAAAATAAAAATATCCAAAAGATCAATAGTTTATGTCTTAAAAAAAAATATTTTTTTAGGAATTAAGAAATTCTTGTATATAAAACAAATATTTTGTGTAGGTATAATTCATTTTAAAATCGGTTACTGAGTAGCAGTTTTATGTGGGATGGAGGAGGTCAGTTATACCAAATGTCATTGTGCGTTTGCATCCAGTCTATATTGGTAATGAATAAAATGAAGCAATGTCCATCCCAGTTCACCTTTACCACAGTCGCGATGATATTCCCCGAATGAACAAACTAAACTTCATTATATTTGAATGAAAAAAATAAAAAAATGAAAATGCACAAATTCTTTAGTTAGATGTCGCAGTTTAAACGGTGTCCTTTATACAATATGTCCTCGTATTTTTTCATGAGCCATGACATGGGCAATATCTAATAATATGATGAAACGGATTACATCTTTGACGATAGTAAAGGTTCTATAATTCTTATCCGATGTGACGTTTAGCAACCAACAATCTATTATTCTTATACAATTTTTACTTTACTCGACTGGTTGATTTATTAACTATCTTATCCATCAGTTCTTCATTGGTCAAATTCAGATATAACATCAAATGTTCTGGTTTGTTCGTGGGACTTCGTGAAAAAATGGCGACCATGTCTGATAATGACGAAGAAGAGAACAGAAAAAAACTTGACTGAAACTTCTTTTGTTAGTCTCTTTTGTGTCGTCAGCAATTTATTGTTTTAATGAACGAATATGTTTTTTTAATGAATTCATTGTAGATATTTTTTTCATTATAGATTATTTGTTGAAGGATTGTTTATTTAATTATGTTATGGTAAATTGATGTTTATCTCAATGACAATACAAATTATAATCAATTTGGTAGAGGCTTCTTTACCTTAAGTTATTGTCCAGTTCGCGAATGTTTTTATTTCATCATATAAAAAAGAGATATATGTTTATTCCAGGACAGCGCATTTGTAGAGTAATTATTATTTCGTTGCAGTATATTCAATGAATGGTTGTTTGCGTTCTGTAATTTACTTTTGGTCCATTGTGACGGGCTGTTTATATTAATGTAGTTTGATGATTGGTTTTATGTCATTATAGTCTACTTTTTGTATGTCCGTTTATTTAAGTAAGGATTCATATTCTAAATATTTAGTGCATACTAAAATGTATCTTGCAATGTATTTTTCATAAACCATTTGAAGTACTTACAAGAAAGGACCGATTGTTTTGTGCATTAACTGAATGTTACGAAAGAGAATGACTCTTACTCGACATAAATTGTTGTTATCCCTAAGAAAAAAATAACAAAATGAAATACGTTCAATTTGCATTTACAATCATTTCCATCATCACTCCAGGAATAAAGTTGTGTTTAAGATACATAAAGGAAGAATTTATGAGTATGAACTGCATGTAGTTGAGACAACAGCATTACATAAAAGTGATTGAACACATATTTTTAAATTTAGGATATGTTGTATGAATGCCAATGAGACAATTATACAACAGTAATATACATACACACATATAATTAAAACTGACGAGGAAAGGTAACACACGGCCAGCGAAAGCTCATTTTTTGAGAGCCCAGGTGGTCGTGTGGTCTAGCGGGACGGCTGCAGTGCAGGCGATTTAGTGTCACGATATCACAGTAGCATGGGTTCGAATCCCGGCGAGGGAAGAACCAAAAATTTGCGAAAGCAAATTTACAGATCTAACATTGTTGGGTTGATGTTTAGACGAGTTGTATATACATTATGTACACATACATGTATCACCATCATTGATGGCGATCCGATGGATACATCTGTTGTAGAGTTGTCACTGACTCAGACATACTTATAAATATAATTATTTTCTGTGACTGTATATTACATTAACTTGTAGGATCCTTTACTATAGATAATTTAGCTGATCTGTAACAATAACATCTTCATGCCTTATATATCATGTACTGTAGTACGCCGCTAGATTAAAACTGACGAGGAAAGGTAACACACGGCCAGCGAAAGCTCTTTTTTGAGAGCCCAGGTGGTCGTGTGGTCTAGCGGGACGGCTGCAGTGCAGGCGATTTGGTGTCACAGTAGCATGGGTTCGAATCCCAGCGAGGGAAGAACCAAAAATTTGCGAAAGCAAATTTACAGATCTAACATTGTTGGGTTGATGTTTAGACGAGTTGTACACACACACACATATATATATATATATATATATCATGTTTTCCTTCCGGTTTATATGATCCGTTCATCCTATATTGACTCTTAAAATTCAAGAGTCTATCTTAAATTGAAGGTAAATTATATGGCCTTCCAAATACCGTTTCGATCCCTACCATCACTGAAGAGACATATATTGTCGAAATCTAGATCTGGTGTACAAAAAAAAAATATTGACAACTTGCGTTTTCCTGTTTAGTATTAAATTTATATTAAGATCCATTTGTTTCATTTCGTGATCAATTTTATTTGGCAATCGCCAATGGCAGTCAGCAGGGTTAAAGAACATCAATTGTTCGACCTGTTAGTCAAATGCGTTTTGTTTAAATATACCTTTTCACTTTTTTGGGCTGTTGGAAAATGTTGTTTGTGCTGTATTTAGACCCTTCTACAACGAAATTTATTTTACGTATAAAAATTGCGATTTTTATCCAACGCAATCATAGGTTTGAACGTAGTTTTCATTTCAGACTTGTTTATATTTTTTCGTTTGGGCTTGTATCATATTTTCCCGCCGGTTTATATGAACCGTTCATCCTGTATTGACTCTTAAAATTCAAGAGTCTATCTTAAATTGAGGGTAAATTATATGGCCTTCCAAATACCGTTTCGATCCCTAACATCACTGAAGAGACATATATTGTCGAAATCTAGATCTGGTGTACAAAAATAATATTGACACCTTGTGTTTGTGGCATAACATCTTGGCCACAAGTTTATTGTTTCCTGTTTAGTATTAAATTTATATTAAGATCCATTTTGTTACATCTCGTGATTAATTTTATTTGGCAATCGCCAATGGCAGTCAGCAGGGTTAAAGAACATCAGTTGTTCGACCTGTTAGTCAAATGCGTTTTGTTTAAGTATACTTTTTCACTTTTTTGGTCTTTTGGAAAATTTTGTTTGTGCTGTATTTAGACCCTTCTACAACGAAATTTGTTTTACATGCACACGTATACAAATTGCGGTTTTTATCCAACGTAATCATAGGTTTGAACGTAGTTTTCAATTCAGACTTGTTTATATATATATATATATATATATATATATATATATATATATATATATATATATATATAAGTACAAAACAGTCATACAATTTCCAGAATAAGATCACAAATTCCAAATACGTAGTGTATCATAGCTTTACACGTTTGTGCTGAATAAAACATATTTCGTTCATTAACGAACAACAACAAGAACAGACTACTTACATCAGTAATTTAATCAATTTTTAGTTCCATAAATGAACTTATTGACCTTTTTATTATAGAATTGGAAATTTAAAGATGTTAAAAGTCTCATAGCGCAATCATCAATAAAACTGCTTTCTAAACTGATTCTTGATGATGACGTCTTCCATAACAATATTAGACTTAACATTTTTTCCACTGGTTGGTTCCGATAAAAAATGTCTATACCGTTTCTACAAGTGTCTTGAGAAAGAACACAAAGACCTTTTCAAGGAAATGGTTCTGTAATCAAGTCTTCTGAGACATACATTTGTTTGCTAAAGCGCGGTAAACTAATCCCCGCTAAGCAACGTTAAACTAATTCCCGCCAAAACTAATTCTTACCGAGCAACGTTGAATTATCTCAACATTCCTACATTCAAATTAACTTCTAAATTCGATATAAGCCTTAATAAGCTTGTTGTTTGATTACAGTTTAGACTATTGATTTTATCACTGTATATGTTGATGATTTGTACTTACTAAAGTGCTCATGTTTTATTTCGCTAATCACCTGTCATAATATAGTGTTCATGTTTGATTCCAACACTTTAATCGTTGTTAATACTGGTCAATAAATCTAGAAAATGTATTGTCAATGCATGTTAGAATCTTCAATACATCTGATAACCCGTCGTGATGAAATGAATAAGTTCGATAGCATCAATTCTTCTTGCAGCTAGCAAGATTCGACAAACTAGATAATCCGTTTTCCAACATCGATGAAACATATATAATTTAGTCCAAGTAGAGTTGAGAGTTAACATCATAGAGGAAAAAACCAAACCCACCAACCAAGCATTTTATCTGTCCTTCAAATAGTCAATGATTTATAAAATAACAAGTATTAAAAATGGATAAAATTGACAGAAATGTCACAAACACTTTCAAGATAAAAAGTAGAGACAAATTCGATATTTACAAAAATCTATTATCAAATCAGAACAACAGGGGGAAATGGAGTTAGAGGGTATCTTTTGTTTCACATATACCTCAGAATCATTACCTTTTATAAATCTTCCTGCTTCAATTATCAATGATCTAAGATTACGATAATTTGTACATCAATGAACTAAGATTACGATAGTAAATAGCGACTTATACCTTTGTTAACTAATTATATATATAAATTGTATTGGAATATAACAATATATTTTAGTTCGAACCTTTTGTATGACACCTAGAACACTCTTCTGACATGGCGAAAATCACGAATGGTTCTTTGGTACTTACTTTGTGCTAATCTAAGCGATTACCTTAGCCGTATTTGGCACTACTTTTTGGAATTGGGTCCTCAATGCTCTTCAACTTTGTACTTTTTGTTTGGCTTTATAACTTTTTTGATCTGAGCGTCACTGATGTGTAGTGGAAACGCGCGTCTGGCGTATTTAATTATAATTCTGGTAACTTTGATAACTTTTTTGCACACATAAACATCTTTTAGTGATTTTTTATTTTGTCAGAAAATGCTGAAAGAAATTATTGAATCAGATTGATCACTATTTTGTTTTGACAAATTTTGTATCTATTTAAAATGTCACACAACTAGGTTAATCTAAAGCATGGACGATAGTTTTTACCAAAGCGTTTCATTGCAATTAATTTTACCACATAAAATTTGACATGTTGCCAAGGTTATGGTGCTGAGGGAAGGACTAATTGAAGGACGTGAAAAATAATACATCTTCACAAACCAGAATAATGAACCAACTGCCAAAGACATTTTCATAGAATATGAACATAATCATATTCATATGGCAATGCTACTCAAATGTTGTAATTTATAACCAGAAAAACTGTCCAACCCTTTATACAACCATTTTTTTCTCATCATGACATCAGTCTATATGAAAATACTTTTTATTAAACCGATTAGATATGATATTATTCAATAGTCAATTGGCATTATAAAAGAGTAGACATACCATACACTGCAATAATAAAAGAGAGGCGAAAGATGTCAAAAGGAAATTCAAACTCAAAAGTCTAAAATAAACTAATAACGCCATGGCAAACAAAAGAAGAAAACGGCCAATAGACAAAAAATAAATGAGCAACATAAACCACACAAAAAGCTAGGGGTGATCTCAAGTGCTCCGGAGGGGTAAGCAGATTCCTACATATGGCATCCGCCGTGATAACTAGAGATAAAGATGTTGTAAGATGAAATCAATCCATATCCCTAGTTCTAAGAAATAAACTTGATAACTTAAATATAGATTAAATAGCAAGGTGAAAACGGACTTTCTTTATCAAAACCACTGTTGATATTAAACCATTTTGATAGAATGTCCATTTAGCTGCAATGAACATAGTGCATTGCATAAATAGATTTCATAACCGCATACAACCTTCTGCCGCACCGATCATGTTTAGCATTATCCACAACATGTTTTAGTCATGACATCATTAGCCCTTTAAAAAATTAATAATAGCCCAAAAAGAATATTTTCAGAGCCGTTTCTAACATCAGTTATATTTGTGATTGTAGTTAATTTATCTGTTGTACCTTGGTATTGACTAAAACCATACTGCTTGTCTGCAAACCGGTTATTGTCATCCATCATTTGTCAACCTCTCATATAGAATATTACAATCAAGCTTGTATGCGACCTAGTATAATGCAATGCCTCTGTTAAACAAAGAAACAGACGTGCCTGTCATGTTTGCCTTAAATTTGTGATTTCTAATAATCTTGGTTCATGTAAACAAAATGGACACCGTTAATTTAAAATTTACAAGCGTACAATTTGTAGAAATGTGAATGTGCGTTTCAAAAACCCTAGTTAAATTTAATTGATTCAACGCATATTCCGCCTCCGTTTAATATCTTAGATATCTGTTAGTTTAGGAATAACTTTTTCATATTGGGTCATTATTCATAATAATTCGCCTTTTCAGAATTTAAAGGACTATGGGTAATCTCATTGTTTGTACACCAAAATGAAAATAACGTCATTGGTAGAATTTCTATTGTTTATAACGTTTTAAACCAATTACAACGTTTTGATGTACGCTTTTCGAAATATTACCCAGAATGCATTAGATTCTGATTAGGCGAATAACTGACTAACGATCTGCCGTTACTCAAATATAACCATTGTTTTGTAAAGATTTTGGACTGAATAACTTATGTTGTACAGTTTCTTTTTTCATACCGTGTATTTGCATCGAAAATTCCAACTTATTGAATCTCTAGATATTACTATTAGACTAATGGTTAACATTTATTTGTTTTAATGCTTGATTCGAATGTTCGCAAAGATGTAGTTATTGCAGGGGTCGTTTCACCGATTTATTGGATTATCATTATGAAAGACAATCGGTTAAACAAATGTTTTTTTCATATATGTATACGTAGTAATTATTACTGCACGGTTGCAATAGGTGAGCGATTTTATTTTTTGGGTTTACTGTTGGGGTCCTTTTTTATTTTATCAAAAAACTCATAAAGTTTATGCCGTAAAGAGGGGGATATACTAAAGAATAGGAATAAAACAGTAAAAAGAACAGATATAACGACAAGGAAAATAAAAAAAGACAGACAAACAATAGTTTATAAAACACCATACAGAAAAATTGATCTAAATAATAAAAATTAACACAGGTCCCTAGACATAAAATATAATTATGTTTTCATTTCAATTAGAGAAGACATGTTTTTAAGGAAAGATAATGGGTTTGAAATATAATACAAATGTCAGGCTGAACGATCTAATTATTTTATTCCTTCCTGTATGTCTGCATACTTCTGAAGTCCAAATGATACTTAAGCATCTGTACGCCTAGGAATCAAATTAATAAGTTCTCTTTAGGAAAACGGATAACGTGAGAAAAACGTTGCTGTCAAATTATGTTGTCAAAGAGAAGCATATATGTACTAACAGCCTATTATTGACATTAACATACTCATTTCGTGTTCAGTATTATGTTTAGGAAATCATTCAAATTTTACCTACATAACTGTAAAGCAAAACACAAACACACTCCACATTGATTACACGAAGGATGACGGAATAAGTATTAATGCGTTATGAATAATGCGTTATACAATTTATCTATTTTTATTTCAAGTTGTTATTCTTTTAACTATTTAAATGTGTTTATCTTATTTCAGATGGATGATCATAATCCCTATATGGTTGCTACTACCATACTAACAAACTAGTGGTCTACATTGATATGGTTCTATTAATGAAATCACTGTTTACTAATTATTTTTCCCAAGGAATAGAAAACCTTTGCTATATTTGTAAAAGCTTTCAGATCTTTTGGTACCAAATGCTATTCAACTTCATACTTCATTTGACATTTACATCTTTCCATTTGAGTCTCACTGAATCCTCTTTTGTAGTAAGAATGTGAGTCTGACAAGTAAATTACAAGACCAGTATCTATGATGAGCTTATTTACAACCACTGGGTCCATGCCACTGCAGGTGGAGTTTTTAATTCCCCGCGGGTATCACCAGCCCAGTAGCCAGCACGTATGTGCTGACAGGAATTGTCATTGATATGGTCATATTTATAAATTAACTGTTTAGAACACTTTTTAAATTTTGAAAAACGAAGGCTTTTCTACCTCAGGAATAGATTACCTAAGCTGTTTTTGGCAAAACGTTTTGGATTTTGGTCCTCAATGCTCTTTTACTTCGTATCTATTTAGCCTTTATGATATTTTGGAATTCGAGCGTCACTGATGAGTCTTTTGTAGACGAAACGCGCGTCTGGCGTAGTGACAAAATGTAATCCTGGTATTTATGATGAGTTTATTTTCCTACTCAGGGTATCACCAGCTCAGTAGGCAGCGCTTCTGTGTTGACATGGATTATTAATAGTATGATAATAATTATGAATTGCCTGTCAACAAAACTTTTGAGGATTTTCTACCACAGGAATAGATAACCTTAGCTGTATTTGTTAAAACATTTCGCCTTATATAGTCATTTAGCTGTTCAACTTCATGCTTCAAAAAGCTTTATAATATTGTTAATTTGAGAGTCACTGATGACTCGAGTCTGGCAAACAAATTAATAAGCCTAGTTTCTACAATGAGTTTAATTACAACCATTGGGTCAATGCCACTGCTGATGGAGGTTTTCCTTATCGGGGTATTACCAGGAGGCAGCATTTATGTGCTGTCATAGTTAAAAGTTATCTGTTTACAAAACTAACATAACACAAACTTAGTATTTTCTACCCAAGGAATAGATTACCTCAGCTGTATACAATTTTATGTTGAGTATCATATTGTATTGAAATACCCTCTGATAGTATCGAACAATGGCATGTTCCAGTGGCAACGTGCTGATAAACATCGCTCAATATTGGTGTTGATGTCCATTTGAAGTCTACAGATACAATCTTAATGGCTTCCATCAATAATTCTCATGGTCATTCAGATGACTTTCTACACGGTAAAGCACAAATGATATGCCATCGGTATATAATAGTTGTATATAAAAGAAGAAAGTGTATTTAAATTGATTTATGTAAGTCAATTAGATAAACACATTGATTTGTAATTATGCCTATTGTATTTACCATTTATATAAATGTAAACTTTGAGTAACTTTCCACTTTAATTAACACTTTCTTTTTTTTTTTAAATTGCTTGCCATTACCATGGATCATTACATCTAAGACAAACGATATAAAAGTTAATCACTGATATTGTTATAACGAATTCAAATTGCAATTAGAAATACGACAAAAATATGAAAAACTGTGTTTTGATAGTTTTTGAAAACAATGTATAATTTCGATTGTTTGAAACCTTAGAATATCAAACTACTGTTTAAACACAGACGAAACGCGAGACTGACGTACTAAATAATAAGCTTAGTGTATTTGATGAGTTTTAAATCTTGATTTTCTAGATTTCAATCCCCTTTCAATTCCAATCAGTAGGAAACCAAAACCTATATAAGATTTTACAATGAAAATCATTTTCACTAAATGATATATGAATTTTACAGTGATAACAACCCTTAAATGGATCTATCTTAATGTGATTTTTTAGTGTCTTCTGGTTTGTTGTTTTGAAGTTGTGGAAAGTTAAATTTTCTCTGATTTTAAAATAATAGCGTCTTACCTTTAGTTTGTTTATGACACAACAGTGAATTGAATATTTGCTGTTTTATTATATTCTTGCCACCTAGTGGTTCTACTTTATGCTGCCTATATGTTGCCTTCCCAATTTTTCATGATTGTGTTGCCTCTAACAGGTTGACTAAGTTTTTTTCGTTAATTGTCCCGATGTTGCCTTTCTACTTTGAAAATTGTTTTGTTGATGAAATCCTTTTCTCGCCAATTTATGTTTGGTTTGGGTCATGTCACGATGATTCCTGAATTGTATTCTGTGTCACTCCTATCTTATTCTATTGATGAGTCTTTGTCAGTGATTCACAACATACAAATTTACCAATTAAAATATCTCCTCTATAACCCTAAGTCATTACAAATTCATAGACAAGCAGTTCAAATTATTTTCTAACCCTTTACCTTGATATAGTATGAAAACGTTGCGTGGAATCATGATGTGTCCGGAATGGTATGATTTAAAACAAACGAAAACATTTAAAAATACTGCAACACAAACAAACAACTACAAAAACTTAAGCAAACATTTTAAGAATGCTTTCAAAACTCATGTGCTCTCAAAGGGTAAGCATTTCCGCTTAATCATGACAGCGAAAGGATATATACTTTATTCTGTGTCGTTTGATCTCTAGTGAAGAGTTGCCTTATTGACAATCATATTCTTTTTTGTATGGTGTATACTTGATTTTTCATTTTGATGATTAAAAAGTAAAATCACAAAAATACTGAACTCCGAGAAAAATTCAAAACGGAAAGTCCCTAATCTAATGGCAAAATCAAATGATAAAACACATCAAACGAACGGACAACATCTGTCCTATTCCTGACTTGGTACAGGCATTTTTATATGTAGAAAATGGTGGATAGAGCCTGGTTTTATAGCGCTTAACCTCTCACAAATAGGGGTACAACAACAACACGAACCCCACCAAAAACTGGGGGCGATTTCAGCTGCTGATCCAGATGTGGCACCCGTCGTGTTGCTCATGTTATTACAAAGCCGGCAAATAGTCTAATTCGGAAGGTCACATTCGTGAAAAGGGAACGGGATTGTAGTTAACACTTTAAGGTTTATGAGATTTGCTTTTACATTTATATACTTAACAACAAACGAAACGCACCACTCCCACCAATTTCTTTCGGATTGAAATTGGTGTTTCATGTCAAAAAAATAATTGATTGTAATGAGTTAATATTTTTGATAAAACTTTTCTGATGCAAAAAACACCAACATCTGTAATTAATTTTGTTTCCAAATCTAAAAAAAAAACCCAACATTTGAAGACAAAATATAGTTTTTGTCAAGTTTATGAAAAATAAAGTCGTGTGTATCTTTTCGTCTGATAACAACAACAAACACAGAGATTATCAGTTTCTTAATCAAATTCTCGATTACAGATTAGTTTCTTAATCAAATTCTCGATTGCAGATTAATTTTAAATTGAATTATCTCAGTCTTTTAACTTTTGATTTTTGACTTTGATTTTTAAAATCTCCATTGTTGCAACTAAAATGAAAATGTCTCTGAAAACTCAGCATCACTTTCAAGGTTATGTTTTTAAAATGCAATCGATTTCGACAAACTAGAAACTGTGACACTTCTTTATATGGTAAGATGTGTTGCGCTATTTGTGTTGTAAAGTACTTATAGTTCGTTGGTAAAAGTTTTCATAGAATTTTAACAGTGTAATAAAATAAATATTTCGTTTTTTTCTATTTGAATTATACGTCAATACGAATAAGTTGTTTAAGGCTAAACACGTTATTTCCATGCATTTTTGGAATTTCAAAAAAAAATAATCACCAGGTTTTCCACATAAACATAAAGAACTCCGCATGCACCTTTTGTTAGCGTTTTTCTTCTTTCAAACTGATTAAACTAAAGGAAAACCACCTTTAATATTAATATTACACTTTACAAGTTCAGTGTAGCAACAAAATGGCAAATTTTATAGAAACTGAAGTATGATCAATTCGTTTAATCAGTTATATGCTTGGTTAGGCATTGTTATTGACATAGTGAAAATAACCATAACTTTATGGATATTACTTTATCAAGGGTATAAAGGCCAGAGAAGCCAATTAATCGTTATTTGTTGCCACATTTATTATTGAAACTTACCACCATACAATAGCTGTAATCACGAAATTAGACAATGCTGTGAACCTTCTTTGTTTTCTTTTATGTAGATATTTCGCACATTGTAATTAATATTATTACAAAGCATTGATATCAATGAGCAAAATGATCTCCAATAATTTATTGTGTAATCATTTATGTTTGTCATGACAGTTTCACAAACAATATATAGAAGAATTATGCAACATTATAAAATCGGATTTTATGCGATTAAGTCAGGAATCTGACAGTTGTTGTCAATTCATTTGATGTGCTTTATCATTTGATTATGCCATTTGAATGGGGACTATCCGTTTTGAATTTTTCCTTAATATTTATCTAAATAAACCTTTTACTTAGATATCATACTAAACGTTTGCTAAACATTATTTGGGTATATATGTTTGGCTAAAAACTAAAGTTAAACCAATTTCCGGCAAAATCGACCCTAATGCTCGTTTGATCATATAATTGTACCGTATAGATTGACCTTAAACTCACTAAATGAAGAGAAATCCTGAAAACATGTCAAGAAAGCCTTACTTTACTACTATTTGTGAGAATAATTAACAAAATTTACGTTTGGTTGTGAAAAAAAAATAAATGAATAATTAGTACATATTTGGAACCTAACGGTCTCTTTGACCATGCAAGTCTTGTAAATGCATATTCTGAGAAATACTAACGAGTTGCATTCATCTAAATGATCGAACATAATCTAATTGTATTATTGGAATAACCATGCTTTACATTTCTGGTCTTATAGAGTCAATAATTATACTTTAGCGACATTTGAGGTTGACAATCTGACGGTCATAATTGGAAGTTCAAAGTATTTCGACGTCTGAAGGAACAATCTATCAAAACACATCAACTTATAATTTCACTGTCACTTCAGATACTAATGACCACTCTGTTTGGTTCCAATTTTAAACGATAAATTGAGAGTCTCTTATGTCAAAAGAATGTCATTTATTTTCTTAGTTGATGTTCTTTAGAATTAAGATTAAATTATGTGGTAAGAACGTAAATGTCACTGTTCATTTGCCTGAAAGTTTCGGAAATAAAACAGTGCATCGGAAACGTCCATAAATGGAGTAATTTCGATTTCAAAAGCGCATTAGACGTCACTGTGGTCTTGGATCAGATTTCTTTAGATGTAACAATTTCTTTACTATTTTCGCTTGTATAATTATTCTATCGCATACGTTTTCACATAATTCTAAGTCGTCATAAACCTTTTAATATTTTATAATAAAACCTTGTTACAATAATATTACCCACCAACAACCAAATAAGGAAAAATATCACCCTGTCACTAGTAAGGTAAGTTTATTTGTCTGCCAATATATCCTTTTACCAAATTTGTAGTATTGATACTATTACCACGTACCATTTCTATCAACTTTTTTGTACGATTTACTTATTTGATGAAATTATTTGTTTCCCTCTGAACATACTAGAAGTTTAAATTTTTACCACTTGAAGTTTAGCACACAACAATCATACATTCAGTTTTCGTTAAGTTATGATGACTGCTGATTGTAATGTAGTTTTTTAAGTGCTAGCTTTATTTATTAAAACAAGTATTCCGGAAAAGTATGTGATACAGATATGGTTTACATATGAAAATTGGAAAGTTGAAATCATCACGTTTGTCATACATTCTAGTTTAAAATCATTCATTAGGGTCAATTCCGAGAAAAATATTAAGATAAGAAGCAGACATTTTTGTTTCGATAATATGATAAATTACATCTTCACTGTCATATATGGGATGCAAGCAAACACTGAAATATGGGTTATCGAGAAACAGGCCATCATCAATGTATCTTAAGGTAAAATAAAGTACTTTACAAGGCTTTTAGGTTTTGCATTTCAGACGGTATTGTTTGAACTTTACTTCAAATAGGTACGAAAACATATGGTTCGCAATCAGAACCCATTGCGATACTGACTCTCTGTTGAAATATCAATCCAACAGATCATGCCGTTGTTAAAAAAGTGCAGCATTTCGATAATATCATCTGTGGTGTATTTGTTTTCTTGATTTTTATTTTAGAGGCTGTTTTTAACTCTGCACAACTTCAAAACATTTTGTATGACCTAAAACAAGATATTTGTATCTTCGATTCACCTTTTGTAAAATAAATCTCTGTTTGATGAGACGATCTCATAAATTAAACTTTTAATATTTCTGCTAAATTCTGAAGAATCCTTGTTTAGATTATGCGGTAGATTATTGGAAATTTTTAGAAACTACATCAGAATAATTAAATTTCATTTCTGTTTCAGACCAATTATTTTGATTGGATAACAACGCTTGCGCGTAATACTAAAATTAAACTTTTGTGGGTTTTTTTTGTTTGTTTAATTACCTTGTAGTTTGGTATTTTTATTATTTTACTTTTAAGAAATGTTCCATATATAGTTTCAATTATATTCTGTTTATATATATATATTTGAATACCATACCTTGTTAAATTTTCTTAGATATTTACAGTGCGGCTATTTTGTAAATGCTGTGTCATTTGGGGAACCGCAGAGGAGCAAACATTTCTTTTGATTTCTTTGCACTTGTGCTTTTGCATTTAACCGTGCATTTTGAAAATGCTTTGTCTGTATTAACTTGCATTGTGAGTTCTTAATGAACTGTTTAAAGTTTTGAATCAAAATAGAAAAGGTGTGATCTTTATATACTATATACTCCACGTCTCTTTTCATTCATATTCAACACAAGACTTGTGTTATACAGTATGTCAAACTCTAGATCACCGTGAGACTACAAAACACTGAAGATAAATAATAATAAAAAAAGACTTACAAAAACCTGCCAATAACACATACGTTCCCAAATGAAAAAAACCATTACTAAATAAACTTATCATAGATACCAGGATTAAATTTTGTATTTACGCCAGACACGCGTTTCGTCTTCCAAAGACTCAACAGTGACGCTCGAATAAAAAAAGTTAAAAAGGCCAAATTAAGTACGAAGTTAAAGAGCATGGATGACCAAAATCCCTAAAAGTTTTGCCAATGCTCCCCTAAAAAAACCACGGACAAGCAATCAGACAAAACACAGAAAGAAAAATTACCATTATTGCTGTTCGAGATGAAGACTTAGAATAAGCACATTTGAACTACATTTTGCAAAAATCAACCCGTCATTTAATAAGCTAAAAGTATATTTAAAAAATTGAAAAAAACAATATTGAAAACCATTAACTCTATAACATCGGTAAAAGGAAGTACAAAACTGCACTAGTACAAATAAAAAGATAACAATCAAAATTATATAGAAGAAATAATTAAGAAATTAATATGCTTAAACATTCCAGTATCAGCGGCAGCCTTTGTTCATTTTAGAATCGAAAAGGAAGTCAAACTCTTTTTTTTAATTAAGTTGTCTGGTAAAAATTTAAAGTAAATCTCCTTACGAAATATGATGTAGGTAAACAACAGGATGTTCTCAAATAAAATTTGCCATGATTACAAAAGTAGGCCGTTCATTGAATTAGAATCATAAGAAACGCCAATTTCTTCAAGATGCTCATTTGAACATAACACATGCATTTTAATTGAAACAAATCTCAGATGTCTTTACCGAAATAATGAAGTTGTAATTCCAATTGAAATTATTCATTTGAAATAATGAAATTTAAAAACATGTGGGTTAGGGTTGATTTACAAGTATTGTAAAAAGCTGATCATTCCGAAACGTACAAAAGCTTCTTTATTTTTACTTCCGTTTACTGTTCCAAAGCAAATGTTCAATTACCCAGAATTCCACAGAGATGATTTATCACTCATTGAAAGCAACGTGGTGTAAAATCATATCATGGAAAGACTTTTAAATTCTATTAAGCAACAACTAAACGTTTTTAAAGATTAGATCAAATCAAATGCCAAATTGAATATTTCTAAGCAGGAAACTCTACGACGTGAGGAATAAATATAAAATCGATTCAGTCATTGCTTTATCCTGGAAAAAATATAGTTGTACAAATAGGACGTAACAAGTAACACAATTAAAACATGCAAAAGCCATTACATCTAATAAGTAATGCACAAAGTCCTTAGCTATCGCACGTACATTAGGGAAAAGCGGGAAAATTATTAGTCTATAGTATGTAACTAGGCGGAAGTGGAAAAATTCAAATCTATTACAGACGTAATTAATCGGAAATTTATTTAGGCATACAGTTTCATTGTGACATTTATATCTGATCAAATTTGATATTGTATATAAGCTCATTTACGGTGCGGTTAGTTTGTAGTTGGATGTAGGTTTTTGTTGCAATAGTTTACAACTTGGAATTGTAGATTTACAACTTTAAGTTTTTGTTGCAATAGTTTACAACTTGGAATTGTAGATTTACAACTTTAAGTTTTAGATATTCAACGAAAAATTGTCGTGTTTATCAATAGATTTGACTGCCTGTTGTTTTCTGACCCCCGAGCGTCAATTATTGTATCCGTATTAAATACTATTTCATTACAGAAGGACTTGATATCAAAATACTTTGGAAAAAGGGGTCATCTTCGTCACAAAGTGCATCAAAAGAGTTTTCAAAAGTCAATTTGCGTAATACTTTTCTGGTATTCATATGACCATTATTTAAAAGACGTTTTTTTAAGAATTCAAAGGAAAAGAAAGAATATGATGCATTTACTCGTGATACTTAATGAGGCTTTCACTATAAATCAAAAGTAAACATATCCCCTGGAAGTTCAATACGACTTTCAGCTCCGGTTTCATCGCAATTCTTTGCTCGCTACGGTTACCCAATAATTTTTATCCTTTTACGGATAAGCAGTTGCGCCTTAATAACCCCAATATCCTCTGCTAGGAATCGTCTATAGCAATACAAAGTGCAGTCTTTTAGGGTTTTTATAATGAAATGATCTAAACGTTCTTAATTTAGACGAACCGCGCGTCTGGTGTATATACAATATTTAGTCCTGGTATCAATGATAAGTTTATTTATTTATGTGTCGACATTACAATAGCAATTGATCATATTGTCACATGTTTCTATCTGATTACCTTCAAAAACATCTTGACATTTACAATGCATGTTTTGATAGAAATACAATACCCTCCAAAACGAAAATAGAAAAAGATGTTCACGAATATATCATATCAAAAGCTTTTTAACATGTTTTACCGAAATAGGAACCTGTTAAATTACAAATCTATATACAAAAAAAGGGTGATAACAGAAATTTGATAATGGCGATACAAAGATGTATAGGTTTGACAAAGGATTCTCGAAACAAGAACATGCAAAATCGCAGTTAATACTGATGGATTTAATTATTAGTGTTTGTCTTAAAATGAGTTGAATTACTCATAGAGTCTGTAATAAACTATTTTTCACTAATTGACACTTTTATTCTGTACTTGTTTGTTGTCTTTGAAGTGTGCATAGATTAACAAGTGAAATATGAACTCGATTCAGAAAACAAGAATGAATTACTTAGTATTTCTTGCACGAATATTTCGATACTATCGAACCCTGATTATTAAACTTTAGGATCACATAATCGAGAGGCAATTTTCCACCGTAAAAAATAGTTTGCGTGGGCAACGTACCCATGTTAATAAGAATAAGTAGATCTTTCATTGGTAGACCAATATCTAGGTTTGTTATTCCCATTTGTATATTTACTGTTTTTATTCCAAACATTCATAAACATGAATATACCATTCAAGTCTTTCTCAATGAAAATAGTAATTTTCATCAACATTGCCTTGCTTCAGTTCATTCTAGTTATTAAACAAATTGATATTATTTTGGCATATATGTTTACCATTGTCTGCATACTAGTAGCAATTGCATATTTTATTCGTGTTCGTCCGTCCTTAACCCAACCTGTCAGCATTAATTTCCCTTCAATTTAGAAATGATTTTGGCATATGTTACACTTAAAGTATCAGGATGATTGTTTTCCCGGTTTTTTATTGTTTATTTACAGATTAAGCCCATCTGACAATAGAAAGTTAAACGGTCAAATGTTTTACATGCAGTTCTGACATGTTTTTTTTTAATTGGATTAAAATAAAGAAAAATATGTTATCAACAGTTACAGCTAACAAAAATAACGGATTAAAAGAGGGACGAAAGGTACCAAAGGGACAGTCAAACTCAGAAATCTAAAATAAACTGACAACGCCATGGCTAAAAATGACAAACAGACAAACAATAGTACACATGACACAACATAGAAAACTAAAGAATAAACAACACGAACCCCACCAAAACTAGGGGTGATATCAGGTGCTCCGGAAGGGTAAGCAGATCCTGCTTCACGTGTGCACCCGTTTTGTTGCTTAGGTAGCAATACACAGTTAGAAGTTTAGTTTCGAATTTTGGCACCTGTGAATTTTTCAAATAGGAAAGTTATTGTGTAATAAAATTCATTTTTAGACAGCTGAGTGCTAATTTAGCCTTCAAAGATGGTTTATAAGAGCATCAAGATTATTTTTTACATGTTTTATGGGCTGTTTTCTGTTTGACAATCCGTATTTTTATAGCTAGACCAGCAATCGGTCCAGAAATTAATGTAATGTTTACAAACACTCTTTTTCTATACGAAGTTTTTTTATGCAATTTTACAAAAAAATGAGATGTAAGACATATGATTTTCATTGGATTTGCTGAAAGATATATGTACACAGATTCAGAAAAGGTATTACTTTAAACGATTGAAATTCTACTTATAGCCAAATTTTGGGGAAATATGTGACATCTTTTCCTCCCTTTTTGCAATATTTTATAACAAATAAATGCAGATTGTTGCCATGGATACACCCAAAAGAAATTATATTTTACCATTTTATATACTGGATATAAAATCTATGGAAGATTCTGATAACATAAATATGCCCATATATGACACAAACAGTAAGCTTGATATTGCAAGAAAGCAATGAAAAGGGGATGGCAAAATTTATAAGGGCAAATATTAATAGTTTTTCCTAACTGTTTATTGCTACCTCATGTGATAACAAATCCGGTAAATAGTCTAATTCGGTAGGTCACATTCATGAAAGTGAAGGGGATTGTAGTTACGACGTAAGGAACATATCCGTATAAGTTGTGATCTGGTTGATTAGATCTTTTTGGTATAAAGATTAAACGGCTTACAATGTTTTTTTGAATTTTTTAAAATTATTTCCCGACACCTCGTTGTTAGACGTTACAAATCATGATCAACGTTAAAATTAATTTCAGGTATAATAAAACAATAAATAACAACCGACCCCTCTCTAATAAATAGAAAAAATATCCGAGAAAAAAAAACATTGAACAAGTGTTGTACAAGTAGTATGAAAATGAAATGTCATATTCAGATGTTAGTGCAACAAACATTCTAATGTTCTACGTGTGTAACGTTCATTTTGATTGGATGACGTCACTTTCTTACATGACATCAATTGACAATTGATGCTATGGGACGTACGCGCAAGCGCAGACAGCATATGACAGATTTTAAATACATGTTTTAATGTTGTTTTCTGTCAGTTTCATTAGAATGGAGATAACAATATTGTATTTCCGATGTTAGTGCAACAAACATTCTAATGCAACAACGTTTGTAACGTTCATTTTGATTGGATGACGGCATCAATTTGGGATTTGATGGTCGCAAATACCCGTTTACTGTCTCCGCTAACGCGTCGCCAGTAAACTTAATTTGCGACCATCAAATCCCAAATTGATGCCGTCGGAGCTTAAAATACAATACAGTTATCTTCTAAATGTTTTGTTCGGTAATTTTATTAGAATTAATTATATTTTATATAATCACGTTTTTACATAATCGAAAAAATTATCAACCCAAATATACTGACAGTCATTGATATCAAGATGTATTGCTTTTTGATATTCGTCTCAATCTTGATCCCTTATCAGTCCCAGGAACAGACATTCAATTGCTTAATATATAGATTGCTCTATTGTTTCAGTCCCAGAAGAACGTAGATTGAAGGTCATCAGAACGTAATGAAAGTTATACGATCTGATTCAAAATATAGATTGATTGAGTTCACAAATATCTGATGGAATGAAAGTTCAGTGTTACACTTTTACGTGATATTACAAGAATTTCATAATTTCAGTGATAAAAATGAATTTATCTTATTCAGTCTGTGAAATGTGGCTCCGTCAATGATTTACAATGTCACAATTGGTGCTAACAACTTATTGACACATCTACTTGTTATTTATAAGATGTTATGATGGACCTTGAAGGATTAATGAGTGGTCTAGGTAGTTTATCTTATGTTTCGATTGCTTGTCAACATTGAAGTTTGAGATCGAACCCCGCACGTGACAGGTGGGTTGGACTCCGATCAAATAAACTATGATTGCCAGTCTTCTTGGCGAAGATTGGTGGTTTATATCGGACATCTATTCTCGTTGCTGGCTGACCGCGATTGCTAGTCTTGTTTTCCTTCCCACTTGAAGACTTATTCGGCAATCATGCGATGTCTATTGAGTAAATGAAATATGTAATGGCTTATGTTTGTATAGGGTGAAATTTTTTCCTACAAATTGTTACATGTAATAACAATGCGCAAATATCGATAAATCTAAACTAAATTTTAAGAACAAACAGTAGAATAAAGACGAGCAATATCACCAAGAAGGGACATAATAGAATTATCAAAAACAGTTAGTGTCATCTTTTTCAGGGGCCAATTTAGATGATTTTGGTCATTTGTTGTTTTTTTCGCCCTCTTACTACTTGTGTAGTTAGACGATTGCTATGGAAACATATCGGAGTTCAGCCCATTTGTAGTACCCTATTTTCAATATGTTTAGTAAAAATCTGTTATTCAGTCTGCTTTATCCATGCTTGCTTCACATGTTCATCAGAATACAACTATTCGTTTGAATATGAAAATAGCTCTTATGGCATTTTATTTGTACATTAGAGCTGTTTTTCTTTCAAATAATTATCTCCAGTTTCTAATTATGTCGTTTGTTAATATCTTTTCAAGCTGCGATAGTTTTGTTCTGAATCACATCTGAAATAATTTTGAAAATGAATTTCATGCGTATATATTGCATAAAACACCAGTTTATTGGATGCAGCACACTACTTAGTAAACACTTATCCTTTGTTTGTTTTTTCTAGGATTTATTCATGTCTTGGATATAAAATCAGAGCTTAATTGTTTATTGGAGTGATCAATATAACTATAGAATTCGTATGGGGATGTAAACATGCAGAGAGGTTTGCGTAATTGTTATTTTTGCAATTATTTTGTAAAAGTTGATGGATTGTTGGTTGCTTAACGTCAAGTGACAAATATAAAATCCATATTCAGAATAGAAAACGTCATGTAGTTACAAAAGGGTTAATCGAATAATTTTTAACCTCTTTAAACTAGCAAATTATATTTGATTTTGAACTTTTATTTACAGTATGCCACAAACGCACGTCTTTAGAACTGTAACGAGGATTATTTCACATTCATGTACAGACAGCGCGCAAGCGGCTTGAAAAAATCCAGCACGGATCATATTCCTCAGATGACATCCAGGTACCAATAATTTAATATCTTTGCTAAGTTTGAACCATTGCATAACCTACCTTCACAATTACAGCTTTGTCGAACCTTTTTAAACTGATGAAAACTCGTTTGAATATACATGTCATTGAATAAATTTGTTAGTTACACGTTTAACGATTCTTTATGGTCTTTAAAACATACGCATACCCACACTTGGGTATCCTCCACAGAGTTTTTTTTTATTCCGTGCAATTAATTTTATCAAGGTGATCATGGCAAAACGTACTGTGTCATGTACATCTGTTCTTATATATAACAGGACAACGAATGCAAACTTGTTTTTAATTCAATATGATTCTTATAAATAGATCATGATGAAATGTCAAATATATATACTAAAAATAAAATCGACAAAGTCACTATTTTTTGGTATAAAATTAAGGTGGAATAAACAAAGAATGTCAAACGACCAATTCCTAACAAATAAAAAAAAAAAAAAAAAACACCAGAAAAGCTCATAAACAACAAATGAAAAAAATAAGTTTGACGATGTAATTTATAAATAATTGATTTGAAAAAAGAAGATGAATGTTGTTGAAGATATTGATGTTATATTGACCATACGTGTCAGTGTTTTTCGTGTTGTTGGGTTGCTGTCTTATTGACGTATAATCCATATCTCATTTCTCCTATTTAACATAGTTTGATATGCATTGGATTATAATTTATGTTTTGTCTTTAACAGTTATTTTATGCATTTATTGTTAAAGATATTCAATAGATCATGGGTGTTATTACCTACAAGTATTTCGTTCGAGTTGGGACTATAATATAACACTATACAAAATCGAATGTTGCCAGTACCGTATGAGGTCAATGGTTTAAATACCACAAAGCACATTCCATTTGAGCCAGAGATAAAATTGGCTGTCATTTAAATGTACGACGGTTAGAAAGTGATATTTAAAACCGAAAAAACAATTTTCCATGTTAACTTGACTATACAGAAGATTAATTAGTTCTGACAGATTCCATCTAAGTGCTGTTGTATATTACAACCTACCGTGCAGAGTATTCCTGATTTCAGATTGGGTTAAATAGACTATAATACATTGACCTTCTACTCATTGTAAAGAGAAATGTTATTTGGCTCATTTTTTGAGAAAAAAAAACCAATATTTATAAACTCTTTCTTATAACGAATGCTCATTGCAGCTGTAACCCGATAATGTTATTGAAAGTTATATCAATACCAGTATAACTAGTTATGCAACTCGATACTTAATAATCATACAGAAGGATTCCGGAAACTGTCAAATAAAGTCAATTTCAGTAATTGTTTATGCTCTACTTAACACCTACATAAAGAGTAAAACGTTCACCTTTTTGTCTTGAAGATTTCCAGTGTTACGACTATTGCAATCAAACAGTTATGCTCTGCATGTTTAAATACAATGAAACACCTGAACCTCGTTTCTTGGCTTTTGTTGCCGACTTTTCTCACTGGTCCTCGAAACTCACAAGTGTCTGATTTTAAAATGCAAAAAGTATATAGCAAAGGGCTGACAATAAGATTTTATAGGTTTTTTTATTCATATCTATCGGAATTGAACTTTAAGACTCCCACAATCGAGGCATGTTCTACATGTATTACCACGAGATCATCGCAACGATTCTGGGTGATTGAAACATGTGTGTGGCATACAGACGATAACAACTTAATACAACAAGACATTGTTACTTGTTTTATTGAACTTTTGTAGCAATTTGGGGGATTTGAGTTCAACAAAGTGTATTTGTTAGAGCATGTTGCATATAGTTCATAAAAAGAAAGAAATGTTGCCTTCTTAATATAATTCAAACAATCGGTTAACAAGCAAAGTAATTTGAGGGTAGATAAACTCATCATACAGATACCAGATTTAAACTTTTGCACGCCAGACGCGTATTTCATCTACAAAAAGGCTCTTCAGTGACGTTGGAATCTTTGCGCTTATAGATGCAATGAGCATGGCTCAAATTAATTTTGTTCTTAAAACTGAAGAGTTTCTTTTATAGAAAAAAAATATGATTGGAAAACATTAGTTAACCAAGTATATCTATATTCTCTCTCTCTCTCTATATATATATATATGGTACATATATATGGTTTACAAGTAAAGCTGTAATTTTAAATGTTACTATAAATTAAATTAAAAGACTACAGATATCATATAAATAGAAAAATCTTATCATATAATCAACGCCAACTTTTATATGAACCCAAGTTTCTCTCTCTTTTTAATCTTAGCAGTACAGTAAAAAAAAAGAGGAGATAAATTAAACAAACATATTGAAATAAATGAAAGCTGGTGCCCCAAAGCGACCATATTCTTGTGTCTAGAACTTTCATTTTTTTAAAACATGAAATGTGTATATATTAATAAAGGCAACAGTAGTATACCGCTGTACGTAATTGTTTTCTTGAACATGTATAAAGAACACTTAAACAAATTGATATTGAACTCTTGAGCGATAAAATTCACTTTCTTTTATAATTACATATAATCATTATCAAGAACTGACCTTGACTGTACTTGACTAATTGAACTTCTTGTTGAAACATGAACACTTTTGATCAAGTACTTCGATTCAGTAAATGGATATATATACAATGTATATTGTGTTTAAACAAATTTGAAGGATTTTTCGACAACAAATTTCAGAAACGATTCAGACTACAGGCGAAAAGGAATACACATAGTAAGAGGTTGAATATGGACTTAACTCTATTGTTCTGTAAAGTAGTAAATGTATATAAATCATGAAAATAAACGCTGACACAAACAGTTAAAATATCGACCACCGTCTATAGGGCTATCTTTATGTTTATTCTATGACGAAGTTCTTTGGTGAACTCTAAATCATACAACACAAAGACAAATCAACAAGTAATGACAAAATATCCAAGTTAATTAGCATGTTGTTGAATTATTATACCATATTTTTGTCGTTTAATTGATTTCACTATTGTATGAAGTGTAAATCATATCCGCTTCAAAAGATACACTGATCTGCGCATGCGTTAAGTATTGTTTCGCCTTTGATCTAAAGGCTAATGACATGTACAATGCTGGCACTAATAGAATTTTGCTGACTAACGGGTTGGAGGGAACCAACGAGATAAAACTTTCAAAAGCGGAAAAGAATTTACATTCTTGTCACACCATACATAAAAATTCTATTCATTTAAAAAAAAAATAGATGATTTTCGCAATAAAATATTTGCATCTACATCTTACATTCAATTTAATTTTAGATTTCATCAACAGGAACAGCTCCAACTGAATACAGATTAACACTTATGTCACTGGCACTAGTCATAAAGACAATTAGAATAAAATATTACAAATCATATACAATTCAGCGTTGTAAAATGAATCAATAAAAGTCAGATCAACTGAATTATTTGTATGGAGAAGCACTTCATATAAATGTTTGCTTAAAACATTGTCGTAAATGAATGATTGACGTAAACCTAAGTGGATTCATTTTCAAAGAGATGGGGTCGTGTACTGTAATGAAATCGTATCAAGTATATACTTTCTAATGATCTCATTCAAATGTATATCTCAGGGGATACCTTGTTTACTTTACATGCAGACGGTTCTTCCCTATAATAAGCAGTTTTTACAATACATGCATTCAAAAGGAATTTTTATATATTGACCAATAATATAGTCTGCTAATATGAGAGACGAAATCTAAATGTAACGGTTACCTCCGGGACAACTGTGTTCTAGGATGCAACTATTTTTGAATAAAGAATCAGTTGTATGATTATATAATTTGTTTTGGCGCAAAAAAAACCACCCCAAAAATTACAAAAAAAACAAGACGTGTTCTGTTATTACAAACGAACTGACTATCCGCTAAAACCAATAGAAGGAGGTCATTATTATCTTTGAATAGAAGTGATGCAATCGTCTATGTTATCATTAAATTGGCGCTAAAGAAACTATGTATTTCAAAATCTAGTGACACACGTTGTTTTTAGTGCAAATGACCTCTGGAATGAAAGGACGCATTTTTGCCACAATATATAGACACCCTTCCTTCAACAATGGTTATAGATAAAGCAGCTGTAAAATTACCCGAAATAACTAATTATGGATAAATCAAAACAAAAAAACAACGACTTTATCCCAGTGAACAAAGAATGCAACAATAATAAAATATACAAAAAACATTGGACAACAGGGGGTAGTTTACTTTGTCCAGACAAAAGAAGTTTGCTGCGGGTTTAAAAGTTGTACTTTAATGCTTTAAATAGTTTCTCGTTTGAGGAATTGCACAGTAGTATCTAATGTAGCAACAGGCATGTTTACTTTATTATTTTGTTTTGCTGGGTTGTTGTCTCATTGACCATGAACATATAAAGTTCTTCCGGATAATCATTGGCATTCTTGATCGAATGAAGAACTCTTACCTTACAATATTGACTATAAACAATGATAAAGTTTACTTTTGATTGGTTTCAAGGGAAATTGGGGAATATCTAACTTTGCTTTTTTCGATCAATGCATTTTAATGCTGTTAATTAAAACAAACTTTAGAATATTCAACCTAGATAAGCTTTTTAGATCTATGATTGAGAAATTTATATAATGATTCTAAAATGATAGAGTGTCGCGACATTCTCGCTTTGCTACACACGAATAAAGGAGATTTTAACAGCTAATTGTCATACAACCACTCAACAGACCGTCGTATGGCAACACAAATGTAATTACGCCGAAGGAAATAGTCATCTAATCTTCTTGTAAACCAATATGTTACGTGTTAAAGCTTCTAGTTGATGGAAGTGAAAGGTTGCAACATAATGCTGTTATCTTTTATTCTTTATAGGAAATGCTATGATTTCATATAATGAATGCATGCCAGTCATATCGCTATTTGCGTGACCATTTGAGCATTATGTATACTGGTTATTATAGCTTTATAGACTCCGTTAAAAATCAACAACAAATTATTTGCTTTAAATTAAAAATAATTGAAACTAAATTGATATGTTCGTAGTCAGCAGGTACAGCCCGTAACAGAGAAGTGATCGAATTGATGTTTCTTCACCGTCAAAATTAGCTACGTTATCGAAAAACTTAATTGAGTAGTGACCGAACTATTCGTACTTTAACGTTAAAAAGATTAACAATGCTGACAAACTTTCATGTGTATAATACCGAAAAAATTGAAAATAATTCTAATAATATGAAACAAAATATGTCCATGCACCGTTTGGAATAATATGAAACAAAATATGTCCATGCACCATTTCGATTGGGCGAAAAGTAGTCATTTCTTCAAAGTCAGAACAGAAAAAAAAAGATTTATGGAAGGACGTCTTGATAGTATTATTTCCTGTACAATTTTACCCAAAACTAAAAGAAATATACTGGTAAACAATTAAAACGGTGTTTGATAGGAATGAAGTCCTTTATTTTTTCGGACTACGTCGGACTGCGTACTACTCTAACGTCGGATACCGGGCAGTTTCTTTGTTATATCTGTACTTTATCAAATACATGTACATGTTAATATTTACTTAATATTAAATAGGTAAAAATTATTGCTGAAAGCCTGTTCAGGGTTTCTTTCTTGTGTATGATTATATAATTTTTCACATGCCTGAACTCATTGACGATAATGTAAGGTGCCCTATTTGAAAAAAATGGATTTGTAGTTCGTGTTTAAAGAAAGAAATTTCGCCTTTTCTTGAGCCTGCTTTGTACATTTAGTTTAACAGATATGATCCAATGGAAATTTTCACATGGAACCTTCGGTAAATAGGAAAATGAAAAGATATGGGGTAATTTACAGAGAGACCACACCACTCCATCCATGAGAAAAACGGAGGGAATTTAAAAATCTAGAGGTCTCCACAAGGCTTTCAACAAGGATGGAATCTCACTCATTCTGAAAAGCTGTAAATCGCCCCAACGTGTACATACGTTTGGTCATCAAGAGATTCTGGTTTCTCTTTTTGTGTGTCATATAAACATTCAATTAGGCTTTGAATTTAATTTACCGAAACATTTCCGTACATTAAATCTTAGGACGGTCAGAACATTTTAAGGACGCAACAGATCGAAGTACAAGTTTAAGTAGTACACAGATGCGCAATAATTCAGCTTCCTGTACATGTTCATGAAGTTCTAAATTTTGAATGTTGATTTCTTTAAATAACACCATTTTTGTACAATCAAAAATCTCAAAATGTCCGTTAACAATGAAAAGTTTGACCATGAAAAATCGAATATCTAAGAAAAGCAGTCGTTTAATTGATTATAAGAAAGTTTCAGTATATCATGTCACATTTCTTTAATTTGAGAATTTTCCTTTAGTTACAAATGTAGCTCTATGTCTGATGGTGAAATAAAAATGAATGTCTCTGAAAGTGGTGAATTAGTTTCCATAAATGACAGATGAATCGGGCCAAGCTTAGTAACTTACAGTAAACAGACTACTGTAACATTGACGCACTAATTTATATACAACTTCATTTATAAATTAATCTGAATTTCATAGCGCGTCGTCACAATAATGAAAGTTATAAAAACAAAATCTATAACCAGCAGATCTATACTTCTATAAAGGAAGTATTCTTGTACAAAAGAGTATTTATTATAAAATGGTCCTAACTATAGAATAGATAGTTTACCACAGAAATCTTAAACGGAAGTTTCGACAATTTCAAATAGAAGATATTTGAAAATAAATTTAACTTTAAATAAACACTGAAATAATTATAATACCTCGAAGGTGTAAAGAATAAACCAACAATCTCAATCTTTAAAAGTGTCTTCATTGCACTAACCGACGAGTTCATGTTTACAGTAAAACAGTGGATGTGACTCTAATAAATTCATTTTCATTGTAGTCAGAATATTTATCGCTTATATTAAATTGATAAAGATTTTATCGAAGTCGCACCAACTGTTTCTACAGCTTAGATCAGTTACATGTAACATGATCTCGTCGATTCGCACGACGAAGACATTGTTTATGACAGAACACACATTCTAGATTATGTATTTTTGTTTCCGTCAGTTCGGAAGTATTTGATCATTTCAACTCCTTTGTATTTCATAATATGTGTCATGAACAAAGACATATGTTCGATTGAATAATGATTTCCTCGTAACAATGATAGAAATTTCGGAGATCCCGTATTTGATCCTTTACCGTTAAAATGAAAATGCCAATGACAGAGGTTGATTATAAAAATTGTTTTACTGTGTTAAAAAAACTTCGACTTAAACAATGAAAACTTACACGTTGGACATGAAATATTTTGTCGATGAAGAAAATTAAATTATGTCACTTCTGAAATAAGTTTGTCGATAACGTAACTTATTCTGACGGTAAAGAAACGCGAATTCGATCACTACTCTGTTACGGGCTGTATTAATACAAAAATAAGGAGAAGTTACATGATTGCCAATAAGACAAATATCACCCAGAGGACCTAAGTACGAGGATGTAAGCATGTAGAGGTTATCACATTATAACGAACAAAAAAATACCGTACATTAAGCTATAAAATGCCTCGGCATGACAAAATGTAATACAATTCAAAAGTGAAATCCAACGGCCTGATTTATGATGCTGATGCTTTTTGTTATTCATTAATCATGTGGTTTTTTTTGTCTAATACGTTCTCCTATTTATTTGTATTGTAGTCCTGTGATATTATGTTGTCATTTCAATGTTATATTTAACATTGCCATTAAAGTGCGAGGTTTGGCATGCCACAAAACCAGGTTCAACCCACCATTTTTTCTTTTAAAAATGTCCTGTACCAAGTCAGGAATATGGCCATTGTTATATTATAGTTCGTTTCTGTGTGTGTTACAATTTAACGTTGCGTCGTTTGTTTTCTCTTATTTTTGAGTGTAAATTGACATTGCGATAAGACGTGTCACGGTACTTGTCTATCCCAAATTCTTGTATTTGGTTTTGATGTTATATTTGTTATTCTCGTGGGATTTTGTCTGATGCTTGGTCCGTTTCTGTGTGTGTTACATTGTAGTGTTGTGTCGTTGTTCTCCTCTTATATTTATGCGTTTCCCTCAGTTTTAGTTTGTTACCCCGATTTTGTTTTTTGTCCATGGATTTATGAGTTTGAACAGCGGTATACTACTGTTGCCTTTATTTATGCAAAAAAAATAATGAAAAAATAAATATGGAAGACTATTTATAACTACTGAATGATATGCTACTGTCTTGGGACAGTCATATGTTAAATATGGTGGGGTTAAACATGTCTGTAAGCTCTCATCTCCCAATAGGGACAATGTTGTAACAGCTCAAATCTGCGATAAACTGTAAAAATCCTTTGAGAAGAGCTTGACTCATCAAGTCGGCAAAATACCGATCTAAGAAATCTCGCATTTCATGAAAGCTATTTCACCTACATCAGGAAAATTGTCAAATGCTGTCTTTGTCAATGTCTTACGGTTTTTTTTAGTTTTTTTATGGTAAATCTTTGGTTCTAGTAGTCGGCCTTAAACAAGTCCGGAAAATGACATTTGTGATCTAATATTTCATTTCTGTGTTTGTTGCATTGTCGTTTGTTTATGTTGCACTTCAGTGTTTCTGTTGTTCCGTTGTTTCCCTCATATAGTTGATATGTTTCCCTCGTTTTAAGTTAGAAACCCGGATTTGTTTTCTGTTAATCGATTTATGACTTTCAAATATCGATATACTACTGTTGCCTTCATTTATAAATAGCTATGTTTAACTCAACTAGAACATACCCTCGACATCTCGGACTGAATAATGAATTAAAGTATTATAATGTATTACCCTTAATTTAAGTATTCGTATTATCATCTGATTAATTAATTCTGATTATAAGATGCACGTTTTTTCTGCTTTCAAAATCTGTTTGAATCCGTCGACATGGAACTTGTTAATTATTTGTAATATTAATTATTTGGAAAACAAATGGACCAGAAATGGTGTAATTTTTATTCAAAACCATTGTCCTACATTAGTTATATACAAAGTTGGATTTCTCAGGTAGTACGTCGACTGAGCATGCATGAAAGCAAGTAAGATACGGATCGATAACGGTATCCGAATTTAGATATTTTCACAAAAATGAAAAATGTTGTTTCGAAGACAAATTAAGGAAGTACAAATCCCTATGGTGGATACATTTATTTTCGTGGGTACCAATTTTCGTGACTTAGGGAAAACTTGCATGTTCGTGAATATTTAATTTCGTGGTTTTGATGCATTCACATACAATCTTATAGCAAATTTGTCATTCGTGGAACCACAGTATATTTATATGTCATATCACAAATATTTCCGACTTTGTATGGTTTCAGATAAGTTGCGGCTCAATGAAATCGGTCTCTTCCTTAAGTAGTATAGATATGTCTTTTCCAATTAAATTGCGTTTTAAGGTTACTATTCTCTGGTTTTCCAATACGTTATTATCATGACACCAGTCATTTCCAAGAAGAACAGGACAAAACGTGTTTCATAATCGAAATATATGTATCATTGCTTGACTTTTATAAGCAACATCGTCAGGAAGGTAAATGCAAATATTACAAATAATTACGGAAGTCATAACTCGCCAACTAATCAGTAGACAAATATAGAACATGCTTGTGTGTATATCTACTCGGAGAAATACTAGTAATGAGTTAATTTTATAGTGTACTGTATAATTGTTTATGAAAATAATGCAAACAAAATCGATATTAACTGATACAATCAAACCGTACTGTTTCCTTCCCAATAGTAAATTGCTCATAATTATACACTGTTCCTGGATTGTAATTAGAGGATATGACATTTAAAACAATTTATATTACCGTACTCTCTCTAGAAAGTTTACGATATAAATTCGTTTAGTGGATGTAGACTGAAATGACTGCGTCAGACAGGAGGAGGATATTAACCTCCACCAAAACTTCGACTCGTGGAAAATGCAAAAAATGAGCGAAGCCAGAAAACGATTGATGTGTACTACCGTCAGATATATTTGTTTCTTCTTTGTTCGTTTTTCCAAGCATGCTTCCTAATCTTTTAGGGACGATCATTGAATTTTTGAGTAGTGAGGGGGGATTGAATATGCCAACTTTGTAAAATCATACCAAAATCAAAAATATGATTGTGTACAAAATCAAAACGTATACCTTACTTGTAACTTTATCAGAATTAGACGAAACTAATATTTTGTGTGTTTGATTGTTTGAGGAATTTTTTTATAAAACTGATATCTGATTATCAACGTATAATATTCATCAGAGTGCCAGAATGTTTGTTTTTAAATAATTTAACCTAATCTTTCATTCGAGTTGTTTCTTAAAATTACATTTTTCAGAGATAATGCGGTAATAATCAGTTTAACTACAATTGTTTAACTATTGTTTTGGACATAACAATAAGAATTCATTTATATTTGATTGCTTTTATACAATATAACCATTATAGAAATAACAAATAAACTGAAAGACGTAATAAAAACCGAACTTTAGTCACCATCGCTTTACCATCGCTTTACTGGTTCGAGTTGGGATAAAAATAGGCTGTTAAATGTCAGTGGCTAGGTTCGAATAAATAAAAAGTATAAAATGAGACAAGAGATTATATAGCATTGTCTAAGTTGTGTATTAATCAAGAAATATATTATATTATTAATAATAATAGTGGGAAGTGCTGATTATATTTTCAACTGAAAAGCTAGAATAAAAGTACGGCAGATGAAAAGCATATTCTTTAGCCAACAGAACTAGGTTACACACATATAACCTAAAATATAACAAAACTAAATCATGTGTAATATCATGTACACAATTTTACCAAATTTAAAACCCGGTATCGATGATGAGGTAATTTACAACCCCTGGGTCGATGCCCCTGCAGGTGGACATTTCCCCGACGGTATCAGAGGCCTAGTAGTCAACAGTTGCATTTCAGATTCTTATTTTATAGGACAACAATATCTTTTTTTATTTGAACGTCACGGATGAGTCGTTTGTAGAGGAAACACACGACTGGTGTGCAAAATTTATAATGGGTTTATATTATAATGAGCACGAAAGAGGCTAACATTATTATCATTATATCGTATGTTCTTCATATGGAAATGTATTTAGTAAGGACAATCGTTGTTACAACTTTTAACTTCTCAGTTTGTAACTTGTTAAAATGAGTCGATTACAATCACCAAAACTTTCTTAGCGTATCCAATCATGATCTATATTTTATCTAGTTTGCAAATAAAAAGAATTCAAAGAAGGAACGGTACGATTTCTGAAGTAGTATTATTTTAGTGTCAAAACTACAATTGCGAAACTGTTATGAGTGTTTTATGCATTTTTTTGTATTTTATTCCTGTCATGTTATGTTGTCATTTGAGCGGTAAATTTAACATTGCCAATAAAGCGAGAGTTTTTTTTAGCCACAAAACCAGGTTTATTCAACCATTTTTCTTAAAAATGTCCTGTACAAAGTCAGAAATATTGCAGTTGTTATATAATAGTTCGTTTCTATGTATGGTGCATTGTCGTTTGTTTTTGTTGTTTCGTTGTTTTCCTCTTTAAGTGGGTTTTAGTTTGTAACCCGGATTTTCTTTCTCTCAATCGATTAATGACTTTTAGACAGCGGTAAACAACTGTTGCCTTTATTTTTTGACCATTTTGTCATTTTTTTTTTACATTTATTGCTTTTAAGTTAAGGTTGATATAGAAGTGTCAATATGTTTAGCACCCAAGTTGTCCCGCTTATACAATTATTGAAGATTAAATTCAGCAAATACAAAGACTTAATAGAGGGCAATGTACTGATACTCTTGTAATAGAATTTTAATGTAAAACAAATATTTCTATTTATCTGAAATAATGCATAGAGAAAATGAGTCAAACTACATGTTTCAATAATTAGATTTTTATTATGAACATAACTTTCGATAGGATATCCCTTTTATTCATTTATCTTGATTTATTAATTTTAAATAATGGTTGTTATAAAAATAACAAATATCATAAAAGATTTAATAAAAGCTTAACACAAAATCACCTTCGCTGTATTCAGACAGAACTTAGTATGGAAGAGTCGATATGTACTTTAAATGAGGGCAATGAACGGATGCTCTTGTAATACAATTTTAGTGTCAAACGCCTATTTACATTTATTAGAAATAATGCAATAATAATGAGGTAATCTACAGTTATTTAACTATTGTTTTGGAAATAATTAATAAGAAAGCATATTATTTTTTTAATTTATTACATGTAATTCTTTTAAATTATGACTGTTAAAAATATCGAATGAACTGCAAAATGTAATAAAAACCGAACTAAAAATCACTATCGCTGGGTGGTGCGAATATCGAACACAAATACGCCAACTCCCTGTGTTACATGTTTTCGTCATATTTACAATGCATTTGGTAAAAACATCTTTCTGTAAAGAAGGGTCGACATCCCTTATCGCCAAAAGTACCAGGCTTTTAATTTACACACAAGACGCGCTTTTCGTCTACACAAGACCCATCACTGATGCTCAAATCAAAATAAATAAGTGTTAAGTTGAAAAGCATAACCCCAATAGGGATTTATAAATTCTACAACAACAAAAAAAGTCAAAAGATGACAATGTACGAATGACCTTATCAAAGAATTTTAGTTTAAGACAGCTATTAGCAAATGACATATGATTTATAATGTCTGATAAAGTTCTTGTAAAATCGTAAGTTGTTCTTTGTTCCTCTTCCTGAACATTTCCCTTCCAGTCAATTGAAATATCTATGAAAGTTTGATAATTTGTATATAACAACGCAGCGGACTAAAATTGTTCTTTTCAAACCAAAATTAATTAAGCTGTCAGGTATACATAATTCAATCAACATTCAAAACACACACAAAAAAAAGAAAAGACATGTATTTTTTTTTGGCAGGCTGAAAAATAGACTTCGTCATTTTGTTAATTCTTCATATTTGAATACTGATATTTCAATTTTCACGTTTTTCTCTAGTTTTGTAAAATACGGAGAGGAATTGATTTTCATATCAGAGAAAACTAATTAAGATAATAAAAAGGTATCTATGAAATTAGAACGAATCCATACAGTGGTAATGACCTTATAGACACAGAAAACTTTTGAAGCTTAGTTTGAAACAATAAACACATATCAATCTACAAAATAAACTGAACAAATAAATTCATTTGAAGAAATCTGTCATATTCGGGAAGTTGCAATCTGTAATGAATAAATGTTTAACATTTACTGGCAATCCTAGTTGATTATTTTTATTGTAGTATTTAATGTTGCATTGGATGCAGATAAAGTTATAACCTGACCGAGAGAGTACACGCCTTTTTAACGCACAATAACATGTTTATATTTTATTGCTTTCATTAAATTAATTTTGTGAATAATTTTTCAGTCGTATTTATTTCGTCAAATGTCAAATATTTGGAAACACCTAACCCGAAAGGACAAAAAAGATCTGCTCACAGAGATTTATGTCAAATTTTCCCGAGGGAGTTTGAACGATAGTTATATTAAAGAAATACAAATACAATATGATTGCTATATAAGTTACCATTTTATAATCTTCTTCTTAAAATTTTGTAAAATACGGATATGATTTTATTTTATAAGAGAACATTTTTTAAAATGATAAAAAGGTTTCTCTGAAATTGGAACGAATCCATATAGCAGGAATGACATTCTGGACACAGACAACTTTTAAAGCTTCATTTGAAACAATTACCACTAATCAATCTACAAAATTAACTGAACAAATAAATTCATTTAAAGATATCTGTCATATTCAGAAATTTGAAAGCTGTAATAAATGAATGTTAACAAATTTACAATTTACTGGCAATCCTAGTTGATTATATTTATTGTAGTTTTTAATGTTGCTTTGGATGCAGATAAAGTTGTAACCTGACCGAGAGAGTACATGCCTTTTAAAAGCACAATAACATCTTTTTTTGTTTTTTTTTATTTTATTCCTTTCATAAACTGAGTATTTTCAATCACTTTCCATTCGTACTATTTCGTAAAATGTCAAATGTCACGAAACATCTGACTTGAATGAACTTACAAGATTTCACGGATTCATGTCAAATTTTCCCGAGGGAGTTTGAGCGATAGTTTTATAAAAGAAATACAAATATACTTTGGTTGCTATATAAACATTTTATAATATTTCTTTAACAATTTGAAATGTTTTAACTATCACGAATGTAGATGCCAATAAAAAGAAGATTTCCTTACTTATCATCGCGTTATAGTTTCCTTGCTCTTAACGGTGTACGAATTGTTAAGATATAATCCGGTAAAGCTGACCAATGTTACTGCTTTATGTTGTGACATACATTGCTGAACCATTTTCATTGTGCGATTTTTTCTGGTAGTCCCTCTAATCAACAAAACGTATTGACCAAAATGAACCATTTAATTGTTACCTAGTCATTACAGTTCTATGTACAATTTATATTAAAAACCATAAGAATAAAGTTCAGGTTACCTCTAAAATTTACATTATGTTACAATTGCATTCTTTGACACCGTTATATATATTGATATTTAATTTACAAGTTCTTAAGAACCTATGCAATTTTATCTCCCGAACTATTAGCACACCTACGATCGCTGATGCTGTTCATTTTTTCACTTGAATCAGACAGTAAACAAAATTACAAAAGCAAATCTTAAACAGTATCTGCAGGCATTGGTGAAAGATAGTCATGAATTATCAGCGCTAGTGTTGGTTCTAATGGTAGCTATTATTCCGTTCGACTGAAAACCAATTATCACTCACGTTAAATACTGCATTGCAAGGATGTCATTATGACTTTTACTGAAGTGGATGAAAACTAGATTCGTTACATCTTATATATGCAATTGATTCGGCGGCCTCCTACCATATTTAGCTTTCGGCTTCACAACTGGATATGTAATCCCTCCTTTTTTATATTTAAATGCATCGATCGCCTATTTGAATCATTTTGCGATAACAAGTCTACTTAACACGAGAACAAGGATCAGACGACTTTGTCTGACATCCTGGTTTGACTCTGACTTTCATGATCTGTCTTGGAAGCTTTTCAGTGGTGTCGACATTTTGGATTTTATTTTCGAAATTCTTTTGAAAAATGCAAATGTTTAATGTGAAATGGTTTATAGTTGCAATTTTCAACCACTAGGATGACATATCATTGAAGAGTTAAACACACTAAAACATCTTTGTGTTTATCTATGAACTGAGATTTCATTTAAGATGAAGATCTAACATGAGAAAAGGAAAACAAATTCCTGCTTTACCTTCAACACAATCCATTAGAAATGTTCTTAAAGGGAATTAATTTCGAGTAAAAAAATATCAATCTTTCAAAAAGAACAAATAATATGTGTGTAATCTTTACCTATATAGATTGATCATTTATTTTATCACAATAAAATGGATTGCAATATATAATTCATAAAGAATGATATCAGCCATAACACAAATATAATGTTTTCGACTCCCCGTTAGAAAGTTAAAACAAAGAGCCAAAAAGTCTCTTATCATCAAATTTCACTCAATGAATTCATAGCTTATAGATGTATTTTGCTATGAAAAAGGTATATAATGTTAGTGAAATTTTATTCGATGAATTGTATGCTGAATTGTGTATATTATTACTATTTTGACAATATCGTAAAGCTAACATCCGCTATTCAAAAACTAGGGGTTCAATTAAAACCAATTTAGGCACATCTATTTTAGAATAATTTGGTTTCTATTCAGCTCTTGTGACATTAATGTATACATTGTGTCGGCTGTATTCTACTAATGACCCGTCTCCTTTTTTATTCCCACTAGAAAACTTATTAATTGAAGGATTGTTAAATCAAGTGAAATGTAGATCTCGTTAACGTTATCAATAAAAGCTATACCGAGATTAATGATTAAAAGAAAAATCTAAATGTTTTTATAGCTTTTCCATCTAGTTAACAAACCTTTACCAAGTTGTTCTTCATGTTGCATTAGACGTATTCAAATACACGTAACGTTACGAATGTCAGTTGTTATTTAAATAAATGTATACTGGGTTGAGATCAATATCGTAGCAGCTACGTAGTGCTACGTAGATTTGACTATTGAACGTGGGGCTATAGCCTAGTTGTTACATAGATATTGATAACAGCTACGTAGTTGCTACGATATTGAATTTAGCCCTGAATATTATCATAGGATGTATGAGTCACAAACCAACTGTTGCCTAATCCAACAATGAAGCTGTTTTTTCTTGAAAAGTTGCTGCAATTGTTACTGTGTAGCGATCATCGTCCTTAACTAAATTTAACGTTTTTTCCTGTTCCATCTTAAACCAGTTAACACGACAGTTAGTTTTGGTAATTACGAACGTGTCGTTGTTTACAGTCTGTCTTTTAATCTCTTAATATCGCAAGACAAAGTGACGGATATCAGTTCTTGTGTTTAAATCACAATTTTAAAGCATTTCTTTTTCGTATTCGCTAATTATCTTGAAAACTATATCGAGTAAAGAAAAAACTAAGTTCAACAAAA